>NW_004567117.1:6028855-6032990 GCF_000260355.1 Condylura cristata | reverse complement strand
CTGCTCCCCTCAGCAGTGTACTTCGTTGATCTGCCTGTTCTGTTCCCCACTCTGTCTCTGGTGAAGCCTCTCACCACCCCTGAGACTCTGGCCTGTACCCCAGTTCTGTATGCACAAATAAATAAATTTAAAAAAATAATAATTAGGTATGTTCACTGTAGTTTTTAGTATTTTACCTGGTCATTCAATATGGGTGTTGGTGTATCTTCATTTGGGAACTGGCCTATATTGTCTAACAATATAGCGACTCATATCTCCAAATTAATCTCTGTTATTGGACTATTATTCTGTATAAATAAGAGGGGGCATAGAGCATGCCCGCTGTTGTATGCTTGGAGCAGCAAACAGGAGCTTCTGTCCTGGTCTGGAGGGAAATGCCGCCCAGGCAGCACCGGGCAATGTCCACACTACCTCAGGACAATGTCAGGATGGGCTGAACAGGAGGAATCATTTAAGCCAGGGGCCCTCTGGGGAGGATTAGAGGTCAATGTAAGTCAAAGCTGGTGGAAATTAGAGAAAGGAGAGGTGCGTGGGAGCAGGTGAAACCAAAGCTTAGTTGGATTTCACAAGGTCTAGCTTGTGGGCTGCCTACGTGGCTCTGAAGGACCCAGGCAGCTGTGCAAATCCCTTTCCTGCTCCTTCCTTGCTCCTCTGCTCCCACACCAGTGCCTCTGGCCGGGTCTCCACCCCTTGCTGGAAAGGGCCCTTATTTTGACATTCTGTTTGCTTGTTCCCTGCTGACCTTCACTGTTTTTGCCATTGAGGTTCTCTTGGTCCCTTCCTGGAGCAAAACCCATGTTATTCATTTTTGTGCCATGATGGTCTGCGTTGACCCTTCCAGAGCTGACTTTGTACTTCAGCGACCCAGCGCACCCCTGACCTGATCTTGGAGTTCGCTGTGGTTGGTGTGCAAACTCGTCCAGTCTGCAGTCTGGTGAGTGAAGAGGGCCTCCTCTCCCAGGTGCATGCCCAGCCTTTCATGCACTTTCTGGGAGAGATGTTCTCATCTAGTTGCCTGGCAACAACAGCACCGCCTCCCCTCCCCCCAGCTCCCCAACACCCTGACTAACTCTACACTGAGGCAGAAGCTGTCTCTGGCTGATTGAAGTCTACATTGTGCTTCCGGACCGTATAGCTACTTGTGTAGCTCCACCGACTAGGAGACCATTGTTCAGAACTTCATGGAGCCCAAATGCAGTACTACTCCATGGAGCCAACCCGATACAAAGTCTATAATTTCTAGGCCTCCCTGGTGGTACAAAGGGTTAATTCTTAGCACTATCAAACTATCCGAAGCCTCTGCAGCAGGAGATGAGGGAGCTGACCCACATGGTACAGCAGACCACTTCTGTCTCACCTGCCTGCTGTCTACCTGCTGCTCCCCACCCCAGCGCTTGTATGCATAAAGTAAATTAAAAACAAGAAAAGACTATAATTTCTGATTCAAAACATCTTCAAACACTGTAGCGGTATTTCACAGGTTGCTGTTTTTTTTTCTCCCCCCCCCCCATAGACGGATACAAACATTTTTACATTCTAATTTCAGAGTTGTAGCAACTCTGTTAAAATATTTGGCTGTAAAAATCGAAGACATTTGGAGGATGGTTATAGACATCAACTCAGCCCTTCAATAATGTGTTCGATACTTCTAAGAGTGACAGTAAATCAAGGATAAAATGAAACAGTAAATAAAGTGAAGGCAGATTTCACATATGCGTCAGCTCTGTCATTTCAAGCCTTAGACCAAGCACTGGATCAAACTGCTGAGTGTGATGGATGATGCTGGCTTGTCTGGGATGAGTCGCTATAGCTGCTGACACAGAGCATGCTCTCTGCAGTGTATTCTAAGGCAAAAGGAAGAAAAAAAAATGTTCATGGGGGCAATGTTGAGTTTCTTTCCCTGGGCACTTCTACACCTTGGGATAGACCTGTAAGAGGTAGGAGACCAGACCCTCTCTTTGCAGTTTTCCCCCTCAACAGAGAGAACAGCAGACAGCAGTTCTGCTCCACCATGGTGCCCCGGGGTGAAGCATGGGGCTGGCCCATTGCAAAACTTTCATGTCCACAGCAGCTCTTGGAGTCTGATTCTCCCTTACCATGTCATAGCAGCCCATTCACAAGCAGAGTCCTCCCAAGGTCAAGGCCCTTCACTTCTAGGCCTTGATTCATCATGGTTTTCAAAGGCCACCATGGGTTAGGGCTTATTCCGGCCTGCTGTATTTTCTTGTTCTGTTTCCAGCTTTGGTTTGCATTCACATTTTTTCTGACGTGATTTCAGAAGTGAAGCCTCCTGTGGAAGCTCCTGTTTGCCTCTGTCTTCTCTGATTTCAGGATCCTGGAGCATCCCTTTGCCTGCTCCTGACACAAGGTTCTGGGATACATACCTCCACAGGTTGCAGGTGTGAAAATGCTGTTCTGGCATCCTCGTTAGGTGAGTATTGGGGCCTGAAGTCAGTTGCCTCTTCTCTTGCTGTGCCTCCAATGTAAAGAGCCCTATGGTGGAATCACTTGTCCTCCACCCTATCTATCAGTATGTTCAGACAGGCTGGTCCCTCTGCTGTGCAGGAGATCACCCAGGGCGTGTCCATCCCCTGGGAGCTGACACCGCAACATTGCTTAAGCACAACTTTGTTAAAGGAGCAGTGGGGAGCAAACATCAACCAGTGGATGACATCCTGAGTGAACTGCACCCCCATGTCTTGCCAGGAGCTCTCAGTTGCTGAGCGTTACAACTCCCAGTACACAATGAGCCTGTCTTCCCAAACAGGGTGGATGCTGGGAACTAAGGCAACGTGAGTAGCTGAGTTGAACACAAGAGACAGAACATGTGCCTGCCCACTCTTGCTTTCCCAGCTGGTCATGGTTTGAGGGCTGCTAGGACATTCAGCCAATTAATTATCTTTTCGTCTTTCACCTCCTCCTGCTCCTTCTGCTTCTTCCCTCTACCTGCCCCCTCCTTCCTCTCACTCCCTTTGTTTTTTTTTTTTTTTTTTAAATCTATTTTTCTCCTCATGTCTGCTTTAGGATTTTGCCCCAAGCTCTTAAGCAAGCAGGTGAGGACTCAGAGGCTGGACAACCTTCTTATTTCTGGGTCGCCCTCTGTAAGCTCTAAGTGTGTGCCTATGTGGGACTCTTGCCAAAGATGGCACCTCCTCAAGTGACCAGATTCTTTTGTGTCTTCTCTTGATGCCAGTAGCTTTGTAGCATCGTGGATGCCATATGGTGATGTATGAATTAGCTGGCAAAACCCCCTCTTGCCTTAGTTCATTACATGTGGTCAGCAGGGTCAGTTGCCACAGAGACCATTTTACAGGAGGAATTTTGCAAGTCTATTTAAAAGATGGAATTAATATTGTAGGATGAGTTAAAATATCTTTTCTAATGTTCCTTTTGAAGTAAATCTGGGTTCACAGATTATGGCCTGGTTCGCTGTATGTGTAAATAAAGTTTTATTGGGAAGCAGCACTTGTCCGTTTATACTTCATCTCTGGTATGTTCATATTGTAACATAACAAGTAGTTTTAGCACAGACCTTAGCATCCCCAGTGCCTACAATATTTACTACTTGTCTCTTTTCAATGGTTGCTGACCCCTGGATGGTTTAATCGATGATGAAGTTTGCATGTATGTGAACAAAGGGGTTCCCTCCATATTTGTGAATGAAGGCAGAGGATGTGATCTTTGCTTAAGTAGAGTTTTGACGGTAGTAGCGTGGACCCAAGGAAGATTGATCTGTCTCAAAAAGACAAACATCCCAAACATCACAGCAGTGGCTGGAGGAAAGAAGTTAGTCAACTTTTGATATTTTTCAGTTCATCTACATAGCCAAGGCTAGTCTCCGGGACATCTATTTGATCCTTTTCATTTGCCATCTACAAATTTCATCTTTTTTTCCCTTTCTTCCTTTTTAAGTTTTTTTCTTGTTTCATTTTTCTTTCACTGGCTGGAAATGTTTCTATTGTGTAACTACCAAAGCTAAAATTATCTGTATCTCGACCCTTACTGGTGGCACAGTGGGTTAATGCATAGCACTAAGAAGCTAAAGCCACTTCCTCTTGAGTTCGATCCCTGCCTGCCCTGGAGGTGACCCACATGGCGTAGCAGACCTCTCCTGACCCACCCGCTGCTCCCTCAG
>NW_004567117.1:6015979-6028145 GCF_000260355.1 Condylura cristata | reverse complement strand
TTTAAAAAAAAAAAAAACTAGCTTATTGAATATCTTTGTCATGTACCTAACTCTAGGCTGACTGTTATTTTCTTTTAGCATATTGAAATGATTTTCTATGATATGATGTCTTTGCTGTTTTTGCAAAGTCAGCTGTCAATCTTATTGCTGCTATGCCTTTTAGACAATTCCATCATTTATCTGTGGCTGATTTCATGTTTCTTTCCCTCTGCTTCTATTGTTTTGCTTTTCACTTTTACTATGATGTGCCAGAGTACTTTATTTTTGTCAGGACTGGCTGATTCACTAGTTTCTTGAATCTATGGATTGATGTTTTTTTTTTTTTTTTCAGTTGTGGAAAAAACAGAAAAAAAACAGAGAAGCAGTTATGATTGCTTCTCATAATTTTAACTGTTCCTCCTATAATTGTTAGATTGCACTCTCTCTTAACTTCTTTTTCCAATTTTTCATCAACTTTTCTCTTTAGACTGAGTTCTGGAAAATTTCTCTAGGTATATCTTTGGGCTTATCTCCAGACCATTAATTTCCTTGCTAAGTTAAAGCAGGATCAGTTAAATAACTTGTATTGATTTTTTAATTTCAAGTGTTATGTTTTAATTTCTAGAATTTCTAGTTTGTTCTTAGTCTGCCTTTTGACCCTTCTTTCTAAACTTTTCTTCCTTACTCTTTTTGATCCTTTTCATTCCATCTCATTTAACAAATGAAACATACTTATTTTACATCAAATGTCTAGTCACTCCAGTTTACTAATTTTTTCATCTACTGTTTATTGCTCATAGGCCTTGTTTCTTTGTAATTTTTGTGATTCATGGCCAGGTTTATCTGAAGGAACTTCTCAAGCTATCATTTGAAAACTTGGTTGAATGTGGAGAGAGGATTCCTCCAGAAATGATTTGCATTTGTTTCTGATGGTTTTTGAGTTCCTTACCTACTTGGGATCCCGTCATACTAATGTACAATGTTGAAGATTTGGGGTCTCCATTGGTGGAAGTTTGTTTTGCACATCTGACTGAACCCCCGCATGTCACTAGAGATTCTAGGTGGAGTTATTTCTCTCTACATAGCCCCAAACAGGATATATCTCTATATACCGCTTTGAAACAGAACTGTGGGTTAATTTTCAGTAAATTTTTGTCTTGAGAAATAATTCGCTGTAGTTAAGGGTTTTTTGTTGTGTTTTGACTACAGGTTTTGCCTCCTTTTCCTCATGCCTTCTAAAGTTATCAGAATTTAAACTAAGGTCATCTAGGTTTGGAAAATAACAGTCTCAATGATTCTTTTCTCTGACTCCAACTTGCTGGTGAACTGCTACAATAAGACACATTTTAAAATACAATATCTACTGTATGTTTTATGTAGCCTCTTGATTCAGATTTTGGCATGGTACTAGAATTGAGACTATGGAAATGTCAATTTACACCTCAAGTGACTACATGTATGTGCAACATACAGTTTAAATATGAACGCTTTTTGGTAACATTTCATGAATTAAGACTTATCTCAATGTTTTTTGTGTTTGTTCTGATTATATGATTACATACACATTGCGACACTAAATGAAATGGAAAAGCATCAAAAGAAAGTTGATACTATCAGGTGTCCTATATCCCAAAGTAGCCACTATTCACATTTTGTTACGTCTACTTATGTTATTGTATTTTTAAATAGCTGAGAATGCATTGTTTTAAATGGATTTATTTAATTGAAAATTGATCATTCTTTTTTGAGATGTAAGTTACAAGATAGCACTATTTGTCCTCCTTTCTATTCTGAGGTCATAACAGATTAGTTACCTGCCTGTAAGATATACTACATTCCTCAATGTAATCTATCCTGGTGAAGCTACTCAGAAGAATTCGCTCAGGAAAACATGAGAAAGTAGTAATTGAAGAAACAGTGTCACCTCAGGTAACATGCATCTACCTATAAGGCAGGAAGGCCATGCAGAAATGACATTATCATCCTTTAGAGAATCTGTAAGCTGAGTCTGAGCTCTATCTAGCAGAGAGTGAATGTGATAAAATTAGGATTGGAATGGAAAGGATCATGTGTATTTACAGATAAAAATGCTTAATAACCTAACTATGAACACATTAGGTTCTCACATTAGGTTCTACTTTCTATCTCAGAGATAGAATTGTACCCACTTGGCATCCTGTACATAGGTCTGAACATGCCCATATTGACTCCCTGTACTAGACAGGTGCTTTTTATTCAGGTTACTAAAATTTATGAGAAATAACAAAACCTCCAGTAGGTTTGAAATAATTTGGTATAGAGTCATACTTTCCTCTCAGGCCTTAAAGCCCTAGAGACTCCTAGAATGAACGTGGACCCCAATTTCCTGGTAGGTGGAGGTATAGGGGTGTAGCACATTGTGCAACAGGATTCCAAGGGGATCTGAAACTATGGATCTTAACGAGATAAGAAAATCTTGAAAATCCCCTGTTAGACACAAATGAACATTAAAAAGTGGTCACTATTTAGTTCCCATGAGGAGAAATCCCAGGTGTCAAAAGAAGGGTCATTATGTTTTGAATAGGATCACCTTTGAAAAAGATCTGGGTTCACAAAGATCCAAGTCAAACTGCTAGAACAGTTACTGCCTAGCTCTCGGCTGCACAAAAGGTACTTACTGTCTCATCTATAACATGATGATATTACTTATCCTTAATGCATTGTTAGAAGGATTGAGAGTGATCTCTTCATTTTTATACCACACACACACACACACACACAAACGTGTAAAAATAACATAAACTGTGATAATATTAAGTAAACATGACTGTGTAAGTTCATGAGTTCTGGGATCACACTTTTAGTCATCAGAGCTTCTCACATCGCTAGCATATGGTACTCTTCATAGAATGAATGGACAGCATACCTAAGTACTGAATAAATCAATCTTGAAAATACAGGAGCAGATATGTGTTCTTGTCCTATCTAGAAACTCTCAGTGGCATCAAACTTGTTGATGACTTCTGACTGAGGCTTTTCAACTGCTCCAAGGGTCACGTGAACGTTGTTCTTTCTCTTAGCAGCCTCAAACATCTGGAACTGGGAGTGCTCCCTTATTTCCCTGTTTATTGACTGAGCTCTAACTCTGCCCCACAAACTGGGCAGATGTCCACTGACAACAGCTTTTAATGGACCCCACCTCTTCTTATTGACCTTCAGCCTGTTCTCTGGTTCCACTCATGAAGCCAGGGATTCACCACCTCCGGCATGCATTTGTGGGAGGTGAAACCAGAAGCAAACAACTGGGAAGAAACATATTTGCAGGTGTGACAGAGGAGTACATTGAAAGTCGAGCCTCACTGTGAAAAATGATCAAATCACTTTACTAGGAGGCCGATTTAATAAATTATAGGATTGAGTCAGTTGGGTGATGTCAGATAAATGAAATATTTAACACGATGTAATAATCCCTGCAGTAATGTTAGAATGTTCACATTTGTTACTATAAAGCACTCCCTGATGAGACAGCTGAATGGTTTAACATGCTGGCAGTCTCGCTCTCTAAATCAAGGAATGCCCTAGCATCAAGGCAAAGATGTCCTCTTTCCTAATCCCCTCAAGGTGGTGGGAGTTAGCCCACTCCAGGCACTCCTTGCCTACATCCCCTGCATGCTTGTTCCTTCTTGGGTTGAGGAGGATTGTATGAGTCCCTTTGCTTATCTCCTACCTTGTAACTTGGTATTTGCGGTGCGAGGAGGAGATACAATAGACATTCCCATCCTGCTGTTTGACTGGCTTGCTCACAGAACTGAGGTTTCATCAGCTTTCAAGTTTCTATCGAATGGCATAAAGGGAAAGGAAAGGAAAAGATAAAAGAAGTCTTTATTCAGAATTCCCAGAGTCACCATAAAATGGGGTTATTTCAACACCAAACTGTTTAGATAATTGATTCATATCACTGTTATTAATTTATGTCTTAAGAAGTTGGTATCAATTTCTGAGTTCTTTTCAATAGCTAATTAAATGGTATAATACCTCTAAGGGAGTCAAAGATAACTGAACTGTCACAAGGCCCCAGAGGCCCTGTTTGCTGGCTAATAATTCCTTCTGCCACACAGAACTCACCAAAGACCATAGTACTGTGTGCACTGGTGTTTTACCTGCAGGGTTCTTCTACCTGACCTTTCTCACCTCTGCTTGGAGCTAACCTTATGTATCTCCACTGGCAAAGGAAAACTGGAAACCAAAAAGGAGAGCAGAGAGATCACTCTTGGTACATATAATTCCTCGACCACATTTTCCTAACCTGGATTAATTTATAGATTATGAGTCAATACATTTAGGTTATGAAAACATCTAATTAGTTAGACATAGATATTATATACCATATAATATACCCTTTATGTAGTAGTTCTAGAGCTTCATCTGTGGTGCATCTGGTTGATAGACTTAGAGGATGCAAGTTATACAGTTTAGGATTGTAGCCAAATGTCTCCCAAAGAAAGTAGTCATAGTTATTGCTGTTATATGCAAACTAAGCAGGGTTTTGCTGTAACTGTTGCAGGGCAACTCAGCTTGAATTGGGTTGCCTGTCTGTGGGTCCTCACCCATGGGTTTAAGATTCACTTGCGCAGCAGACATACACAAAAAGGTCAATAATGGGATTACTGACCTGGAACACGAATAGCACACAGAAAGCTGATCAAGAGCCAAGTAACCAGCCACCAGCCACAGGGCCGAGAGAGAGAGAGAGAGAGAGAGAGAGAGAGAGAGAGAGAGAGAGAGAGAGACTTAGCCCAACATGTCCGGTTTTATATCACAAAAAATCAAAATGGCTGCTTAACTCCGCCCATGGTTCCTAGCAGTCCTCCCTTTAGTGTTGCTGGGATTTGTAGATTTTGTGTCTGGAATGAAGGTGGAGTCCACAAAACCTGTATCTGTGAAGTTTTTTAGGACATCTGTTCCCCTAACATAACCTCTAGAGGTCAGAGGTTACCAATTTTATTGACTGCATCACTGAAATATTTCTATTTAGAAAAGGAGTTGGTGAAAGTCCTATACCTTTACTTTAAAGAAGTGCTTAAAATAGCTTTTTTAGGCTGTTCTTCTGGAATGGCAGATGATGGCAAACTCGGTGGCTTCTAAGGTTATGAATTGAGATATGCTATGAGATATGCAAAGATTTTGTCAGAGGAGTTTCCTTGCTTCATTCCTGAGAGGAAATATCTGAAAATTAACTGGGCCAGCACTAAACCAAGAGGGCCCAGTGATTTGGGTGAAACTGGAGTACCTCTTGGACTTTGGGGACTACATTAGATTGTACCAGGAATGATACTTAACAATTCATGCTTCTTTAAATCAATAAAAGGTGTGTAGAAAGAAAGTCCTGGAAGTTGTGGTCTGGAGAGGCTACCCCACAGACTGTAATAGTGCCATTCAGCAAGCAGCCCTGTGAGAGAGCTGAGGATGTGGAAGTACACATCCTTAACTAGGGTAAAACATGGACAGAAGAGTTGGGCTCTTCTGAGTAGGCAGAGTCTGGTGTGAAGAAATAATGACAGTGCACTGAGTGCTGCTTCCCCCACCCATCCCTCAGGACTGATGCTGATCTTGGGAAGTGCACTGATTCCCAAACATTACAGAGACTCAGGTCTGGAACTCTAGGCATGAGGGACAGTGATAATGACACCAGCTGTGTTGTTTGTAATTATACCAATGGAAAGGGTTTGTCCAATACTTACATAGATATGGTAATAAAAACCAAAAGTGGGAAATGTAGCAGGGGACTGAGGCAAGGGCTGTAGCAAGTGGTGCCCTTCCCTGAGGGGGTGCTATGAAGACAAACAGCTTCAGGGTGATGTTAAAAGTATCAGATTTTGAGGAGGGCCTACGTTGGGGAGGAAGTAGGAGTGACTGGAGAGAAAGCAGAAAGAAGAGAGAGGGAAAAGGAACAAGGTTGTTGTTTGTCTGGGCTCCAGGGTTCCAGGGTGGAGTTGCTTCAGCATTTTGGTGGGCAATGCACTTCAACCCCAAGCAGGGTTGATCTTGGAGAAGGCCACTGTGGACCTCTGAAGGTGAAGGCTGAAGAAGAGGCTTTGCAAGTAGCCAACTGACTGAAAAAGTCCCTGGCTTTTTTGTGTATACAGCCTGGCTTAGCTGTGTTGAGCGAGGCCTTTTTTCAGGTCATTTGGTGGCTGTGGCAGCTGTCCTGATGGTGCTCCTCTGGTTTTGTGCTGAAACGTCTTACAGCTCTAGGAGTGACTCCTGTTGTGGGTTCTTTTGTCTTCATGACTTGAAACCTGGCCAGGTGTCAGGCTGCCCCAGGTCAAGGGAGGCAGGAAAACGCCATCTTTGAATGTGACCTATTGTTTGGGAGAGGAGCTGCACGTCATCAGTGGCGGGAAGACACCATCAAAACAGTCTTTGTTCAGGACAGTACTGGGCATGACTGGGTAAACTCTTGTTTATCCCATTTGTTAAATAAATCCCTTTTTTGTTGTTCCTGAGCCTGAGCAGTCTTGCAATCGTGTGTGGGTAAAGAACACAGACAGTATTTGCTAAAGTATTCAGGCAGTGGGACCTTGGCCAGTTTAGGGTCCCCTGACACCTGGTTTCAAGAGTGTCACAAACAGGAGGCAGCTCCTCACACTTTCCTGGAATACCCTCTTAGCAACAGCACGATCAGTTCTCTCCACCTCTGGAAGCTGGGAAAGACCAACAAAAGACACTACACTCAAATACAACCACAATACTATAAACTGCACAAATATAAGTTGTATAAATCTCTAAATAACTGCTATATTTATTTAAAGAATAGGGAAATCTAAAGCAGACAAAAGGCAGGCAAAATATATATACATCATATGATATCTTGAGACCTCAAGGTAATATGTTATCATGAGGAAAGAACAAGTCTCCATAATCCCATGATAAGAAGAATTTATATTCCTATTAAATACAGAGTTCAAAACTACCATGAAAAAGAAACTCAGACCATGAAAGAAAACACAAAACATCAAGTTAAAATTATATAAGTGAACTCTGAAAAATTCATAAGAGATATACAAGGAAATTCATAAACAACAAGTGAATAACATTATAAATACAATGAACAGAAAATATAAGTGGAAACTTTAAATAAGAAAATAATACAGAATTGCAGGATATAAAAAGATCAATAGAGGAAATAAAAAATTCTGAAGACAGCTATGGGAACATAATAGACCAAATGGAGGATTGAATCAGTAACCTTGAAGAAAATAACTTGTAAAGTAAAAGAAAATAGAAATACAAGAGAAAGGAAGGAAACCTTGATAAGTATCTTGTTCCATTAGGAAAGGCAACAAAAATAATTGTATTACAGAAGGGAAAGAGAGAGAGAGAAGGAAACAGAACTTATTCAAAAAGAGGAAAACTTTCCAAATGTGGGGCAGGGAATAAATATACATGTCCTTTAGGCTAAAAGACCACCTAGTTATCTTTAATGTAATTAGAACTTCACCAAGACACATAGTCATAAAACTATCAAGAGTTCAAACAAAGAAATAATATTGAAAGTGTCTACAAAAATAAAGCAGGTAACCTAAAGTGAGAAATTAGACCACATGATTTTAACAGGAATTTTTATAATTGACTGCACTCCAAAATTACACATTCTTCTCATATGTACATAGACTATTCTTCAGGACAGACCACACATTGGATCACAGAACAAGTGCCAGTAAAATAATGAAGACATAACTCATAACAAGTATTTTTTTTTCTGATCACAGTGGCAACAAACCAGACCTCAAGCACACACACACACACACACACACACACAAACCAAACAAACAAAAAACAGGGGAGGCCTCTAATATGTAGAGACTGAACAACTTACTACATAATGAGCATTGAGTTAAAGAGGAAGTCAAAAACAAAATTAAAGAATAACTAAAGACAAGGCAAAATTGCCCACACAAACTACCAAAACCTATTGGACATAGCAAAAGTATACTAAGGGGAAGAGACAGTAATACACACCCACATGAAGAAAAAAGAAAGAGCTCAAATAAATAATCTAACTTTATACCTTAAGAAACTAAACAAAGAAGGAACTAGATAAGATTAAAAGAAACCACATCAGCAAAAGAAATGAATAATAAAACTTAGAAGAGAAATAAATTAAATAGAAAAAATATACAGTCCAAAAGATAATGAAACCAAAGATTGATGTTTTGGGGAAAAAATAGCAAGCAAGAGACTATTATGAACATCTACATGCCTACCAACTGAATAACCAAGAGGACATAGAAAACTCTAAGGATTATACATCCTTCTGAGACCAATGGAAAATAGATAGAAAACTTGAACTGAATCAGGAGCAAGAAAATTGAAGCTTTGATTAAAAAAAAAAAAAGGTATCACAAAATAACTAAAGTCTACGACCAAATGGTCATGTCCTTCTCAAAAATCTTTTCAAAAACTGTGGAAGTGGGAAAGCTTCCTAACACGTCTGAAGCCAACATTACTCTGAAACTCAAAACAGACAAGGACAAGACACAAAAGGAAAAGACAGACCATACCCCTGATCAGTAGAGATGCAAGAAATTCTCAAAAACATTTAGCAAACCAAATTCAGCAACACCTTAAAAAGATTATAAATCACAATCAAGTGGGCTTTATTCCAGAATCACAAGGATGGTTCAATACTCAAAATTTGGTCAATTTATTCATCACAGCAACAAAATAAGAGACAAAAATCATATAAGCATGCTAGTAGATGTAGAGAAAGCATTTAATAAGAATCAACACCCATTTGTGATAAAAACCCTCAAGAACGGGAATAAATGGAACATACCTCAAAATCATAAAGACCATATATGGCAAACCGACAGACAAGGAAGTCAACTTTCACTACTACTATTCAACACATGCTCTAATAGAAATCTTCCGAGAGTAACTAGGCAAGAAAAGGTATAAATGAATCCAAATAGGGAAAGAAGTAAAACTCTCATTACTTGCTAATGGCATAATATACAAAGCAAAAGTCCAAACACTGCATTAAAAAAAAAAAATGACTCAGCATAGTAAAGTGACAGGTTATAGAATTCATTTTTATTTCTATATTGCAGACAACAAGCTAAAAAAAAGAAAGAAAGAAATCAAGGAAACATTCCCATTTTATAATTGCATCAGAAATAATTAAATACTTGGGAAACTTAACAAAGGAGGTGAAGGACCTGAACAAGGAAAACTATAAGATATTGTTTAAGGAAATAGAAAACACATAATAGAAAAGTTAATGTTGCTAAAGTGGACATCTTACCCAAAGCAATATATAAAGTCAACGTTTCAATAGTGTTCTTCAGAGAAACAGAAAAAATATTATTGACTTTCTAACTTTATTAAAATACTGAGATTATTTCAGTATATTTTGTCTCTCCCCATTTCCATTTGCCTGTTCACCACTACCACATGTCCTATTATAACATTCCATACATACTTAAAACCAAGCAAAGTATGGAGTTCCATGTTGAAAAGCTAAGCAGGCATTTTGGACAATGCATTGTTGCAATGGAACATTTATCAGGGATGGTAGGATAAGTTCTCTCTCTGCATTAAAAAGAAGAAGAAGAAGAAAAAAAAAGATTGGCAATCTCAAAATCAATTGTCCAAAAACAAAATAAGATGGAAAATCTTAATAAAACTCTTAAGCTGTTCTCTCAAAGAGACTTCCTCCACTGCCAGGGATCTTGAATAATCTCCTGATCCATCATCTGGAAGCAATTCTTCACGTAATTGATGAACTTGGAGAATCACCTTTTTCTATACTTGGCTGCAATTTTGCTTTAACAGAACCAGATCCTTTTGGAGTTTTAGGATTTTGTTATTTAAAGATTCTTGACCTTTCCATCTATGTGTTGATGGTTTTGAGTCTTTTCCATTCTGGTTTTGTGTACTTTTTTTAAAGATTTTTTTACTTATGCTTACAGAACTGGGATACAGGCCAGAGGGGTGCAGAGGTCTGGGATACAGGCCAGAGGGGTGCAGAGGTGGTGAAAGGATTCACCAGAGACAGTGTGGGGAGCAAACAGATAGATAGATAAAGACACTGCTTAGGGGAGCAGCAGGCGGCTCAGGAGAGGTCTGTTGTGCCATGTGGGTCACCTCCGGGGTGGGGATTGAACTCATGCTAACATGGCTTTAGCTTCTTAGTGCTGTGCTTTAACCGGCTGCACCACCAGGGAGGGTCCGGTTTTATGTACTTTTAACTAGAATATCTTCTATAGAACTGAAGATATAGAATATCTTCTATAGATTTCTTTACTGGTGATTTTTCTTCAGTTCCTCACCAAAATCCTCATTGTGATCATCTTCATCAGCTGCAAGTTTTACTTTTTTCTGTGTTCTGCCACTTCCAGGGCAGACTGCTTCCCAGTTATATTTAAGAGTGTCACTTCTCCTCCTCTTACTTATCTGACTCTGCATGTTCCTCCACAACTACTAAATGTTGGCCACACTTTTGCACAGGCTCTGAATAACACTTCAACCATAAGACCACAGATGGTATGATTTCAAAGTCCCCAAGGGTAACTGCTGGCTGTGCTGAGTTTTCAAAGTTGCACGTGTTGCTTTAACAGGACTTCTTCATCATTTGTTGCTTTTGCTTCAACAATGTGCAGTTCAGCCTTTGCACCAGCTGGGCCCTGGAACTGACTGTTCTTAAAGACAAGGAGTGTTCACTCATCATTATCCACTTAAAGTGATCATCTCTGTCAGTTTTGGTTTATAACTAAAAGGAGAGTTCTGGGGCCTCCAGGGGTCATGTTCATCTAATCACCCAAGGTTGGCACACACTTAGGTTGGAGAGAAACTGGATGGAGATAAATGATTACTGTTCTGAAGAGCAGTCACATAGGATGGAATCACACCAGGGACATTAGTGACATTTATATGGAGTCACATAGCCAAAACAATGTTGACCAAAAAAAAAAAATAATAATAAAAAAATAAAATTGGTCCACCCTGGTGGTGCAACAGGTTAGGATGCAGCACTGCAAGCTAGCCACAGCTGTTTTAGTACAAGTTCGATCCCCGGTCCCAAACGTGACCCACATGGCACAGCAGACCTCTCCTGATCTGTCTGCTGCTCCCCTTAGCAGTGTACTTCATCAGTCTCCTGTTCTGTTCCTCTCTCTGTCTCTGGTGAATCCTCCCATTACTCCTGCATCTCTGGCTTATACCACAGTTCTGTATGCATAAATAAATAAATCTTAAAAAAAAGATAAGATTCAGGTATTATACTCAAACTTACACTTCAAACTCTAGTACAACACGATATTAAAACAGCATGGTTTAGACACAGAGCAATAAGACAGAATTAAGGGCCCTGAATGAACCTGCACTTCTATGTACAGTTAATCCTAACAAATGAGACATGAACATGCTTTGGAGAAAAGAAAGTCTTTTCAACAAATGGTGCTAGGGAAACTGGCACTCTGCTCTGTAAGGCTATTAGATACTGTACATATAGTCCTTCCCTAAGTCGGCATAATCACTGTAATTTACAGATAAGAAAATAGAGGCTGAGTGTGGTTACATAACTTGCTGGGTCTGAGGAGATCCCAGAGCTAAGATTTTTTAGCCCTAAGGAACCATGCTCCTCAAGTTCCTTTCTTTCTGGCAAGGGAAGTTCAACATGTCAAGCACTCAGGTTCAAGAGATGAAAATCCAAGGAAAGAGACATTGGCCACCTGTCGGAGACCAGCTCCAACTTTTGAGGTGTCGGGAGGCAGGACAGGCAGGACCCTAAGATGGGAAGGCGTCGGTGTGCGGAGATTCCAGGATGGGGGAGAGGACGCGAGGAAGACACAGGATTCAGGATTGGGTGCAAGTCTTCCTGCTCATCTTTTTGCAGGTCTTTATTTATACTGTTTAGCAAGATTTAGTTACAATAATGTCTTAGGTAAGTTAATAAGAAACCGACATAAAAGTTTCACAGGAAGAAGGGAATAATGCATCTTCTTCCTGTTACTTTATGGCACGCTATACTATACATCTTTGTGATAACTTTCATGTATACGGATGTTTAACTGTGACTTTAAAGGATCAGGGTCTGGAAAAGGATGAGCTGTTAGCAAAAGGATTTAAGAGTCCTAGGGAAGGAATAAATTGTGTTAGCATAGTCGTCAGTGATAGCCTAAAGAGAAGCTAATGGCTAATTTAA
>NW_004567117.1:6007196-6015189 GCF_000260355.1 Condylura cristata | reverse complement strand
CTTTCTTTCTTTCTTTCTTTCTTTCTTTCTTTCTTTCTTTCTTTCTTTCTTTCTTTCTTTCTTTCTTTCTTTCTTTCTTTCTTTCTTTCTTTCGACTTATTTATTTATTCATACACAACTGGGGTACAGGCCAGAGATGCCAAGGGTGAGAGGATTCACCAGAGACAGAGCGGGGAGCAGAACAGGCAGATAGAGGAAGAACACTGCTGAGGGGAGCAGCGGGCGGGTCCGGAAAGGTCTGCTGTGCCATGTGGATCACCTCTGGGGCAGGCGGAGATCGAACTCATGTGGAAGTGGCTTAAGCTTCTTAGTGCTGTGCTTTAACCTGCTGCGCCACCAGGGAGGGCCTGATTACTACATATTTCTATCCAGTTGGCCTCTTGTCACGACTGGTTTCTGGTAGTTGAGATGGTTTTGGTATTATTAGTGAAATAGTGTGTTGAATGCAGATTACAAATAGTGTAAGTGATTTTTTTTTAACAACTTTATTTAACTTTCCTTCTCATAAAATACCCAGAAATTTTGGAGAAAAAAAAATACTGTGCTGAAAAAGAAAAGGAAAGATACTACTTTTACGTGACTTCAGCAGGTACAGATGCTGTTCCCACCAGGAGGTGGAGGTGGAGGGGGTCTCAGGCAGCCCTGTTATCCCAGGGCAGGCTTTTTATGGGGTCCTCGGGGTGGGTCTGGAATTGTGTTTGATCTGGTGCTGGTGATGCCAGGAAGAGGGGCTTCTCCCGGAGCTGACGCTGACGCTGCATTCGGAACTCTGCGCTGACTGATTCTGCCCTCAGAACTCCAAGATGAGTCAGAACTGAGATGTGCATAGCTTCAGCCCCCCTGGATCTTCTCTAGATCTGCACCCCAACTACACTGAGGCCAGGAGGAGACTGGTGCAGTGGCACTTTATTAATTTATTATTCTGCTTTTTTTTTTTTTTTGGTCTCATTCCTGATTAGAGACTTTAAACTGTCCATGCTTAGATCTCTTGGAATTAGTGATTTTTATATTGCAGGTGGGAGCAACAAAGAAGATTCCTGACTTATAAGATCAACTATCATTTTAAAGACAAGAACATTCTTGCAGTGTTTATCACTAGGAGGGACAGCCAGTGTGTCCAGAGTTTGGGGAGATCTTCCCAGCACTGTAGGCTGGAGGGGACGCAGTGGAGAACACAGGAATAAAGATAGCAGTGAGACCTGGTTGTGGGGTGAGGAACCCTTTTATTCCTCCCCCAGAGCAACCCCATTCAGAAACTGTGCATCTGCCACAGCATGAAGCAGCCCACCTTGACTCTGGAGATGCTGCTTTTTACGGTCTGACTTTCTATTTGCCCTCCCACATACAAATACTCCGCTTGTTAGATCTAACTAGAGAATTCTAGGGTATATAAGGGGGAAACACAGTGGAGGGGGCAGGGTAGGAGAACCCCAGTGACTAAGCATTTTGAGGGCTATTATTATTCAGGTGTTCACATTTCACGAAGGGTCAGAAAGTCAGATAGTGAGGCTAGGAGGAAAGCCCTAGCCTTCCCTGGGGAAACCCATGGTCACTCCTGACTGACAGGTACATGTGTGATAATCTCTGTGGGTGGAGTTGTGTGCAAGGGGCCGGGGCATGGGCAGGCAGATCTTTGTCTTGAGCTGGACAGAGCTCAGTTTTCTTAGTAAGCAAACAGGGTAAAGAGGACATCCTTGAAATGTATTGCACAGATGACAGACAGAAAGTGAACTTCAAGCCAAAATTTCACTGGTGTGGTATTTTTCTACAAAAGTGACTAAAATTTTGAGGGAAAAGTTATCATCCTTCATAGAGTGAAAAATTGTGTTGTCTCTTTGAAACAAGAACAAAAAGTCAAAAGGAATGTGACGAAAAGGGAATGAGTGAAAGAAGATAGTGTTAGAGGAAACTGAGAGTTCAATGCTAAGTTGATGTACTTGCACATGGTAGAGAGCAGAATAACACCTTGGAAAAGATGCTCAGTAGTGAGGAACACAGACCTGAAACCCTCTTTTCAGAATGGAGGGGAGAGAAACCCCCATGTGAATATCAGAATGGGTAGAATTGACAGGAAAGGGAGGTATTACATTACAACATGGGGGGCAAAGAGCATGACTTTCTGTACGTGGAGTTCAGCCCCAACTCATACAATGTGTGGACAAAACTTCCATTTGCAAAACTATGGCAATATATCCACCCACAGTGCTACGGTAAAGGTAATAGGCAAGTGTATGTAAGAAAGTCACATATGACATTTGGCATATGTGAACACTCAGTGTGGTTAAATGGATGGAGAACTACAGAGAAAAGTTGAGGCTGCTCCCCAGGGAAAGGCCCAAACAAGTGGGACAGATGGAATACTAGTCAAAGACACAACAAGGGAGGGGAGAGAGTCTTATTGAACCTGAGCAGAGGAAAGACCTGAGTGTGCAATTAGAAAGAGGTTGCCAAGTCCAGGCATCAATGACGCGAAATGTCATTGTAATATTTTTTAATTGCTAGGATCAGGGAAAAAAAAAAACAACAAAAAGCACTCAGGCAGAAAAAATAGGTTACCTACAGAGGTTCAGAAATTAGGGCGACCTCAGAGAATCATTAAATGCCAGAATCTATTAGAACAGTTGACATTTTGAAGCAAAGCAATTGTAATCCTAAATAGATGCCCAGTTATATTATTTTTCATATGAAGACAACAGGAAGATATGTGCAAATATCCAAAGCTCAAAATGCACTGTTCTGGTAAAAGTTACCTTAGTTCTCTTTTAATTGAGAGAAATTAACTGCTATTAGTGAACAGATAAATGTGACATAAAAGGACTAAAGGTGAACAATGAACTCTCCTAAAATAGCATAAAACCTATAAATTTGTCACAAGTACAACTTGAAAAACTTCCTGAAAATTTCAGTGGGTATAGGCTCTATCTCCTAGAAAATAGTAATTTAATAAGACAAATTATTCTAAAGTCCCAGATTTTATTATTAAAGCATTTAATATAGGAATGACGTTGAATTAAAATAATGTTCAGCACCTCATCTGATAAGAGGTACACAATAGCTACCACGTCATTGTTTTACTCTGGTAATTACATGTGGAGTAGTATTTTTATAGCTTAACAGAAAGCTCTCATTAGGTTTCAAATAAAATACAACTTCCAAATTTTTGGAAGCTATCAGCTGACAAACCCAGTGCGTGAGTGAACAACCAGAAACACACCTCACAATGAATCATAAAAAAATAATATAGTCCTAGGACAAGGTAAATATACAGAACTTACTTTCTCAATACACCTGGATGCAAATCCTTAAGAAGCTGTCACCTGCCAGGGTGGCAGTGTTGGGAGCCACCAGAGATAAAGGAAAGATTATTACCAAGTCCTTGTGGAGCAACAAGAAGCCTGGAGGTCTACACCCGAGTAATGAGCACCCAGACCTTTGAATACAAAGCTGGGGCTGTTCATAGGAGTGCACAGGCATGGGAGAGGCAGTAATTGGGGATGAAAGCTGGGGTGAGTGACCAGGGTGAGTGACCAGAGACTATTGCCTGGGGGCTCCATGTTCCTCCCAGTCCAAGCTTGTTATCTCTATGCTAATATCTGCCTTCTATTTTCAGCAGATACTGAGTTCCCAGTTTGTTCCTCATACCAAAACTTTTGCCCTTGGTGAAAGGCCCCTGCTTGACCTGGCTGACAAGCAGAACTCTGGGCACCAAGACACCATTCCCCAGAATAAGGAGGGCTAGGGATCACACAGCAAGCTTGTGTGTGCTGAGCATATGGGTGTTTAAAAAATAGACTGAAGAGAAAGAGCACATGTTGCTTTTATACATAGAAAAAACAAATAGTACAATAACAAAAGAAGAAAAGGTTGGGGCCAGAAGTGTAGACAGTCATCTGGGACATTATCCGGTCCAGACCTGGCTCTCACCTGGCTCTGATAGGTGTGGACTCTCCTGGAAGAGCTCCTGGTGGGCCTACAGCTTCACCTCTGCCCCCAGCAGCTCTTCCACCCAGAACCAGGCCTCCCATCTTTGCCCTTCTCAAGGTAAATTGCACAGAGTACTGCCTAAACAGCTATTGTTCTAGTGACCTGTATACCTTCATAGGCATACATTCAAGCAAATGACTTTCTCTCTCTTTTTTAAAGATTTATTTATTTATGCATACAGAACTGGGGTATAGGTCAGAGGTGCAGGGGCGGTGGGAGGACTCATTAGAGACAGAGAAAAGAGCAGAATAGGCAGATCTACTGAAGTATACTGCTGAGAGGAACAGTGGGTAGGTCAGGAGAGGTCTGCTGCACCATGTGGGTCACCTCCCTGGCTGGGGATCAAACTAGTCCTGCAATGGCTGCAGTAGCTTCACAGTGCTGTGCTTTAACTGGCTGTGTCACCAGGGAGGCTCCACAAATGACCTTCTAATGGTGGGAATTATAGAAATAGGAAAAGTGCATTTGTGTAAGAAACATGGCCCAACCTCCTGAATGGACTCCCCTCCCCTCCCCCCACAGCACAGCAGTCACAGGTCTGCACTGGAGGGTGGGTGGGTGGTTGGGCGGGGGTGTCCTGAGAATCTGTTTAAATTATAATTTCTGTTAAAATCAGAAGAAAAACTAAATATTAAATGAATATGAAATCATGAATCCATATAATAATAATGCACGTCTTCATAACCAGTACAATCATATTACATCACTTTAAAAGTATTTGTGAAGCAGGAAGTATCCCAGGTCCACTTAGGTTCTGCTGCTTCCCTGAGCCTACTGCCTGGGGGAATCTGTTGCTTAGATTCTGCTGCTTGCTGGAGCAGAAAGTTCCTGCAGTATACTGCCTGTCCCCAGGAATAGCTATGGCTACCTCGACCCCCTTCCCAAACAATAAAGACTGCTTAGTCTATGACGGATGAGATGAAAGCTTCCTCATACAACCTGTATAAAACCTGACCATTCCTGTCATGCGGGGTTCAGCCTTTAGGGACTGATCCCTTTGAGGACCCCTCTCCCATCCCTCCCACCACCCCCTTGTGACACATAAATCTTCTTTTTACCTCTCTGAGTGCCATTTTGTACCAGGGTGGTGCCCAGGAAAAGGGGAAGTTCCAGGTTCCCTGCCCCACCCAGAAGGAGGGTGGAGCTGAGCAGAGAAGAATCTGAAGAGATTGAAGAGGAAGGAAACAGGAGGGAGAGCCAGAAGGAGACCTGAGGGAGGCACATGGAGCAGAGAGACATGTGAAGAAGCAGCTCTTGTTTCTTGGCCCTGGACTGGCTGAAACAGATGTGAGTGAGAGACCTGTGGGAGAGGTTCACTATGGCAGCGTTTATCTTGGTTTTGATTTTGCTCTTTTCCTCCCAGACTTGTCTGGCCATTTCTGACCCTTTTCCATGGGTCCCAGCCAGAAGGTGCTTTAGTCTTGTGGCAGGTTCTCTGGCCTTTCTTTGGGCCAATCCCTTTTGGGTGGACTTTTGCCCAGGAGGGGATGGGTCACTTCAGGTGTTTGTTTTAGAAACTATATTCTTAGTCTTTTCTGTATTTCACACTCATTGTATTAAAGTTCCCTTTCATTAAAGTTCTTATGTCTTGTCTTGATGCGGCAGATGGCAGAACCTGTTGAAAGCAGGCAGGTTTGGGGTTTCAGAGGTGCCCCTCTCTCCCTGCCCTGTAACAGTTTGATTTCTCTGGGAATTGCCTTAGCAATTCTCTGGTAACGAACAGTCATTCAATAAATGGTCCCACAGTAGATCATTTGATATAAATGTCGAGGTCTTGAACTGTTCCAAATTAGTATTTCTGGAGTTTCTATATCTTAGTGTGAAACATTGCAGTGACGAAAAAGCAAATGATACTTGTTGTTGCAAGAGATGTGTTAGTAATGCAAGACACATAATTTGGTAGAAAATGAATGACTTAGGAAGATATAGATGGCTTAGGAAATGCTTCATTTTTATAAATGCAACATGCCTAATGATTAAAGTGTCTACTACATCTTAAGAATCATTTTTCATTAATCAGAAACATCTGGGTTTACTTAAGATAGAAAAATAACTCAGTGTGGGGGGAAAAAGTCAAAATATATGTTGAGATAGAGTTGTCCAGCCATCACTTCTGGATCAACAAACAATTATTAAACACAGACTTTGCACTAACAATGTAGTCCCTGAGGATTCAGCAGAGAGAGACACAAAGACTCTCCTTGTGGATCTCACCTAGCCGGGAAAAGAAAAGCAGTGACAAGGACTAAATATACTAATAGTGGTGTGTCCCTGGCCTTATTTTATTTATGAACATCACATATTGTATCAGGTGGTATTAAAAAATAATTCTACATTGATGAATAGGTAGTAACATCTGGGTGGAGGGTGGGGTGTGCTTGTTGCAATTTTGACCAAGTATTCGAAGAAACCAAGATCAGGATCACATCTCTCTGTCTTTTCTTCCCATGTTTCTAACCACAGAGGCTGAGTGGTGGAAGGTTCTCCAAGGAGTTTTGCTAAGTCCATGTTATTATTAATGTCATAAAACTATCTGTTATGACTGTCACACTTTGATATTCTTTAATGCTTTTTTTTTTTTTGAGATTTTCCATAAGGTACATTTCCTTACCCAGAAAGCCTTCAATTATCATGAAAATGAAAATGTTATATGAGCATAGAAACTCATTTGACTTTATTTGCTTCTGCTGCCAATGATATGTAAGCACATTGGGGAGAGGAACTCCGGCCAATTGATATCCTGGTTGACAGAGAATTTCCAAATGTCACATTTAGCAATGTTGATGTTCAATTTTAGGAAAGTATACTTGACACTAAAGTTTCACGGTATATAATCCAATCATGGATGATTCAGAAGCACCTTAGAACCTTGTGGAATCTGGATGTGAGTAGCCTCTTGATTCCACTCAAGTGCCAGTGAATAGCCAGATGAATATGGAGCACAGCACAGAGATGACATGAATAGGATGGGATGAATCATGTCTAGCACAAAGATGCAAACTAAAACACATGAAATAAAAAATGAAGCAGTAAATAAGTTGAGAAAACCTCATGGAAAGTGACTCTCTTCATTGGAGCCCATAACGAGTTATTTGGGGGGTCCCGAGCATCATCAGTGTTGTGAATAGGTTGTGGCCCTTCCCCATGCCTTTGCAGGCTATGGGGAGGGGGGCTGAGCTGGCAGGAGAATGAAGAAACTGTGATCACTATACCTGAGATCACCTGTTTGGTCCCATTAGGGTGACATTTACTTGGTCTGATTGGCACAGGGCAGGGAGAGGGACACCACTGAACCCCCAAACCTACCCACTCTAAATAGATTCTGCCATCCACTGCATCAAGACAAAACATACAAGACCTTTAATGGAAAGAGACTTTAATACAATGACACCCAAAGTTACCCGTCCCCTTGTGGGTAAAATCCCACCCAAAAGGGATTGGCCCAAAGCAAGGCTGGAAAGTCCACCACAAGTCTAAAGCACCTTCTGGCTGGGACCCATAGAAAAGGATCAGAAATGGCCAGACAAATCTGGGAGGAAAAGAGCAAAATCAAAACCAAGATAAACGCTGCCATAGTGAACCTCTCCCACAGGTCCCTCACTCACATCTGTTTCAGTCAGTCCAGGGCCAAGAAACAAGAGCTGCTTCTTCGCATGTCTCTCTGCTCCACGTGCCTCCCTCAGGTCTCCTCCTGGCTCTCCCTCCTGCTTCCTTCCATCTCAGTCTCCTTTCCAGGTTCTTCTCCCTGCTCAGCTCCACCCTCCTTTGGGTCGGCAAGGAACCTGGAACCTCCCCTTTCCTGGGGACCACCTTGTTACATAAGACCTCCCAGTGTTTGTTCCCTTCTGCTCCTTGAATTATTTTGATCGCCACTGTCAATTTCCTTTTTAAAAAATAGTTTCTAACTCACCTATGCTAGACACACCATTACCATAGCAAAGTCCAAGACTTCTTTCTTTTTTAAAAAAGATTTATTTAGCCCTCCCTGGTGGCGCAGCGGGTTAAAGCA
>NW_004567117.1:5980300-6006983 GCF_000260355.1 Condylura cristata | reverse complement strand
ACTGTGGAGGGAGCAGCGGGTGGGTCAGGGGAGGTCTGCCACAACATGTGGTCACCTCCAGGGCTGGGGAGGTGCACTGAAGCGGCTGTTGGCTCTCTTTCAGCGCTGCATCCTAACCCACTGCGCCACCAGGGAGGGTCCCCAAAACTTATTTCAAGAAGTAATTTTAACACTTTTGTCCTTTGAATAACATGTGAGCCTGTGTTTTCTTCTCTGCAGTATTTGCACTTTAATTCTGACCCTAATTTTTTCTAGAAACAGTTTATCTCTGTTAAGAAGTCTCACAAGTGGATTGAGAAGGGGTTTTTCCCTATTTCAGAGAGGGAGTTGACTAATAATATTTATTGCCTTCATCATCTTCATCATCACCCCCTCTATATAGTCAAAGTCCTTTCATAGGCACCAGCCCAGTCTCTTTAACACCTTAGAACAGCATCTATAAACTGTCAACTCTTTCACTTACTCTTAAGAGAATCTTCTAAGATCCTAACTTTGCCATCATATGACTTACTGATCCCACGAAATAGGAGCCTCAGTCTTCATATTTTATCAAATTCACCACCATCAATACTTGTTTATATATATTAATCGTCCAATTTTGGTGTCATCTGCCAGGAACTTTGCCAGAAAGTTGGACAGCATATGGTCTGTCCAAAGGGCCATATGCTGGACAGCATGTCTGTCCTGGAATAACAAGGCTAATGTGGTAATTACATCTGCTCTGGGAAGTGCTACACCTCTCGTGGGAAGTAAGTGATGTAGAATGTCTGTCACAGCAGACATATTTGCCTTCATACAACTTTAACAGTGAATGCTTTTTGCACCCAATTGTATCCCTCCAGGCATCAGCTTTCAAATGCCCATGGCTTTCCGTTCCCACAATGAACAGCAGGTGGCGCTCTAGTTTTAGGATTCCAGTCCCTAAGCGAAGGACTAAGGAGAACATTTCAGGTGCATTTAAAATTTTATTTATATATATATTTTTTTCTCTGCCAAGCCAGAAACATACTCCATTTTCTTTAATCAGGTTCATTTGCTTCCTACTGTGTTACTTCAGTTGAGTAATAGTCAATCTGACTTCTCCCCCTGCTACATGTTCTTCCTTAAAGCTGGTATGAGCTTTGAGATTTGCCAATTTAGGAGTTGAAATAAAAGGTGAAGCAGACAATAGAAATGCCGTATTGACATGCAGAGTGGGTTGTTCTTCCTGATGGCTCCATGGCTCCAAATAGCCTTGTGCAGACACTCCCTTGCCAAAGGTGGGTTTAATGCGTTATATAGGGAACCTAAGGGAGGCAAGTTTGCTCAGAGGAGGGAGATGGAGAAGGGCTTGCCCCGAAAGCTGGCTGGAAAATAGTGTGGCACGTAGAAACATTTCTGAGGGGCACTCCACAAACATTCCCAGAGGCACTTCCTTCACTGCTGAGATGAGCTCTGTGAGCACAAACTTTGGTCAGCTATCAATGGCACCCAGAGCACTGGACATTCATTCATTCATCAGCAAACACAAAGCCTCCTGTATTCTCAAAGTCCAATTTGTTCACTTTTAATAGAAAGAGTTAGAAACTGATCAACACAGGTATCATATGCAGGTAGCGAGCCAGCCTGAGGCTGGGGTGTTACTGCTGCCCCTCGGAGGCCCCCTGTGGGTGCCTGCCCATGAGAAGATCAGCTTCCCTGGTGCTGGTCTCCTGTCCCACCCCACGTGATGAGGACGCCTCTGTGAGTTTGGGAGACTAAAACCGGATTAAACTACTGGAAGGGGAGATGCACCCCCACCCTGGGATAATGCTCAGAAACCAGAGCGGGAGCTGATCAGAGGACTAGGTTCTGCTCCTCCGCTCTTCCTGCAGGCTCCCTCCAGCGCTCAGCTGGTAAAGCCCAAGGGGTCTGGAGACACAGCCAGGAAGCTGATTTCAGTCCCAGGATCTCACCCCTCACAGGGGAAGATGAAGAGACAGCAGCTGACACACTCACAGGATTTCATTTCCCAACTCCCTGGGTTACGACCCAGGGAAAAAGCACAAGGGGACCCCTATGCTGTGTCCCCCACACGACTAGCCAGAATGTGGCCCGTTGACTCCTTTCCATTTGTTGCTTCAGTGTGACAAATTGCACTAAAAGTAGTTTAACTCACTTCCTCTCTTTTGCTTGAAAATTAAAGAACATTTTTCTTACTCTCTATCCTTTGAAATCTCCTCCCCCTCTCTCCCCAATACATATAACATCCTCATTTTCTTAGCCTGGTTTTAGTTTCCACACAAATTAGAACCAAGAAGAGGAAAAAGATGTCAAAATGTCATCACGGGTCTCTTGTTGGATGTAAATGGACTTGTTGAATTGAATTCATATTCTTTTAAACTAGACCCAGCTAATACACTTTGAACAACTTCATTATACAGTACGCCTCTATTGTCAGCTATAGTAAATTATCACATTGGAGTACACATTCTTTGCTCAGATATTTGTTACCCATTCGTTGAACTTGAGAAGAGTAGATATGGAAGGGATTGGGGAGGACTGGATTCAAAGGAGAGAGAAAAGAAATGATGGGAAATGTTTTGAAAACCTCTTGTACTGCTTTTTTATCTAGAAAACGTGTTTATCTAGGACAATGCACAGCAGTGAACCAGCACCAGCCAGAACTCCAGAAAATTAGGAAGACCAGCAGTTAGTGAAGGACTAATACCAAATTAGATACACTGAAGATGGAGGTTGAGCTGCATATTAGCTGTGGGTACTTTATCTTTTTCTGTCCTCCCTCCCTCCCTCTCTTCCTTCCTGTACATAGAAGAACTGGGGTGTAGGTTGGAGGTATGGGGGGAGGGGTTGAGAGGATTCACCAGAGTAGGGAGTAGGGCAGGCAGTTCTGAAATACACTGCTGAGGGGAGCAGCAGTGAAGACAGGAGAAGTCTGCTGTGGCATGTCACTCACCTTACTGACTGGTGATCAAACTCATGTCGAATGGCTGGTGGAAGCTCGATAGTACTGAGACTTCCACCCCTAGGCCACTAGGGAGGCCCAGCTTCTGTATTTTTCGTTGTGTTGCACAGATCAGAAACCTAGAAACAACATTTTCATTTCTCCCTTGCCAGGAGGGTTCTGCATACATTTTAAAATTTCATAAATGAGGTGAACTGGCTTGGTATTGGAAAAGGGTAAGAGTGACAGAAGCCATTTTATTTTAAATTTAGGAGGTCATGGTTCTCGTCTTGCCAGACACAAATTTTAAGCAGCTTTTGCTTTGACATCTTGTTGGCCTCAGACTTACAGAGGACCATGTAGGAGTCTTGTAGCAATTGTCAATAGATTTTTGATGTGGGGCAACACGAGTTCTTACTCTGACAACAATCTTGAGAATTATGGTGGTCTTCAGATGTTCTCTCCTTCTTGGTTCCAGTGTATTTGGTAAGCACTCAATTTCTTCTCTCCAATCCCTTTTGGCTTAACGTACTGGAGTGACCTAACTTCCAAGAGCAAATCCATGCCGATTCAGACATATGAAGTAGTTGAAAAGGCACACCCCAATGTAAAGCCACTTTCTCCAACCTGTCAGTCTTATTTTACTATGTTTATTAGCAAAGTGAGTTTCAAGAAACTCAATACACTTCTTGAAGACCAAACTTAGAATTGGAAAAATCTTGATAAATTCAGAAATCTCTCAGTATGCAATTAAAATATTCGTAAGTTATCTAAATATGCAAGAGACAGCTGAGGTGAGTCTGTGAGCCAGGCAACCAAATAAAAAGCAAGAAGGTGTATTCCTTCTGCAGATGATATTAACTGGGAGTCACTTTTCATGTAATAGCTCTCACTCAAGTCCTTTATGAAATGTGAAATTTAATATTCATCCCTGGAATGAAGATTCATCTCTGTAAGAAGCTGCTCACTATATTACTCAGGGTGTTAGTTCTCATGAGGGCTGGGTGGAAATGGCCACACTGATTCTGTCTTCCCAGGGGTTCTTGATTTATAGGAAAACAATTTAGAGTGTGAAACTTGAAATTGTTTTGATTAGTACTTGAAACAACGCGTACTTTTTCCTGTTTGCTCTATTCCCACTCTATATCCCTTTTTGAAAGTTTTCATGTCTTAAATCTGCTTTACCTCCCAGTGGGCTGCAGTGGGGGGTGGCTTGGTGGGGGAAGAGCACAGTGACTACCCGTGAGGGGAGCATCCTAAACTGTCAAAACACTAACAAGTTTGTAAAACAAAGGCACTGCAAAGGAAAACAAAACTAAGCTAAAACTAACATATATGTTATTTGAAGCTAAAACACCACCCCCCTAAAACTGCTCCCTCTTATGAGCTATAAATGTTAAAATTAATTTAATAAATTCCAGAGGGTTAAGCAAACGCTTTATTGATTTATTCCACTTATGGCTCTTACATGAATACTGTCCTTGAGATTACTAAAAGTGAAATGATCCATGGCCTCCCTGGTGGCCTAGGTACAGGTTAAGTCTCGATCCCTAGCCAGGGAGGTGACCCACATGGCTCAGCAGACCTCTCCAGTCTCACCTGCTGCTGCCCTCAGCAGTGTATGTGAGCAGATCCATCTCTTCTGCTCCCCACTCTGTCTCTGGTGATCTTCCTACCAACACAGGTAGCCCACCTGGTCACGGCATTTCTGAGGAAGGGCCACGCTGAATCATGTGACCAAATCTCCAAGGTCACAGTCCACTCATTTGGGAAATATATTTGGAGAATTGAGAGGCATTGATGGATAACTCTGAGCACTGGTTTTATGCTATTTGCTGTTCTTAATTGTCAGCAATGGGTGGTCTTATAGGTCGGTCATAATAAAAGTACAGGGAAAGAAGAGCGAGTGGAAGCATCTACTTTTTGGCCATATTGGAAAGAAACACATTTTTTCCAAAGGCACGAGAACTAGGCATTCCAGTTTGACCAAGACCAGCGTTGGTGCAGCGTCTACCCTGCTCTTTGGCCTGACCCTGGGGCCAACCTGAGAATAATTCAAAAGGAAAAACCTAGCACCTCCCAGAGAAGTAAGAATGAAAGACTTCCAGTTCTTCTAAAAGTCTAAAGGATGAAGAGAATCATTTCATGCTGCCACTTAAGGAACTAGGAATCTATTTGAGCACAGACCCTAGCTAGCTTTTCAATGCCCTGGCCATAGCCCACAGCCACCAAGATGCCCTCAGGGACTCTGCAAGCCCTACCAACTGCACCTCCCCACAGCCCAACAGCACCAATGAACACACCATGGATGCTGGGCCATGGACACCGGGTGTCCCAGGTGGTTCCCCATCTGTCTAGTGTCTTGTCTTAGTTCCTTGACTTGACTAAAAGAGTCTCAGACAGGAGCTATACTATATGCTGGGGAGCCATACACAACCACTGCAGTCTTCCCACCTGCCTGGTAGCCCAGTACACATGAGAGAGATTCAAGACACAGGTGGCCACATCTGACCTCCAGCCAGCCTTCCCTGGCACAAGGAAACCCAGGTCCTCCTCAGGGAGGGCAAAGAGACAACTGTCCCTGGAAGGTAGAGCTCCTATTTCCATCCCCATCAGCTCCCTCTGCATCCAGGGACCGGCTCTTCAGCATAATGCATATTGCATGTGTGAATAAGGGACATTGTAGAGTCACAAAATAGGCGGGACAGTAAGAGCAAGCTGGGTACAGTTATGCAAACTATGTCGGCATCCTCTCTGCTCTCTCCATTTCTCCAGTTTGTCTTGCTTAACTTGCTAAATTAACTTCTTTCCCTTTGAATCCAAACAGATCACACCCACTTGGCATAGGAAACCGCTAAAACCTGGCTTATGTCATGTCAATGAAGCAATTCTTGAGGAAAGAAGCCTCCAGTTCTGCTTTCCAAGGCAGGCCTCGCTTGGGTGACACTCACTGCTGTGCCAGCCAGAGGTGCAGGCCTGGTGCTGCAATTTTCCAGGCAAGCCACCAGGACTGGTGTTGCTAGGCCTACCTGAAACAGCAGGAGCTGAGAAAAATCACCTCTCAAGGGACGGTACTGCTGTTGATACAAACGCCAAGTGTCTATTAGGGTGAATTTTCTGGAACCACATTTTATTTGTGCAATGAATTCTTCCTGCTCTAAAAGGAAACAATAATGAGAATGAGCCTCTGCACAACTACCCCTAGCAAATTTTGCTGGGGTGAGCACTGGAATTTAGTTCAGAAGTTATCCTCCTTGACAGAAACACACAGGGAGGCTTCCTACATAGCCCGTTCAGCCCAGTATTATGCCAAGACCAAGCCAACAGTATCTGTCACTCAGTTTCAGGAACACCTGACACACCTTTTCACGCTGAGAGCTAATTGCCCGATTTTCAAACCTGGAACTGTCCCTCCTGTGATATTTTTCCAATCGCAGTGATATATTTGTCTAGCCAGCAAGTGCTGCCAAAACCATAGCTATTCTGGAGAGCAATTGTCTGGGAGCAGGGGAATTATTCAGCAGTACAGTAAACAAAAGGAAAGTATCCCTGAATCAAAAGTCACAAAGCAATACTGTCCTTTTCTTAATAATACATATATGATAATAAAAATTGTTTGCCATCTGTTTTTCTAATCTTTATGAAATGAATATATTCAATCATGGAAATTATACAGGAACAGCTGACTTCAAATAATACAATGAATACATTGCAAAAGTAATTAAGTAAGAACCCAAGTGAAGTAGAGTGATATTCTATCCAATGCTTCTTTGTAACTAGATAAAAAAAACACACCATCCACTGATATGACAGGATAAAGGTAGAAAATAATAAGATGATAGTCACACAAAAATAAACAAGGTAGAATACAGAGCATTGAGTGCAATTACATTTCCATAGCTCTCAAAATATTTCTATCATTAGCTAGAAGTTAAGAAAAAACATTTTATTAATTTATTATGAATAGTTAATTATCACTTGCTACAAATAACTCTTCCTGGAAAGAAGGATAGAGAATGCATTGTAAAAAGTATAAAATAGTGATCCTTGTTCTCGGGTGGTGAGAATTTATTTGAGGAGTTAAATTACATCCAGTATATAACTATTTGATTTAGTGGAGTGGATTATGTGTACTATGAGTTGAATACATTTTCCTGTGGAATTTAGGAGAAGAAAGAATTGAGACAAGACAGTTAGAACGGGCCATCTTGAACTGTAGATGAAGTCTGTATTGATGGAGTTGTTAAGGGGTGGCCGGGGGAGGGTTATATATGGGAGTGGGGTGGATATAGCAAAGGGTTGAGCATGAAAAACTCAGAAATTCAGGTAGTGCCTGAGGAAAACAAAATTGGAACATTAGATGGCAAAAATAGTGGGATCGAAATGCTAGGATGAAGATTTGCAAACTTGCTATACAGATCGGAAGTGCTGTGGGCAATGTGGTGATTTAGGGAAATTACTCCTGTCCTTGATCCTGCAGAAGCACATTCTCATTGGAAGAGATGAAAAGGGAGCATGGTGAGAAGTTAGTAAAACTAATTAGAGCTTGGGGGTTGTTTACTAAAGCGCCTAACCAAAGTACCACAGACTCAGTGACTTACAGCGAACATTATTTTTGCATATTTTGGTTGCTGGGAATCTGAGATCAAGGTTTCAACAGAGCTGTTTTTCTTCTGAGTCTTTCTCCTTGGCTTGCAGATAGTTGTCTTCTCCTTCTTCCTTCACATAGTCTTTTCACTCTGTGTCTATACTTGATCTCCTCTTCTTATAAGTGCATCATCAGCCCTGTAGGACCAGAGTCTCCCCTAAAGACTCCTTTTGCCTAATTACCCCTCTAAAAGTCCTTTCTCCAAATACAGTCATAATCTGATGTATTGAAGGTTAGGGCATCAACAGGCGAATTTGATAGTGTAAAATTCAGCTTAGTAAGAGGATAATAAGGGCTTGAATTAGAGTGGTTCCTTGGGTATGCAGAAGAAATAAGTCTAGAGCCATGGTGACAGTAGATTTCAGCTCTCTAGGTGAGAGCATGCATGTGTGGAGGAAGGGGGAAAGGTGCAAGGTAAGGTTGCAGGTAGAAAATGCCTTTTTCTAAAAGGTGTAGAATGAAAGGGAAGGAAAAAAAAAATAATAAGGATAGTGGCCACGTCAGCACAACATTCAACACATTTGGAGGCAACAGAGGAGGTAGAGGGAGACAAAACAAAGCTGACCCAAGGGCACATAGAGGAAATTGCCACAGGCTGCCAAGTGTGCTCTAGGTGTGGGAGAGGGAATCTTTCCCTTTGTAAATGGAAAGATTGCAGATTTCACAGATATATTAAAATGCAGAAGATGGAGAACAAGAAAACTCAGACTTGATGTCTCAATTTTACTGATTAAATCACAAGGCCAGATATAGTGTCAACATCTGGATTAGTTAATAAACACAATTTATGTTTGGAAACCAGAGAAGTTGTTGGAGTCTCTGTTCTGCTGCAGGACACTGACATTCTGATGTCTTGGGGTTGGCTTTTTGAACCAGACTGGGGTGAAATAGGTTTACTCTTCATGTGGGCTGGGCAATCCCCTTTCCAAGAACATGAGCCAAAGACCACTTTTGAACATTGGTCCTTAAAGCTGTGCTTTCCTAAAATGACTTACTTACGTGTCTCACCACAGTGTCCAGAGTAATTTCTTTTGTGCACACACGGTGAGTTAATATGAAGCTAGCTGCCAGCACTTCATAAATTGCTTCGGCTCCTTGCATTTTCATATCAGGTGTTGTATTCTCTTTTAATCTGTCATTTCAAGACATAATGTCAGTAAAATTTTTGAAATATTATAGAAAATATCCCTTACTTCCTTGGTATATATCAGCGATTCTTATTATTCAAAAATCGTTGCTATTATTGTCAAATTGATGAACAGGTTGATTTCCAAAAGTTTGTTGGAAGCCAACGATTTGTTCCCAAGGTGAATTATTTTCTATTTTAAAAATGATAGATCTTTTGGTTAGGTTTCCAAGTTAGCTTACAAAAGTCTTGATTACCTTAAAAGATAATATGACATCAATAGTTTTAACCACTGTGTCCAAAGCAAAGTATTTCTTCTATTAGTTCACTAAGGATCAGAGAGAAGATTTTTTTTCTCAGACAAACACATGCCATTGCTCCGAATTGGAACCTACATCAATAAAATAAAGGTTACATATCATGGTAGCTAATACGATGCTCAATGGTAAAAAACTGAAAAATTTTTCCTCTTAATATTTAGCACAAGCGCAAGGTGCCCACTGCCATCTCTTGTGTTAAACTTAGCACTAGAGATTTGGGCCAGAACTAACAGACAGACACAGGAAATAATGTGAATTCAAGCAGGAAAAGAAGTGCAACTCGCTTATCATAGGTGATGTGAAATTTTATGTAGAGATGGTCTCAAAGATCTACCAAAAGTTATTAGAAACAATAAATTAATACAGCAAGAAGTCAGGCTACAAAATCAGCTTACAGAAATTGATGTCTACTTTATATTAAATAATGAAAATGAAACAAAAGAAATTAAAAAAAACTCCATTTATAACTGCTTTAAAAAGAATTTGATACAAAGGATATAAGATACCTATACAATGAAGTGTTATTAAAGTACTTAGATAGCAAAAGACTATCCCAAGTTCATGGATGGAGACAATGAGAATAATCAAAACAACTATCATGACTACATTGAGATACAGACCTAGCACAATACCATAGTATTGTGCTAAATAGTGTTAAAAGCAACATGGTATTGGCCCAAAAGTAATATGTGGACCAGCAGAACAGAACTGAAAGTCCCAAAATTTATCCATGCATATAGAAACACCTCATAGATAATAAGACATCCATAGCCACAAATTGAGGGCAGGAAAATCTCTTTAATAAGTGATGATGGGAAAATTAGAAGTCAGACATTAAAGAATATAATTGAATTGTTCACTAATACCAAATGCAAACATAAATTCCAAGCAGATTAAAGATTTAGAATGTTGACGCTATGTTCCAAGACATCAACGACAAATATATTTTGGCGACCCAACTCCATATGGCAAGATAATTAAAAACAAAAGCAAAATATTAGGATAATTTCAAATGAAAGAAAATATGAAATGATTACATAGACACCATACTGAATGGGAGAAATATTTACAAAATTCGTAACTGATACGTGGGCCTTCCAGGTGGTCTAGGAACTAAGTCTCAGCCCTATCACCTTTATGATGAATTTCATTCCTGCCCAGGATGCTAACCCACATATGACTCTGCAGATTTCTCCTGTCTTACCTGCTGCTCCCCTCAGCAGTGTATTTCAGTAGATCTCCCTGTTCTGCTCCCCACTCTGTTTCTGGTGAATACTCTCACCCCCCTACCCTTGTACCACTGACCTACACTCCTATTTTTCTATGCAAAAATAAAAAAATACATAACTAATAAGAGCATAATATCCAAGATATATTAAAAAGCCCATATAATTAAACAATAAAAAAATAATAAATGGGCAGCGAATATGGATAGACAATTAACTGTAGAAAATAACTAGAATACCAAAATCTATATGAAAAGAACATTCATTGTCATTCCTAGTAAATGAGCTTCTGATTAAAACTACAGGGTCCTCCCTGGTGGTGTAACAGGTTAGGACGCAGCACTGCAAGCTAGCCGCTTCAGTGCGAGTTCCATCCCTGCCCTGGAGGTGATCACACCGTGCAGCAGACCTCTCCTGTCTCTCCTGCTGCTCCCCTCAACAGTGAACTTTATCTATCTGCCTGTCCTGCTCCCCACTCTGTCTCTGGTGAAGCTTCTCACTGCCCCTGCACCTCTGGTTCATACCCCAGTTCTGTATGCATAAATAAATAAATCTTAAAAAAAAAAAACTACAATGAGGTACTACTTCACACCCAAAGTAAGTTAGAATGATAAAAAACAAATATTGAACATTTGCATAACAGAAAATTTGGCAACATGAGACACTTTCAAAAATTAGTGACATGAGCAAACTTCCTGAGGATGCTGAGGTTAAGGGGCAGGGAGAAGCGAAAAGGATGAGAGGACTCGAGATGGTGGAGGGAAAAGAAAGAATATTCCATTGATAAGAAAATCAATCAGATACTTACATCTTAAAGCAGATGAGTATTTGTAATTCCCCTGCCCCCTCAACATACCATAGGTTAGAGGTTGGAGAAATTTCAGGCTACATCATCAGAAAGAACAATGAAGGGAGGATAAATGGAAGAGATGGAAAGTCAATAGCTTTGTTTGGGTCTGGCTGGGTCTGGGAGTCCTTGAATACACTTCCTCTACTATTCCTTTCATTTATACAGCCTTGCCTTCCCCCAATTCTGAGTCTATAGATACCCTAGAAATTCAAAGAAGGTGCATGGCAGTGGCAGGAGGGGAAGGAATTGGGTAGGGACCTTTTGATGTAAGTTATGAACTCCTTCCACGGTCATTCATCAAGTAAAGGCCGCTGCGTGGAGTAACAGATTAGTTATTAGATAGGCCTATAGTGAATGACAGATACCAACACACCATATTCCATTAGCTTTAAGTCACCATCCATTATAAGAAGCACCGCTATTTTTCATGACACAAAGAAAGGAAAAAATACTTCCAATTATAAGCCTCATCATTGTTAAAAATGGGGGAAAATGCATTTTGGAATTTATGGAATACACTGTGCATGTTACTTCCAACAAAATAAGATCATGCTCTAACTAATCTAGCTGCAATTAAAAATGGAAAGGTAGTAGTAGCAGGAAGCCAAGATGCCAAAGGATCCTCTTACAGTAATTACAAGTTTTCCCTTTTTACCAAAATCTGAGCAAATTTTCCCATTTCTAGGCCACTTAGATTAGTCTTTTAAAAATCTGTTGAAAGTATATGAGTACATGCTATATATAACAAATTACCATGCTAGTGCTGTGAAGAGACAGATAAATATATAATATGGTAACATCCCTTTAAATGTTTATAATGTGGTTGAGAAATCATATAGAATAGAAATGAAAATTTAGCAAGCAGCAGACCAAGCCATCATGTTATGTTTAGATGACTCTGGAGAGATCATCATGAACTGGCACCATAGGTGAGACTTTCTTTGGACTTGACCCGAGTCTTGTGGAATAAGTAAGTTCTGGACAGGGATGGCCAGTGCTCTGTGTTCCACACCTGAGATCCCACCCTGAAGCATTCCTGATAGGGAGAAAAGCAAAGCACTCTGACATGAAAATACATCAGAGACCTCTCTGGAGTTATTGGAGTCATCTGTTGCTTAACCATGACTGTTCTATTCCTTTAAGGAATTCAACTGGAGAATCAAAGGGACAGTGAGTAGTTTAAATTTCCTTTGCCTGCACCAAATTCTTTCCATGACCTTCTAGTCAGTGAATCTAAATGGATTCCTCTAATTCAATTCTTATCCATGTATCTTCATTGATTAAATTCTTTCTGCCACAACCATCTGTTTTATCATGGGATTATTGGTGGAATTGTTATATGGTGAGATTAGGAGCCACTTTATGGTATTTTAAGAGCACTTGCTCCATTAGAACCCTACATTTAAGTCATAACTCCCTCCTAAGTTTCTGAGGATCAAGAATGATGATTAACAAATCAATGACTAGGAATCATCACTAATGGCATTGACCCAAACCCCAATGACTAGGAATCATCACTAATGGCATTGACCCAAACCCCAGTGCAGAACTCCAGTATGCCCGGCTTGATCCTGGTAAAATCTTGTCGAGGACTGAGATAAAGTGGCTTCTTTGGTCTCTGCCTAAACCTAAATTTCCAATTATGGCCCTCCATAAAAAGACCAAATATATATCACCCTGACAGGTAAGTATTAGAAGAGAGTATCCTCATTTCCTAGTAATGGTTATTGTCTATCCAAGCTCAACTCACCTGAAAGGTGACCTTTCCTCCTGCATGGTAGAGTCAAGAGATAAGGGCAATGAGTGACCCTCATTTCTGATCCCAAATTTTAACTCATGGGCTGGCAGAAGAACGAAACTTATTTTACATATAATTACTTTACTAATGAATATCATTCATGGAAAAGAATTAAACAATATGAAAATGTAGGTACTACAAACACCATGGAAAAGTAAAATATTATGTGAATTCCTATATATGCAACTTATCAGAATGTCCAACACAATACAAGAAAAAAATCTTTTTTTTCAAAAGTGAGTTGGGAAGGGGCAAAATGGAAACCATCCAAACCATCAAACTCACTACAACAGCTCTGAACTTAACTTTGTCCTTGGGATCATGTAGATTTGGTCAAATGAGTCAGCTCTTGACTGAAAATGCCTCAAACTTCAGGGCCCTAGCATTCACTTACTGTCCTCAGCTACTTCTAACATGGCTCAGCATCTATAACTTTGCCTAAAATGTTAAATAGTAACAGGTTCCAGTAAGTTTGGGACTTACTCTGGTTAAAGTTTACCAAGTCTAGGTAATATGGCTACCGTTTTGTATTATCAGTAAGTCATGGGACTTTAGTCTGGAAAATAAAAAAGAATTCCATCCAGTTTTGCTTTTCTGCTACAGTTTTTACTTATATAATACAAAAACACCAATTTGAAGGAAAATTTGCACTCCTGTGCCTATTGCAGTGCTCTTTACAATAACCAGGCTATGGAAAGAAACTAAGGATGCAAAAACAGATCAGTGGATCAAGTGGATCAAAAAAACAGTGGATCAAGATGTAGTGTATATACTTAACAGAATACTACTGAGCCATCAAAAAGATATACTCATGCTATTTGTGGCAACATGAGTAGAGCTAGAAGAGCTTAATCTTAAATGAAACAAGCAAGAAGGAGGAAAAAAATACCAAATTGCATCACTTTTATGTGGAACATACAGAACCCAAAGGGTCTGACAAAGTCAAACTTAAAACTATCCCTTAAAAGTTGAGCATAGAACAAAGGCATTTGGATGTGCTGGGGGAGAGGAAGGGGAGAGAATAAATTGGGAGAGCACAATGTACTCTGCTGGAGGACTATGGGTGCTTTGCTAGGTGCACTACAGTTAACTACACTTGAAGTGGGAAGTCCTATACTTCCAAAATACTGACTACAGTGTAAACAAATGGCCCATTATTTTTAAGATTTATTTATTTATTTATGCATACTGGGGGTTAGGCCAGAGCTGTACAGAGCTGGGGTTAGGCCAGAGGTGTACAGGGTTTGGGGGTTGGAGGTGAAAGGATTCAGCAGAGACAGAGTGGGGAGCAGAACAGGTGGATTGACTGAAACACACTGCTGAGGGGAACAGCGGGTGAGACAGGAGAGGTCTGTTGCACATGTGGATTTAGTTTGATCCCTGTCCTGGGATCAAACTCATTCTGCAGTGGCTGATGATAGCTTCATAGTGCTGCGGCTGAGACTTAACCCTTTATGCCACAAGTAGGCCCACCAATGGCACTTTAATTAAAAAAGTAAGTCTTCAAAACAAAAGAAACTAGAAACCTGGAGACTCCCATTTTTTATCATTTTTTTTTTAAGTTTTTACTTTGTCATTCACTTTTGCGCAGTTTGATTTCTCCTCTCAGGTATAGTCCCCATAAAATTCTCACCACATATCACTTGTGAATGTCACTATAGTCTCATATTCTCCTCCCTCCCCTGTTTCAACCCCTCTCCTTCCTCCCCTCTTGCAGTATGCTGCAGTTCTATAATTTGTCTTTGTTTTTTTTTTTTGGTTTTTTTTTTTTGACGCCTCCTTCAGTTTCCCTATATTCCTTCCTATAAGTGAGACCACCCTATTTTTTTCATTTTTCTTCTGACTTACTTCACCAAGCATGATCCCTTCTAGCACCATCCATGTTGCTATAAATGGCACACGTTTATATTTTTTATTGCTGAGTAGGATTCCATTAATACTTATTTTGTATCTTATTTTTAAATCCCTATGGCAAAACACTGAAGCAGTTTTGTCAACCAAGTCACAGCTATTACAGGTAAAACAAAGTTTTGGAGAACAATGGAAACTCTGCTATGATTTGAACAACTTGCCAATGTGAATTCAGTTTTCCAACTGTGAATTTTATGTAATCTAAATGTAAATCAGTATTCTGATGGAAGTGTAGCATCCAAAGTTAAATGACTTATAAAGTACAAACTGGGTTTTAAAGATTGGTATTTAAAAAACAGAAAGCAAGCAACTCATTAGGTCTATAAAAACCTGATTACATGATAAAACAACACTACTTCTCTCAGAAAAGTTTTAGTCTATACATATAACTGTGACCTTCTTATCTATGAGAAAATAGTGGTTCAAAGAAGTTAATACATTTGCCTAAAGTCACTTTTGGACTGGATTGTTTTCTTTGTTTTTGTTGAGTTGTGTGAGCTCTTTGTAGATCTTTGAAATCAGTCCCTTATCAGTTGTATGGTATGCAAAATATTTTTCCCAATCTGTAGGATGTCTCTTTTAGTTCTCCTTTTTTTTTTTTGGTCTGGTTTGATGTAGCTGTTTATATTTTCTTTCAATTTCTTTGCTTCAGGAGATGAGATACTCCTTTTTTTTTTTTTTTTGCATGCATTTCTGTATATCCCCACCCTCTCTACCTATTAGAACATAAGTCACATCTCAGCCTAGAAAGTGATTATCTTGATCAGCACCCACCCATCTTGCCAGTTGAGTGGAGCTAGAGACTTGAATGACTTTCTTTCCTAAGTCAAATGTTAATCTCAAAAGGTGTTGCTCACAGGACAGGACACATTCACATCTCACTTCCCAACCTGAGTCCTCTGACTTCGACTCACCTCCACCTTCATTTCCCAACATTTCTTATTTCCCGCTCACTCCCAGTTCTGACTATTCTTGCTGCTGCTGGTTGATCCTCACCACCCAGACCCACTCTAGTTAGGTCAGAAGCTCACAAAAATTATACAGATTTCCTCTACTATTCAAGAATAGAACATTCTGATTTAGTATAAATTGGTAGAGGTTATATTTGTGTCTATTACCAAAATTATTAGTGTTCTCAGTCTTCCAAATTCCGCAACACACATGCACATATACCTGCATTGTTCACATGCATGCATATGTCTACTCCCGTGCCCACACAGGCATAGAAACCCCCTCACACACACACACACACACACACACATATATATATATTTTAAGATTTACTTATTTATACATAGAGAATTGGGGTACAGGCCAGAGGTGCAGGTAGTGAGAGGATTCACCAGAGACAAAGTGGGGAGGAGAACAGGCAGATCAACCAAGTACACTGCTGAGGGGAACAGTGGGTGGGTCAGGAGAGGTCTGCCGCACCATGTGGTCACCTCCAGGCAGGCGGGAATCGAACTCATGCGGAAGTGGCTTTAGCTTCTCAGTGCTGTGCTTTAACCCACTGCACCACCAGGGAGGGCCCATATACATATTTTTAAAAATACATCAGAATACCTTGTTGCAGAAAGCAAGTTCTGGCTCTCCCCTAACATTTCCTCTTTGAGTTTGCAGTTGATGTTGTTACAGTCAAATGCTGTAAATAATAGTCTCCAACTAAATGACACCTGCTAGAAAGTTACTTTTTTATGAGTTTCAGAATGTAGGGTTGGAGTGGTGGGAGTGATGAAAGATAGATTCGAGCTCTTCAAACATTGCGCTGTTGATTTATGTATGAAAAATAAGAAATCTGGCAAGGCAAACAGCACTATGTTAAATGTGAAATGTAATACCAGCTGTGGTGGCCACTGCTGCCGATACATATATTTCAGGAAGTCAATTTACTTTTAAATGGAATTTTTAGCATTGGTGAAGAAGGCACACTGAATCTCTTATTCCTGTGAAAACGGTTTTCAGCAGAGAGAAACAACACACGTGCCTCCATCTGCAGACAGAGGAGATGAGGCGAACTTCGGGAGACATCCCATTTTCTCAGTTATGTATTTACATCTAGAGATGGTAGGCGAAAATAGAACAGGGGGTAGGGAGGGGGTAACCCTGAAGCCCCATCACAAGCCCACCAGGGTCCCAGTCCCTTGGAGGGCTGTGATTAGTGTTTTTGGCCATTGTTCCCCAGCACAGCAGGAGAGGGCCACTCACCATGGCTTGGGGATTTGCCTTCCTCAGGAGAGATGGGAAAGGTGAGGACCTAAAATAAAAACATCACACTGTTAAGGGCCCTAAGTTAGAGCTGTGTGATCATAGGCTCATTGTTTAACCACTCTGGGCTCAGTTTTCATCTGAAAATTGGCATTGACAATGCTTTCAAGATTTAGTAAGAATGAAGGAGGAAGAATAAAGAGTGAAGGATATACATACCACTGTAGGCCTGACTAGGTTACAAATGTTAAGGACAATGTCCCCTCTCTCTTCTATCCCAGGTTGAAGTGAAGACTGTCTTGCTCAAACCCAGAGGGAGGTGGATGAGGCTGCCCATCTTTCACAGGTACAGCAGGAGGAAGCCCCTCCCTTTCTCCTAGACAGGGGCTTACGAGAAGCAGAAAACCATTGTGCAAATTACTCAGGTAAATTGGTTCAATCTGCATGCTCAGTTGGCTGAGACATTGGTTTGTTTTGGCACGAGAGTGCTTGTTCTAAGAGCTTAAATGAAAGTGTGTGAATAGCAAGCCAGAAAATCCCTGTGGCCAGGCTAAAGATTACCTAAGTAAATAGCAGTTGTGATGATTGCACATTTTCAGCTCCAGGAGGGGATCACATCACTTTAGGCAGAAACAGTAAGACTCACACCCCACCCTGGAAGGAGAGTCACAGAATAACCTCTTTAAGAATAATAGGTCCCAGACTTTGCTGAGACATTAGGGCATTTAAGGTCCTCTCCGTAACTCTCACCTGACACTCGGCTCCAGTACCCTGTGGCATCTGCAGTCAGCAATACGGGTGAGGGCTCCCCTGTCTCATCACCCCAGGCCTGTCCTGAGGTCCCAGATCTGGAGACTCACAAGAGACCACTCTTCTCCCTGATCACTCATTTGGGCTCCCTGACTCCTTTAGAAATGACATTAAAAAAATAGGATTTTATTAATATTATAATGTACAAGATAATCCATGTGAGTTAATAAGAACCCACATAGCTCATTTTAGTTCTAATTAGAATCTGAAAATAAATTCTCCTCTGTGAAATCCGTATCACTTACTCATTGAATTACTTATCCCATCCACATTAGTTCTCATATTGTGCTGCCTTTAATATAAATATCAATATAGAACAGATTACATGCTTTTAGTTTGATATCATGAACACTGATATGTGCTTTTGAAAAGATTATAAATGAATCATTTAAGCACCCTAGATATTCCCCTAAACCCTGCCACATCACCCACATAGGCTTTGGAGAGACAAACATAAGAGCAGGAAGAAAATGCACCCCTGATTCTCATCATCCACAAACAGTTTTTAACACACTTAACTATGATCTCTCTCTCTCATTCTCTCATGCAATTAGCAAAACAAATCCCCAAAGTATCCCTTTCCAAAATTTTTCATCTATCATAGCACAAGAAATTTACAATTAATTCTTTCTTTGAGTTTTTCTCCTTTTCTTTTTACACTGCAGGTGCCTTGGTAATTATTATTTAATAAGCTGATTAATTTTTTCCATTTTTTGCCTCCAAAATACATTTCATTCAGCTTGTTTTAGATTTCAAAGCTTAGTCATTCTAGTAGGGTAAGCACGTTTAATTTTCAAAGCAGATTTCTGCTTTGAAAGTACTTAAGTACTGATTAAGTATTCAGTACTTAATCACAATGGGAGGAAATGTGTTTGTGGGGTCATGCCCCGTCTGCCCCTGTTCCTCCCTACCCCTAAGATCCAGAGCCTGCATACACGACTGAGACTCCAAATCTGAGCTAATGAAGATGTAGAAAGGTGTCTGGTGTTGTCAATGTATAAATGTGTCCTTCATCTACACCCAAAACGGGCAGATGTTGGAGACCAGCTCCAACTTTTGAGGTGTCTGGAGGCAGCACAGGCAGGACCCTAAGATGGAAAGACGTCAGCGAGCGGATGTTCCAAAAGGGGAGACAGGAGCGGGTGCGAGGAAGACACGGGAGTCAGGAGAGGGTGCAAGTCTTCCTGCTATCCCTTCAGCAGGTCTTTATTTATGCTGTGTAGCAAGTAGTTAATTGTAATAATGCATAGGGTAAGTTAATGAGATATCACCATAAAACGTTCTCAAGGACAAGGGGAAAAAGCATTCTTCTCTTAATAATTTATGGGATACTAGATTATACGTTTTGTGATAGTTGTAATGTATACAGCTGTCTAGTTATCACTCAAAGGAAGAGGGGTCTGGGAAAGGGTGAGCTTGTTAGCAAAAGGTTGTTAGGGGTTTTTGGGGTAGTAATAAATTGTGTTAGCAGTGTTATCAGTGATTGTCTAAAGAAAAGCTAATGTCTAATTTAAGGCTAGCAGAGAGTAGTTAGTGCTTGTTTTAAAGAGGGGTAAATTAAGAGAAAGTTGTACAGTTGTATATCAAACAACACCTGTGTAGTCAAGGTTAAAATTTGTCCATGAGTCCTTATGCCCTGGGAGCCTTATCTGAGGTTTGCTTTTTTATTAAAGAAACCAAAGAAGCTTCCCAGGAGTTTTTGTGTCCTGGGGTCTTATTTCTCCTGGGGCTTGCCTTCTGTCTCAGGAGACAGAGGAATTTCTCCTTCTGGGGCAGCTTGCCTGAACCAAGCAGCAGCCTTTTGCGGCTAAGACAATTCAGTTGTAAACTGATGGTTGCTCAGAATATTTTGATTTTATGATTATACAAAGGAGGGAGATCATAACATAAGTTAGCAGTGGAAAGTCTGATTTTTCAGAGCTTGTCCCGACCCACCCGGAATCTGTCAGACGATGGATGCTGCATAGCTTGTGTCCCGCAGAGCCTCTGAGCTGCCTTCAGATCCCTGCTCCTTGAGTACCTCGACGCTGGTATTCCCCACCTCTGCAGCTTGTAGTGGCTTAAACTGCAATAAATAACAACCCTTCTTGACCTTAATTTTCTCATCTCTAAAACAGTAACATAACTGTACTTGTATTGCAGGGTTCTTGTGGAAATTAAACAAGGAGTTCATGGAACAACCTGAGCACGTGATCAGCATTCTGCCTTCCATCGTCACCCCCTCTCAAGGCTCGTCCCCTGGGAGCCCCACTGATGCCTCTATTTGTATCTCTTGATGTCTTGCTCCCTTTGCTTCCCTCTCCAGTCTCCTCCCAGCTTTAGCCAACACAGTCACTCGAGTTCCTTTACTCTCCAACCCATATTCCCCCCAGGGGTGTGGGAAAATTATTTGAAGACCCTGTCTCCTACACTTCTTAGCCTTGAAGTTACTGCTGACCTGTAAGACACCCACAATTCGCACTCAGCTTGGAATCTTTGCCTGCATCTCCCCACTCCCAGATGCCATTTCAAGTACCCCCCCCCTCTTCCCAGGACATTCAGCTGTTCAGGAAGTCTCTCCAGGTTCTCCCTGCCCTCCACTTAAACCTTCTTGCTTTTCTTGGTCTCAGATCCCCACATTCCATACACCTTGTTGCCTGTCTGAGTATTTCATTTCTCGGGCTTGTCATCTGGAGATTCTTTTCTGGTTCTACCTCTGGAAGCTGCTGGTAGCCCACCTTAGCATCTGGAAGGGGTTACTCTTGTTCATTTGCCAACCAAAACCCCCAAGTCCAGCCCTGGCACATGGCTCTGGGTCCCTACTTGTCCAGGCATGTGCAGAGGAACTGGATAACCAGAATACATATGTTATCATTCTTACTTTATAGATGGGCCAATTTCTGCTGAAAGAGACTAGGAGGTTTTCCCAAGTTCACACAGTTGTTAATCACTGCTCCCTGAATACAATGTGAGTCTTAAATAGAGTACAGGTCACTCACATTTTCCAAATTTTTTATTTGCTGTGGGGTACTAATCACTATAATAGGTGTGGACACTCAGAGGTAAAGCTGAAAAGTGGCTTAATTGCTGGAAGGAGAAAGTGAAAGAAGGACAGGAAGGGATGCTGTAGGAGGGAAGATGTTTAATTAAGTCAGGGAAAACTATAAGAATTAGAAGATGAGGATCTCATTGAATCCTTTAAAAAATTGTGCGTATAATAGCTTTATTGCAATGTATAATAGCTTTACTGCAATATAATTAAAGTACTGTAAAATTCACAATATCAATGCCCACAACTCAGTGGTTTTTAACATATTCACAAAGATGTATAGTTATCAACAATATCTAATCCTACAATAACTTCACTCCAGAAAGAAATGCTAGCCCATTGTCACTCTCCATTCTGCACACCTAACCTCTAGCCTGGTTTTAAATCTTAAGTCTTTGCCATTTCTGCTCATGACATGTAAATAGAATCATGAAATTATGTGGTCTTTTCTATCTTTTTTCTTTCCTTCAGTATGATGGTTGGAGATTTATCCACTTTGTAGCAAGTATGAGCACTTCATTTATTTTTATCTATTATATGGATCTATTCAATTTTGTTCATATCCATTATTCAGTTGATGGACATTCAGATTGTATGCACCTTTGACTCCTATGAATAATGCCCCTATTAACATAGGCGTTTATGTGTTTTTAATTCTCTTATTTTTAAATCACCTCAGAGTAGAAATGATTAGTCATATGATAACTCCATGTTTCATTTTTCAGAAACTACTAAAATACTTTTATCAGTTGTTACACCATTTAATATTAACAGCAGCAATGCATGTGCTCCAATATTTTTGTACCCTTACCAACACTTGTTATTGTCTGACTTTTTTATTATACCCATCCTGGTGGGTGTGAAATGATATCTCATTCAGATTTCAATATGCATTTCCCTAATGACTAATGATGCTTAGCATCTTTTCATTTGCTAATTTGCCACTTTCTATCTTCTTGAAATGCCTATTTAAATTCTGTTTTTAAATTGGTTGTCTTTTTATGTTTGTGAAATTTTATTTTTATACGTGCAAGTTTCTTGTCAGATGTATGATTTATAAGTACCTTTTTTCCAGTCTATGAATTATGTTTTTGTTTTCTTGATGTGTTATTTAGAGCCAAAAGCTTTCAATTTTGATCTCCAGTTTACCTATTTTTCCTTTTGTTGCTTATGCTTTTGCTGTTATGTCTAAGAAACCACTGCCAAATATAAGATCACCATAATTTATGCCTATGTTTTCTTCAAACAATTTTATAATTTTTAGCTATTAAACCTAGGACTAGGTACATTTTAAGTTAATTTTTTTATGGTGTCCATATCACATCTTGATTATTTCAATTTTGCAATGTCTGAAGCTGAGAAGTGTGAGTCCTATAGTCTTATTTTTCTTTTTAAAGATTCTTTTGGCCATTCTTTGTTCTTTGCATTCCTTATGAATTTTAAGAACTGTTTGTCAATTTCTGCAAAAAAGGCAATTGGAATATTAATTTGGGACTGTTTGAATATGTAGGTTATTTGAAAACAGTGCCAAGGTGGGGGACAGGTCAGTGTCTATTTACCCCTTGCACTGACAATTAGACGACACCAGGGTTCAGGGAGCAGCAATGGGATTCATCAACAAAGGGAAGATTGAGGAGAAAGAAAAATTTCTAAGGTCACAAGTAACCAGCTGTCTCACCACAAATTGTTTCCAGTAGTTTAAAACACTGCTTGTGCAAGATGGTACCTGTACAAGATCCCAAAGTTCAAACCTGATTGGCTCGTTGAGTTGGAAACTGCTTGGTCATTCATGATCCCGGCACCACATTCTAAGGGAAACCATGTCTGTCTGCCTCACCACTGAAGTCAAATAGGCTGTTAGATTTGTGGGCTCAGGAAAACCAGTCTGGAACTGGCCTCCATGGGGCCTCTGCTCTTGGAATGCCTCAGCAGGGCTGGGTATAGTGAACTGGGGTGCCATCAGAGGGTCAGAGCACAGAAAACAGGGTTTCTGCAGCACTGCAGTAGACCCAGTGGGGTCCAAATATGTTATTAAACATATGGGTGTGTGTGTGCATTGATGCTATGTTAAAGGGGGTTGTTTTCTTAATTTTACAAAAAAAAAAAAATAGCCATTCAGAATGGAAGTGGATTGATCCATTGTTACATCTTCCTAGATTGTGTTTCAGAGGGAAAAAAAGACATGAAAAGAGGCCAAGCACCTGTGATTAAGAGGCCTCTGGTTTTGGGGTTTGGTCTGACCTTTTATTCACAGACTATTGATGATCAGGAGCCCAAGACCACTCATTTGTGCCACTCAGGGTGGGCTGAGCCATGTGGGTTCAGAAGGTATGGAGGAGCTAAAAAAAGAGGGAGAAGGAATTGGAGTGTGGGTTTTAATCCTAGGAGCCATGATCTGGACTTTTAGGCAGGGTATTCCTGGGCACGTGTCTATTCTCTTGAAGCACATCTTCTAATATTCCTCACTCATTAAGAACTCATTAAGCAATATGGGATGTGCCAATTTGGGGAGTTATTTTCAGTTCTGTATTGTTTATTGCAGTTGATTTTCATGTATTGCTCGTATATCCTGCAAGCTTGATGACTGTTTATTAGTGTTAACAGATATTTTTTGGAATTCTTTAGGATATTCTCAAGATCTTGTCATCAGTGAGTAGAGATAGTTTTCTTTCTCAGTCTTGATGCTTATTTCTTTTTCTCATTTACATTTGATGACTAGAATCTCCAGAACAATGCTGAAAAGACGGATGAAGGTAGTTATTCACATCTGTTCTTAATCTTGGTAGGGAGCATCCAGTATTACCACTATGATTATGTCATAATTATGATAGCTACAGATTTTATCAGGTTAAAGTTCTCATATTTTCAATATGAAATGACATTAAATATTTTAATTTTTTCCCCTGAATCTAATATTTTTTGGGAATTTTTTTTTTTGCCTATTAATATAGTACATTGTTACAGAATTTTTTATGCGGAACCAATCTGCATTCCCAGTGTAAATTCTATTTGGTCATGATGCATAATCATTTTTATGCATCTGCAGGTTAGATTTGTTAGTGTTATGTTGGATTGATTACACCTTTTTTTTTTAAGATTTATTTAGTTATGCCTACAAGAACTGGGGTACAGGCCAGTGGTGCAGAGAGTGGTAAGAGGCTGGAAGCATTCACCAGAGACAGAGTGGGGACCAGAGCAGACAGCTTGACTGAAATATACTACTGAGTGGAGCCATTGGAGAGATAGGAGAGGTCTGCTGGGCCGTGTGGGTCACCTCCCTGGCCAGGGACTGAACTCAGGCTGCAGTGGCTGTGAACAGATTCACAGTGCTGTGCTTTAACCCCTTGAACCACCAGGAAGAGCCCTACACCTGTATTTTAAAAGTATGTTTGTCCAAAAGATCACGACATCCTACAGGGGAGGGGGACAGAGCGAGATCAGAAGGCGGGAGGAATGTGGGGGACTATGGTGATGACTGTGGGCAAAGTGGGGGAGGGCAAGCAAAGATTGTTTTAAAATGAATAACAACATAAATAAATATATAAATAAAATTATTTTTAAAAGGTATGTTTGCCCATAGCTTTCTTGAGATGTTTGTATCTGGCTTGGGTAATGCTGACTTCAAGGTAAAAATTTTGAAATGTCCCTCCTCTTCTATTTTTTGAAAGAGCTTATGAAGGGTAGATGTTCATTTTATTAAAATGTTTGATACAATTAAACACTGGAGCACCTGGCATGATATTTTCTTTATGGGGAAAGATTGACTATTAGTTCAACCTTTTTACTTGTTAAAGTTATATTCATACTTTTTTATACCTATTTTCTCTTGAGTCAGTTGTAGTTTGTATCTTTTTAGGAATTTAGTCATTTGATTTAGGACAGCTTCTTTGTTGACACAACAGTCTCTTACAGTTAGATTTATCTCTGCAAATTTATGATTGATATTTTATCCTTCATTCTTGATTTTAGTACTTTGTACTTTCTTTTTGTCAATATAAATAACATTTTGCCAATTTTGGTAACTTTCAAAGAACTAACATTTTGTTTCATTGATTTATTTTGTGAATTATCTATTCTCTACTTTATTTATACTCTAATCTTTATTTTCTCTCATCTGTTTGAAATTGGTTTAATTTGTTCTTCTTTTTCTAATTTCTCAAAGTGTAGGATTAATTAAATTAATAATTTGAAATTTTTTAAAATATAGATATTTGTATCTATAATTTTCTCTCTTATCTGTGCCTTCACTGAATTCCACAAATTTTATTTGACTCCTGTCAAAGTATTTTTTAATGAAATTAATTAATTTATTTGAAGTAATATTTGGATACCTCCACCAGTTATTTCCACCCAAGTGCAATACTGCCAAATGGCTTCCAATCCACCACCATAGTCCACTGTATTTTCTAATTTCTGTTGTGATTTCTTTACTGCATCCATTAAGGTTTGTATAATTTAATTTCCACATATTCACTCATTCATTTAATTGTTTCTGGAGAATATAATTTATGACTAATTATTTTAATTTTATTGAGTCTTATTTTATAGTCTATAATATGGTATATTCTAGGGAGAATTTCATGTGCACGTGACAAAAATGTAAATTCTATTGCTGTTGGGTGAAATGTTTGTAGATATTTATTAATATAGTTAAGCTATAGAATTGTTCAGGGCTCTTAATTCCTTGTTTATATTCTCCCTAATCATTCTACCCATGATTGAAAATAAGGTATTAAAATCTCAACCCATTATTGAATTATCTATTCCTTCCTCCTACTCTGCCAATTTAGTTTTGTGTACGTTGGGGTTCTGTTGCTAGGTACAGATATGTTTATAATTGCTATGCCTTCCTGATGGTCATAAAATGTCCTTTATTCTCTAAGCAATACATTTTGTTGTTAATAAAACTGGTTATTTTATATTAACAAAAATAGTTTTTTAACACAAATTTTGCTAAAATTTATGTTGACTGATCTTATGTCCACTACAACTCTCTTTAGGATACATACATTCAGCATTTTACTTTCTAAAGTGTGTCTCTTATACCCAGAATGTAGTATAGATAGGTTTAAATTTCCATTTACCAATCTTTGCATTTTTATTGGAGTATTTATACCACTTACATATCATGTAATTACAAAAAAAATTAGTCTGTCATTTTGCTATACATGTTTTCTGCATATTCTATGTGTTTTTATTCCTCTAAAATTGCCTTCTATGTTAAATGATTTCTAGTATACTATTTTTATTCCCTTGTTCATTTTGATATACTTTCAAATTAATAATGGTTACCCTGGAAATTATGATTAACAACTGAAAACAGTTTATCTCAGAGTAATATCAACTTAATTTCAATTGTATACAAGATTTGCTCCACTATTTATTTCCTTTCCCCTTAATTTTTGTGGGTGCTATCATATAAATTAACTTTATATTTTATTAACCTATTCAGAATTTTGCCAATTATTCCTTTAATAGTTGTATATTATATCAGATAACCAGTATGTTTACACTATAATTTATATTTTAATGTATATTTAACTTTAACAGTGTTCTAAATTTATTTTTATAGATTTGAGTTTCTATTTAGTGTTTCTGCTTTTCTTCCAGAAGCAGCCCTTTTAGTATCTCTTGCAGAACATGTCTTTGAGTTTAACCTGTTTGGAATCATGGATATTCTTGAATATTCAGATGGTCTGCTTTCATCAAATTTGGGAAATTTTCAGTCACTATTTAAATATTAATTCTGTCACTTTTGTTTTTTCTCTTTCCTTCTGGGAAACCCATGCTGCAATTTTTGGCAGACGTTGTGGTGTGCTACAGATATCTGAGACTCTT
>NW_004567117.1:5978178-5979965 GCF_000260355.1 Condylura cristata | reverse complement strand
TTCTTTTGCAAGTTCAATTTGCTGTTGAATGTGAAAGTGACTTTTTAATTTTGATCACTTCACTTTAGAACTCCAGAATTTGCATTTGTTTCTTTACGTTTTATAATTTCTTTCTCTGTATTTATATACTCTTTTTGGTGATTTATCACATCCACAAATTCCATTAATTTTTTAAGTACAGTTTCACTTAATCTATTGATAACTGTTGATATAAAGTGTTTTTCATATAAGTATATTGTCTGAGTTTCTTCAGAAAAGTTTTTGTTGACATTGTTTCAGTCTTTTGAACAGCTACATATTATTTTTTTGCCTATTCATATTTGTTGCTGAAAACTAGATATTTTAATTAAGATAAAATCCAGGAAAGCTGTTCCTTCTCCTCCCCAGGTTTTGTGGTGGTTGTTGCTGTCTCTGTGACTTTCCTGGACTAATTCTATACAAATTGTCTCCTTTTGTGTATCATCACTAAATTTTCTGTTTGATTATCTTGGTGTTGACCTAGTGATTGGCTAGAGACTGACTAGAATCAAATGTTCCCTTAGCATTTGCTAGGGGAATCTGTGCACCTGCTGAGGTGATATATCATGTTTATAACGGTGTCTTATCCTCTGCTTCCTAATCATTGAGGGGCTTGATATCAGTAACAGGTGTCAGTTTAGGGTCTTCTCATTTTTCTTGGTAGACACGCAGCTCTGCACATACACATTGCCATTTATATTTCCACAAATATGCTGGAGCTTTTCAAAACCCACTACAAAACTTCCATGCCTAGCTTTTCTTCTTAGTCTTCTTGTTAGTCTAACTACTAACATTACCACAGAAAGCTGCAATGTTAAACAATTGCTTCTGATTGTTTTCAGCAAGATACCTAGAAGTATTGCTCTTGACACAGATGGAAGTGTAAGACAGGTGAAATAAAGTCAAACTTTAAGAAAAGAACTTTTCAGTATCTGAAAAGACAGGTCAATGACAATAGTTCTGTAAGGAAAGATATCATGGGGGGACTTCCAAATAGGTTCTGTCACTCCAGTGGCTGTTGAGGGGCTCATTTTATAATTATGGTTGTGGAACTATGGATATTCAGAATAACCATGGCGGTAGCCAGAGGGAGGCAGGATTAAAACCAGTAAAAATGTCACCAATCTTGCTGTTCTTAGCAAGATTCAACTCCCTTGAATAAACACAAGTCTCCAGTCAATTTCCAGAACCTGATAAAGTCAAGGTTGATAGTTCCTACTGGTATCCTCATTGCTTTTACGGACAACTGGATTTACAGGAGTCTTTACTTCACTGTTCTGGGAAGTTGAATCTTGCAATATGTGTAAAAGTCAAGCATGTGGAAAATACCATGAAAAATGTTCCAAGAAATGGAGATTTCAACATAAAGGCTAAAAGGTTGGAAGCATAACATCCCCCTAGGAAGCACCTGAAAGATGAGAATGAGGATTCAGGAGTAATCAACCCAGTGTCTTCATATCCAGATTATTTACCTCTGATATTTCACATTTAAAATTTTTGATCACAATCATGAAAAGCTATGGTCCCAGGATAATTATTCCATTTATTTTCTATGTATCTCTGATTACCTAACTGCTCACTAGTTTTTGGGATCTGGAGGTCACAAACTGCGACCAACCTGATTTTTCATCTTCCTCAGGAACAAAGAGCACTGTATAGACTTCAACCCCACAGTTTTGTGCTGAGCAGTGACAGGAGTTTTATTTGCAGCCCTTGACTCAGAATGTCTCCTGGTTCCACCTGAAGCCAAAGTAAGCATATATTTTTAC
>NW_004567117.1:5939049-5975903 GCF_000260355.1 Condylura cristata | reverse complement strand
TGAAGATCTGAGTGGGACAAAGTCCATGAGGAAATGGTATAGAGACAGAGGTGATGGTAAGAACATTTGTCTGCTGAGACTAAAGAAATGCCAGTGAATTGTTTCTGTGGGGACTTACATGGTGACTGACATGTCCTTGTCAGAAGAGACACAATGAGGAAGGAGTTGAGCAAAGAGTTCCAGGACAGTAGTAGGTGGGGGAGAGCTTCTAAGGAAAGTAAGGGGACCTTGCATCTGCAGTGGCCACTTGTATAGCAGCTTGGGGGTGGTAAGGAATGCAGCCATTATTGTCAGGCTCAGACCCACCCCCTCTACACCCCATTTCTTACTTAAAAAGCCCACTCTGGTCCTCCCTGGTGGCACAGCGGGTTAGGGCGCAGCTCTACAAGCCAGACTCAGCTGCTTCAGTGTGAGTTCAATCCCCACCCCAGGGGGATGGTCCATCAGGCAAGGCAGACCTCTCCTGACCCACCTGTTGCTCCTCTCAGCAGTGTACTTCATCAGTCTGCTTCCCACTCTGTCTCTGGTGAATCCTCTTTCTACCCCTATACCTCAACCTGTACCCCAGTTCTGTATGCATAAATAAATAAATTAAAAAACAAACAAACAAACAAAAAAAACCCAGCCCATTCTGTCCAGGGAGGTGATGTGACTAATGAAAACACATTGATCAGCCTCCTTGTGTCCAGGGTAGCTGGTGATTTTCCAGTGAGATATAAGGTAAGTCCCTAGGAAACCCTTCCAGGGAAGGTTTTCTGTTTGTGGGCACACTCATCTGGAACATATCATTTGCCATTATCCTTCCCTTTCCTGCCTGGAGTGCACACACAGTGCTGGAAGAAGAGCATCTAGTTGTGACCAGGAGGCGACAAGCCTGAGGACAGAAGCCACATGCTAACCATAACTGAATAAAGGGGCAGAGAGGGCACTGTACCCGTGCTCGGAAGTTACTGCGGATTCTCCATGGGCGAGGAAGTAAAGCTTTTGGTTAAGCACTGATGTCAGTTTCTGTTGCCTACAAGAAAACACAGTCTGGTGTGGTAGGAAAAACAAATCGTGAGGTTGCTCCCAGATTAGGGCTCTACGAAATAGAGAATGGGGTACAGGGTCTTTATGAAAGGTGTTACACAGTCAGCCATGTTGGTCTGGGCTGGAGCGGGAAAGAGGATGGGGTGGGGTGGGGTGGGGAGAGAGACAGAACGTCGAAAGGAACGGTGGCCAAGGCACAGAGGACACTAGTGCTTGTGGGTCTGGGCACTGTGGGGGGCTAAGAATGCACCTGGCATTCATGTCTGCTAAACCGGGGTAGAGGTGACAAGACTCAGGATGAATGCACTAGAGACACTGTATTGAGGAACCACACCCATACCCAGCTGGACTCACCATGGTAACTTTCTCAGGGATGCCTGAAAGACAGTCAAGACCAAAGTTTCTCCCCTCTTCACAAGTTGGGGGAAGGCGGTTTGTCACAAAAATCATAGTCCTAGTGGGGGGAGAGGATGTCCTGAATGAGCTCCACAAAAAGATTTTATGGGCTCCCACCCCCACCACAGATCAAAGAGTTCCAAGACACCAAGGACTACAAATCCCATCACCACCAAAGAAAGGATTGCTGGGAACTGAGGGTGGAGGTAAGCAGCCAGGTTTGGTATATAACCAGACATGTGGGCACTGGGGCAATCTCTTGGTTTTTTGCTGGCTTTCAGTAGGCAAAAGCAACTGGTTTCCAGATAAGCAGAACTGGTAGGATGCACTCACTAAATTACCTCTTTCGCCCTGAGTTGTTCCTTTCTTCATTTCCCCTTTTTGTAAATAAATCCTTTATTAGCCCTTTTTGTGTATGCCTGCTGTTGAGTCCATTCTAAGTCCCTTTTTAGCCTGTAGGAGAGGACCCACTCTCAGGCCAACCCATTTCCCATTGAGGTTGCTCTGTAACAGTCCCAGAGGCATAATCCAACTCCCTTTTTAGCCTTTGGTTACCCCCTTCTTTTCTCCACCCCACTCCCCCCCACCCAAGATCATTTTAATCACAAAGACATTAATGGATACTGTCTCAAAACTAGAGTCCACCTGTCAGTGATGTTTCTTGTAGGACTGCAAATGTGAGCCAGTCTCCAAAACACAGTATTGTGGTAATAAATCATTATATCTTCTTTTCCAAAGAAAATGTCACTTCCAGGACAGATATCCACTTTGGGTTATTCATAAAATGATGAATTGCCCTATACTAAGGCAGCCATTACATAAACTACACTAGATCTTGATGAATAACCCAGAATGGGGGGTGGGGTGTAGAAGGGGTTAGTGACCGAGTGCCACAGTGCCAGGTGCTTTCCTTGTTACCTTCGCAGGCCTGGTGCCCTGCTTTGAATTACCCCATCCTGGTATCTTCCCCCCCCCCCATCCTCTCCTTATTATTCCCAGGGTATTATGAAGAGGCTAACTTGTAACCAAAATAACTCCATCTTGACAACAGCTCCCTGATTCTTTTTGGCTGCAGGGTCTCTATGGAAGTCTCAAGAATCTTCTGAAATCTCTTTTCAGACCCATTAACTGGAGAGTGATAAAGCTCCCAGCTACAAGACTAGATGATTTGTTACCCCAGAAACATTTTTATTTTAATTTTTAAAGAAATTGTTCAGGGTAATCCTTGGGGGGAGAAAGAGGAAAAAAAAAAAAAACTCTGTAAAGTACAGTTGAATCTTTTCATAGTCAAAACCACTTGCTGTTAAAATCATCGACTACATATTTTTGGGGAACGCTTGACTGATTACACTCACCCTTCTCCAGAAACATTGACGGATTCTCAGGCTGTGCTGGTTCCCCAAGCACATATAACACATAATCCTTGGCAAAATTACTAAAGGAATCATTTATATGAGCCAGAAGACTGCGGTGCTGCCTGGAGAATTGCATTATTTCTTATCTCAACTACACCGCTGTCACTCTCAAAGTGAGCCTGCGGGTTGGCTCCCCAGGCACCTCGCTCTGCAAGGGGGTGATCCTGGAGGGCTGTGTCAGGTGTGAGGTGGAGAGCAGACCTTGTCACTCTCCTGTCCAGGGAGCACTTCTGCCCTGCCCTGGGGGTCACTGAGGGAACACAGGCCCCAAGAGGACTGTCTTAGTGCAGAAATGGCTCAAAATGTTGCTGCAGGACTGGGGTTGACATGGCCCTGGCCCAACTAGTTAGCATCTGTCTTAGCCCAACAGCCACATCTTGACTACTGTTACCTGCCTGGGATTCATATGAAATTGAATCAGGTGGCCACAGTGCCAAACTCATTCCTGTGATCCTAGAACTTGGAAGTTTCTAATCCAAATGGAAAGGAACTTATTATTACTAAATGCACTCAAATAACAGATAGCTTGGAAAACAGTAATTCTCAACATACGTATCTGGAGCAGGGAAAAGAAAGAAAGGACGGGAATCTCTAGTATATTTATAAAGTAAACAAGCAAAAGCAAAGCCCAAATAACTCTTCTGGACTCCTTTTTGAATGTGTAGGTTTCAGGAAGGGTTCCAACCCCCTCCCCATATGTATGGGGATGTGGGGAGTTGAGGGGGCTCACAGAGGAGGAAGTATGTGTTTACCCAAAGAGAGGTTATGCTGGGAAATGGGTAGTGTACTTTGTCATTCTGCCTGTTCTGCTCCCCACTCTGTCTCTGGTAAATCCTCTCACCACCCCTGTACCTCTGGCCTGTACCCCAGTTCTGTATGCATAAATAAACAAATCTTTAAAAAAATTAAAATAGCTTTATTCTGTACAATTCTATGTTAATTAAAGAAAACATAAGTTTAACGCGTAATTTACATTTATATTTCACTCTCCAGATTTTTATTTCTTTTCAATGAATATTTTTTAAACATTCAATCAGCCTTCCACATATCCTCCAGAACAGAAAGGAAACACTTCCCTGCTTAGCTGTCTTCTTTCTTGGTTTGCCCTAGTGGAGTACCAGGTGGAATACTCTGCTCATGGAAGAATATTCATATGGAAAAGGCTCATGAGATATTTATTGAGTATGTACGATATGCTAGTCACTGTGTCAGTGGGTGGGTGGGGGTGAACAGAGAAAGGGTGCAAGTGTCCAGACTTATGGAGTTGATATCTAATGGCAGAGATGCACATGCAGCAAATAATAAATAATGGGATTTAAGATGTGTTTGGTGCTATGGAGGGCACCAAGTGAAGTAAGAGCAGTTCTCTTTGAGGTGAGAGCTAGTGTTTGAATTGAGGAAGATGAGAGATGGCCTGTCTGCAAAAGGCAGTTCAAATCATGACAAGTGAGCTGTGAGAACAGCCAAGGCAGAGACAATTTAAGTTAATTTTAAAGCTCTAGCTGGCTTTATTATAAACTCATGATTCAGGCACCATTCCTTCTAACAAACAGAAAATACTGCAAAAAAAAGATTGCACAGAATAAAGTTTTTTTTTTTGAAGATTCATTTATTTATTCATAGAGAACTGGAGAATATACCAGAGGTGCAGGGGTGGTGAGAGGACTCACCAGAGACAGAGTGGGGAGCAGAACAAGCCAACTGACGAAGTACACTGCTGAGGGGAGCAGTGGATGAGGCAGGAGAGGTGTCATGGGTCACCCCACACACACACACACGTGTCCATCTGCAGTTTCCTACACTGGATTCTGAATCTAGAGAGCCCAAATCTTCCCAGGTGGAATCAGGGATCCTCAACAAGGATTCCCATGGTGAGTTGGGGGTGGAGATTCTGTACTGCAAGGACACATTTCTGAGGAGTCTTGTCCAAGCTGACTGAGGACACCATTTCAGAGATCTGGAGAGAATGTGGTGCCACACTTGACTGTCTAATTCACATTAACTTCCTGTGAGCCCATTTCTCCTTTGCAAATTGGGAGACTGGTAATACAATAGCTACAGTTTCTCCCAGTTCTCAATTTTATGACAGTATGATTCTCTGTGGACTTAGAACTATTTACATGACTATAACAATGGCTTTGTGTTACAACAAGAAAATACTAAAGAGTTTTGTGCCTGTGATAGAAACAGAGGGGATGAAGTTAGATGGGTAGTTTCAGGCATCCCAATGTTACTAAATCTATATCCAACATGAGAGCCAAAAGCCACAGATGCAAGGTTCTCCTTGTATCTTTGAAGGCACAAGAATGTTCAACATAGTTTTACTAGCCAAGTAACTTTTCCCGGTAATGCAATTATGGCTAAGGAGAGTTAACATCCCAGTCAACTGCTTGAGAACCTTACCACTGTGTGACATAATCCTTTTAGTAATCTTGGAGGGAAAGAACATTGAGACTGTAAGGTTAGTTGGTACCCAAAGTCACACAGCACAGGAGGGTCCAGTAAGCTTTGACTGTTCCTTAATGGATACAGCTAGGATATGCCCTGGACCATGACCTCTGACCTTAACCTCAATGGTGATAAGAACAAGCAGTCTTCTGAGTCGGTTGCACATCTCCAGTTCTAGGAATTAGATTGTGGTGGCTTCGGAATGTTCTTGGAACTTGTGGGTTGTAAGGAAGATCCTATCTCCTGAAGCCCTTCCTGTGGGTTTGGTGCTAGCTAGTTCTACTTTGCCAGGATTGTTTCTCTACCTTCCCCACCAGATCTGAACTTTGAGTCTCACCTGTGTGGGTCCCTTCAACTGTCTGCCTTCCCTTCTCAGGCTGGCTGACTTGTGTCAATGGCTGGAGGTAGCAGAGTTCAGAGTGGGAAGAAAGTGAGCTCCAAAGGGCTTCATTACCATGACAATCCTACAAAGCCAACTTCCTGTGGACCCTCCCACATCTTCCTCACCTCTCTTTTCCAGGCTGGAGACCCACTCTCTCCCAAGACCCTTCACACCTCAGGGTGGCACCCTGCTCTGCTCTTACTAGTCTGGGTCCTCCGAATCTCTTCCTGGTCTTTCTTTAATTAAGTCCCTCTATAATTCATTCATGAGCATTCTCTTGGTCACCCCTTAGATTGTGCCTCTTCTTTCCTGGGCAAAACCCTGACAGGTAAAATCCTATATTGTAAGTTGCTCCTGGGAGGCCATTCCCAGTTTCCAGGAGACCCTTTCTCTGTCTCAGTCACTCAGCACAGTGCAATTAAGTGCCTGGAAGTCTGGTGAAAGTGCACGCAGGTATGTGTTTGTGTGAGCGTGTGTGTGAGTACATGAGTAAGATTGAGTCTGTGGGTGTAGACTGAGTGTGCCCCAGTGTGACCACATAAAAGTGTGTGAGGGCATGAGTGAGAGGGAATGTATGGGTGTGTGAGTATTGTGTGACCTTGTGTGTGTGTGTGGTGGGGGGGATGCCTGTGTCTGTATGCCCATGGCAATAGGTTGGGTAGATTTCAATGCAGTCCCATTGGGGCCACAGCCACCAACTGAAATCCTCTCCTTTTGCTCCTAGGGTCCCCCTGAGGCAATGCCCAGAGACCTGCACCTATCCCTTCAGTAACAATGCCCAGCCTGAGGGATTACTCGACTCCAGATATATACTCTTTCTGAACATCAGCCTTTCTGCCCAACCAGAATGTGGTGAGGTACTAGGTGGCTTTTGCTCTGTGAACGCTGGTCCCTTCCTTCCATAGGCTCTGACCAGAGCAGAGAGTCCCAACAGAGTTTGGGGCCATCAAATAATGCCACAGCCCTAACCATGGTCAGAGGCTGTCTCAGGCAGGGCCTAGGGGAACCTCATCAGAGACTCCTCCAGGCACTTGCAGTGCTGGCGGGCCCTCCCGCACCTGCCCACACCTCTCTTCTTCAGGCCGGGGACCCACTCCCTCCCAAGTCCCTTCACCCCTGAAGGTGGCATTCAGCTTCCAGACCGAGCACTGGTGGGAAGTGGAACTCTCTGGCCTGTCGCTTGTGCATATGCAATGCCCAGTCAGGGGGAAGAGGCAGCATGATGAGGGGGCAGGAAAGATGGCATGTCCTGCCAGGTCTGTGGGTCCTCAGACACCTCTGCTGTAAGGGACATGGCCGAGGCTCCCCTTTCTGCCTCAGCTTATGAACAGTCTGTCACTTGCAACAGCAGGGGGCTCGCCTAGCACATAGAGCTATTGAAGTGATCATTTTGCTCATTTAGCAGTAAAGATACGGAGGCCCAGAGAGGATAAGTGACTTGCCCAAGGACCCACATGGATATGAGTTAGAGCTAGGACTGATCTGAGTTTTTGTCTAGGGCCCCAGTAACAACTCCATAGTGTCTGACTCTCCTGGGAGACTTCTAAGCCATCGCGCTCTGTCCTAGCAAATCACATTTGTGCTGCAGTAAAAATATCTCAACCTGGAAAACTGGTGAATAAAGGAAAAGAAGCACATTGGACAGCTGTAGGTGGAGACAGGGAAGACAAATGGTTGTAGGAAAGAAAAAGCTGCCAGTACCCAGCCGCTCAGATGACACGACTTGCAGGCACAAGGACAGGCTTGCTTGGCTTTTCCAAAGTTCCTGCAAAGCTTTTTTCTAACCTTTGCGTGTTGAGGCTTTGGGGGCTTAAGAAAGGCTATGAAGCGTGATGCTGGCTCCAATCTTAGTGGTTTCCACCAACTTTCAAATCTCTGAAGGGTCCTGCACATGTCATAAATTGAAAACACAAAGTAAAGAAATACAACACAAAAAAGCTGGATTTTGGAACTATGAGCCCATGAAAAGGAAACAAACAGATTCAGGTTGTTTCCCTTTTCTCAAAAGCAGAAAAGTCACCACTTGTGCTTAAATTGACATGAAAAGGTATTTTCAAATCATCCATCAGCAATCCAACTTGATCCACTCCAGAAAAATTGAAGGGGAATACAATCTCCTGGCAGAAAGCCTTGCTTGCTCTCTAAATAGACTGTTTGCTATGTCATTTAACACCCACATATGTTTCTGCCACTGAACATTGTTAAGGTCAAATTGGGTAAAACATATTTAGATACAATCAGATCGTTTTGTATTCAAAACACCTTACAGAAGCACTTGTCCTGTGGTTGAAGCAATGTAGGAGGATGCAATGGGTTGGATTTACGGCTTAGTTGGTGTGTGTGATGAGTGGAGGAGAATTAACTGTGTGTTTACGCCATCCTGACTTCCTGGTGATGTGCTGAGAATCCAGAAAAATTTACACAAAGGCCTCTTAAGCAGACAGCAAACGCAGACTCACGCAGAAGGGGAATTTGTCTCTTTTGTAGTTTTCTTAACACACCCCTCTCGCATTCTCATATTCTCTATTCCCACCATCTCAGTGACTCAGAAGTCCGTGCTTCTTCCTCATCTGTTTCCTTAACCTGTAATCCCTACTCATCTTCATCCACCCCAGACGTGAAGGTTAATGTGATGAGCAGGATGTTGGAGCAGTTGCGGTAAGAATGTCCTTTGTTAGTGTTTAATTACTCACCCTCTGTGTGCCTTGATTTCCCCATCTGTAAAATAATGAAAGTGAAACACCCATTTAACAGGATTGCTGTGAAGATCTATTGTGCTAATCAAGATGGAGCAATTAGTGCTTGGGGTGTGGCAAGTGAAGTGGAGGTTGATGATAACATTATTACTTTTTTTTTTTTAACAATAGCAGTTTTCATTCATTACTTCCCACTTTGGCTTCCAAAACTTGCCATCATTTTCAGGTCTTCATTGCATCAAATAACACTCCAAACTCTCACTGTCTCCAGATGTCCCCAAATCTAATTTTTCACTTCTGTCCTAAAGCCTAATTTGCATCCAGGAGACCTACAACATCTAATATTTGTAGATATTCACTTACGTGCCAGGTGCTGTGCTAGGTGAAGTGAAATGAAATGAATGACTCTGCCTCTATCTCCCTGGAGATAACCAAGTCCCCCACACTGCTCCACTTTATCACAAGTCCCAGTGGGCTGTTGCTCGTTTTTGATTGATACAATGATTTGAGGTACTGCTGTTCTTGTGGGAAGAGGTGTCTGTTGTCTCATTGTTGATAATGGTGGAAAATTAAGTGAATAAATGGAATTGTACAAATAGCATAGTGACTACATCATTCTGTATGTTTTTCTCCCAAGATGGCCAAAGAATTTGACATAGGAATTCTGGTGTTCGAGGCTTGTTTGTGACTTAACTGAGGTTTACAATGAAGCAACTGTTCATTGAGTGACATTGACTGCAAGTCTATGCTGTGATTTTATATCTTACCAGTGACCTTGGGTAGGACGGCAGACTTTCACCTTTGACCCCAGCCCAGTGGCTCTGCACACACACACTGGTTACCTTTTCATGTGTCTGCTTCCCCTTCATCCTCTGAACCCCGTGAGTGAGGGACATTGCCCTATTGGCTGCTATGTCTCCAGTATCTGTTAAACCAAATGAGTGGAGACATTCTTGATTTGATCACACCCATACATTACAGGAAAATCTCTTAACTCATATGAAAGGACAAAGAAAGCAAAACTTCCCCTCAAATATCTCAGGAGAGAAGTGTGGTGCCAGGGTTTACTTCTTATATCTGCTCAAGTATGGAATATGGGATTTTTCCACTCATGCAAGCAGATTAGACAGAGACCTCTAGCCCAGAATCTCTAAGATGGAAAGTATACACCTAAGATTTACAATGTGGGTCCTCCCTGGTGGCACAGTGGGTTAAAGCACAGCACTAAGAAGCTAAAGCCACTTCAGCATGAATTTGATCCCCAACCCAGAGGTGACCCACATGGCTTGCCAGACCTCTCCAGACCTGCCCACTGCTCCCCTCAGCAGTGTACTTCGTTGATCTGCCTGTTCTTCTCCCCACTCTGTCTCTAGTGAATCCTCTCACCACCCCTGCACCTCTGGCCTGTACCCCAGGTCTGTATGCATAAATAAATAAATGATTAAAAAAAAGATTTACAATGTGCTCATTGGGTAAGGAAAGAAAAAGTCATAACATATTTAATTTAAAGTGAGCTTTTAAACATTTATATTTTATAATGTATGTAATAAATATGAAACATAATGAATTATGAAAATAGAACTTATATATATATTGAAAATACTTAAAACTGCTATGAAAGGAGTATAATAATATAAGTGTTTGGAAAATGTTTGTGAATATTTATATGCAATATTTGATTTGTATATACCTTCTCAATACTGACACATTGAAATACATGTATGATATCAATTGTGACTTGCCAATTTTTTTCCCAATTTGAAGGTAATTTCCTCTTCCTATTGTGGGTAAAATACGAATTAGATGGTGGGTGGAAGGATAAATAGTATTTGCTTATACTAATTTTTACTGTGGCACTTACATGAGTGTCAGGGATGATGAGAACCCCTTCAAATTGCACACAACATACCCTAAAACAGAGAGCCTATACATCTAAAACACAATATTGTAAACCAATGTTACTTACAAAACAAAACAAAACAAAAAGTTAAGATGCACTGCAAATAAACATAGGGGAATTTTTTTTATATATAACAGTTTATTTTTACATTACTTTGTACATTTATTTTTTCCTTTCTCAATTGTAATCCCCACATGTTTCCTCACCAAGTCACCCGTGTGCCATCACCATAATCCCGTGCACTTCCCTACGCATCCCCGCCACCTGTTTTTGATCCCATTCCCCACTCTACCCCCACAAAATGTCTCTGGTATATGGCTGTTCATTATTCTTGTTATTTTCTCGCCTAGTCCATTATACTCCTGCTATGAGTGAAACCATCTGGTATTTTTCTTTCTCTTTCTGGCTTATCTCATTAAGCATGATCTTTTCCAGCTCCATCCAAGTTGCTGCAAAAGACATGTGTTTCGCTTTTTTGGTTGCTGAGTAGTATTCCATTGTATATATGTACCACATCTTTTTAATCCAGTCATCTACTTTTGGGCATTTGGGCTGCTTCCATGTTTTTCCAATTGTAAATAAAGCAGCAATAAACATGGGGGTACAAGTATCTTTTTCAATCAGTGTTTTTGTGTCTTTTGGGTAGATACCTAGGAGTGGGATTGCTGGGTTGTAGGGAAGCTCCATGTTGAGCAGTCTGAGGAATCCCCAAACAGTTTTCCATAGTAGTTGTACTAGTTTGCATTCCCACCAGCAGTGCACGAGAGTTCCTTTTTCTCCACATCCTCGCCAACATTTGTTGTTGCTAGTTGTTTTAAGATGTGCCATTCTCACTGGGGTGAGGTGGTATCTCATTGTGGTTTTAATTTGCATCTCCCTTATTATGAGTGATGTTGAACATTTTTTCATATGCTTGTTGGCCATCTGCATTTAACATAAGGGAAATTTTTTAGAGAAATATATAACACCAATTTAATTCAGGAACACAAAAGCCGTTTTATCCTTCTTATCAGATTTACTGATAGTTCTTGTAACAAGATTGTGGCATTTCAGGACATCTGGAACAGAAAAGATTCCCACTGCAGATTTTATTTTTCTTTTAAAGACTTATTTATTTATGTATACATATGGGGTATAGGCCAGAAATGCAGGGGTGGTGAGAGGATTCACCAGAGACAGAGTAGGGAACAGAACAGGTGAACTGATGAAGTACACTGTTGAGGGGAGCAGTGCGTGGGTCAGGAGAGGTCTACCTCCGGGGCGGGGGTCGAACTCATGCTGAAGTGACTTTAACTTCATAGTGCTGTGCTTTAACCCACTGAGCCACCAGGGAAGGCCCCGCTGCAGATTTTAATATGGGGAAAAGAAAGGGGAGTGATAGTGGGAACTTTGTGAAAGTGATCACAGAATTGTTTCTTTGTCATAAATGCAGTTAATCCTAAATTAGACAATATAATTTTAATAATCAGCATTTCCTTAGCATTTAGATATTTGTTAATGTTTTTGATTTTGAAAACTTTTCCAGAAAATGATGTGTATTAATTTATTTATTTATAACATTTTAAGTCCAGAATGGAGCAGAGTTTCTCAATCAAAATAAGGTAGTAAACAGTATTTATCCCAAAATAAGGTAGTAAACAGTATTTATCCCATTGAATGCCACAACTTTTCCAAGTTCAAAGAACACTTGACTATCAACAGCTCCTATCAGCAGATCCTTGTAGAGGTGTGATCTTGAGTTCCTTTATCAGTGTGGGTCAAAGGGGTACAAGATGATAAACTTAGTCTCACATATATTATCTTCCTCCCTGTTAAACTTGAGCCTCAACCCTTTTTCCTCCCCGCCCCCCACCACAAGGCCCCTCCACCCCTACAATGAAGCCAAAATATGATAAACAGTGACCTTAATTGGCATTAAAGGATATTTATGCTGGGATAACTTAGTTAAAACCCATAACTGATTGGAGACACTTGAATAATAGAATCCACTGAGTCCCATTGGTAGCTTATTTCGTACTTGAGTGCTAACAGATACAGATGAGAGCCCAGCACTGTCACATACCCAGGGTAAGATTTCTGACCTCAGATTCATGTTATCTAAAGCAACAATCCCAGCTGCCGACTTCATGGTCTGAATTACAGATTTTCCATTTAATCAGACAACATGAATCTGTTGCAACCACAATGTGGACAATTACAACCCCCATGCTTGCTGCATTCTAATGCACTTGTTTACTTTATTCTTGGTCTTTCTTTGGAGGAAAAACCGCACAGCAGCACTGGTGCAGGAAGGAGCTGAACCTTGTTACTGTCTCTCAACAGAGTAACTGTTGACCAGAGAGATGCTGGTGATATTCTCAGGAGCGACTTTCCCTTCTGCTCTGTCCAGTGCTGCCTTTCTCTCTTCAAAGGAGCCTTTCTTTCATCAGAACTTCCAATCTAAGATATAATGAACTCAGATCTCTCCCTCTGTTCAGGGAATGCATAATCCCAGAGCTGAGCAGAGAGGAGTCCCTTAAATTTAGCAAGTTTTTGGCTGAATCTGTTGTTACACTGGGCACTAAAATGTTCTTATCAGGCTTGGGGTGAGAGAGTGCTTGTATTATCAGCCACTCGCAATGTGTCTAGTTCAAGTTTCAAGTTTCTCTACCTAACTCCCCCCCAGTAGATTCAATCTGGTTTTTTTTTTTTTTTTTTTTTTTTTTTAAGATTTACTTATTTATGCATACAGAACTGAGGTGCAGGCCAGAGGTGAGAGGATTCACCAGAGACAGGGTGGGGAGCAGAACAGGCAGATCAATGAAGTACACTGCTGAGGGGAGCTGCGGGCGGGTCAAGAGAGGTCTACTGGGCCTACAGGGTGGGATTGAACTCATGCTGAACTGGCTTTAGCTTCTTAGTGCTGTGATTTAACCCGCTGCACCACCAGGGAGGGCTTCTGCTTTTGTATTTTTCAGATAGTCTGCCTCCAGCATCCAGGCTGGGGTTGTGACACTTTCTTTTTTTCTTCCTCATTTTAAAATGTACAAATATGATCACATTGTAAAGACTGTTTTATGACCTGCTTTTCAAAAATGTAATGATCTATCAATTATAATGATAGATCTTTATTTTAGAAGTTTATGCATTTCCTAACTATACAAATTTAAGTTTTTTCAAAGAGTGTTTCCAGAGTATTTTCAGTGCAGATATAAACACAAGCATTAAAGTACAACACATGTTAAAAAATCTAAATAAAATTTCAATATGCACATTTTGCAGAATTTTTTTTATTCAACATATTGAGTATGTTCCATATCAAAAGTTGTATCTATAGCACTGAAAATTAATAGATATGATATTATAATTATATATTTAGAAAGTTTCCTATATTTTACAATCATATGCAATTGTAAGTGGCTTTTGAGCTGGCTCTTTTTCCTTATCATGAAAAATCTCAAGGGTACATGAAGAAAAGATCATAGAACAAGACACTCCATCTCCTGTACTTAGCTTCAAAATGATCAGCATTTTGTCAATCATTTTCTATATCTTCCCTTTCCCAATACACATGCACACACATGTGTTACTTCCCCCCACCCCCACCCCCTTGAGCATTTTAAAGCAGATCTGACATTTTAAATTCTTTCCAAGAAACAGGAAGAGTAAGAAGCACAGATAAGACCTACCTCCTTTCCTCTGTCTCTGAAGGGTTGTGAGGGGCTGGGCAGAGGCTAAGTCTTGCTTCTCTTACAAAGTTAGAGTGGAGGCATGTTATACACATACATTTATAAGGCGCCAGCAATGTCAACTATAGAATTAAAAACTGTATATTCTGCTCTGGGTATTATCACTCACTGACTTTCTGAATCTGGGAGTTGAAATAATACTAAGGACAGGCCTAAAAAGTTGTACTGGGAAGTGAATGAGACCATGAATGAGAATCAAGCAGCTGATACGGTTCCTGGCACGGGATGAATGTCAGTGTTAAGCTCTTGCTTAGGGAAGTAGACTAAGCAGAGTCTGAGCCCAGCAACCCGTGAGTGTGTGTCCTGACCAGTCACTGAGCCGTGGAAAGGAGATGCCCCACACATGCCAATGGAGTGAACCACAGTAGTTAGTGTGGTGTGGCATCATCACCTCAGCAAGTGTAGGGCGTTGACTGTAAATGCCTCTGGAAACAGGATGTCTAAGCAAACTCTAGTTGTTTAAGTCAAGTCAAGCAGGGCTGAAATTCCTGCACTGGGAACCGTGACTCTAGGTGGGTCCTATCACTGAACTGCTGTCCTAACCTGTGGAATAAAAGCCTTGGGTCCTTCATCTCAGAGGACTATTCAAATGAGGAATACACTTATAGCAAATGAAAACACCTGATTCCCAAGTTGGCTTGAACGTGATCATGAATGACAGTTGGCCCCTGTGTGGGCTGTGGCAAGGCAAGAGCCCAGCAGCTCAGATGTTGTACATGTTTTAGATATACACACAGAGGATTCAATAAATAGTTACACTTATTTAAAGTCCAAGAGAATCCCACCTGGAGACATAGATTTGGGTGTCATTAACATTGGTGCTAATAAAAGCATGCAGTTGGCTGGGATTTCCTAGGAAATGAGTGTGGATAGATATTAGCACACATCTGAAGATATTGCCATACCAAGAGGTTGGAGAAAAGAGGAAATTTCAAAGATTGAGAGGGGATGGGGGAAAGGGGTTCTCGATTCTCAGGAAAGAATGTATGTCAAGAAGGAATGAGTAGTTGACAACATTGAGCAGTGAGCACTGATAAAGAGTTTACAACTGGATATTACTGGTGCCATTGATTGGAGCAATTTCAGTGGACAGGTAGGCATAAACTGACAGGGGGTAAGTTAGGGGGAAATTCAAAGGTAAGGATGTGTAACTCTGGTGAAACATTTGCTAAAACTGGAAGAAGAGAAGCTAAATGGTAACGAGGGAGAACAAATCCCAGAGAAACCTTTACGCTGACCACCCTCCTTTGATACAGAAGACAGAAATGCATATTTTCTCTTTTGAGGAAAATAAGGAAACAATGGGGAGGCAGACTTTGACAGAGAGTCCAAGGAGGAGCCTTTCCTGGTGGTGCAGCGGGTTAAAGCACAGCACTATGAAGCTAAAGCCACTTTAGCACAAGTTCGATTCCCAGTCAGGGAGGTGACCCACATGGCGCAGCAGACCTCTGCTGCTCCCCTCAGCTGTGTACTTCAGTTAATCTGCCTGTTCTGCTCCCTACTCTGTCTCTGGTGAATTCTCTCACCACCTCTGCACCTCAGGCCTGTACCCCAGTTCTGTATGCACAAATAAATATTAAAAAAAAAAAAGGAGTCCAGGGAGTTAATTGCATAAAGGAATCCTTAGGAAGAAGAAATGGGGTCTGGAGAGAAGTGGCCTCTGGCCTTGTCCACAGTGACAAGAGGGAGAGAACATCTGGCCTGGGAACAAGAGGCTGGAGCATGAGCAATTCCTTCTATTTGCTTCTATTTCCTCAAAGAAATCAAAAGTAAGCACAGCAATGAGAGGATAGAGTTGGAGGTGATGGAAGCATGTAGAAAGAATCTGTAGGATATTTTCTTAGTAATTATCAGAGTGCAGGAGATACTCATCGGTGCTGGATAAACCCTTAATGACATTTATTCTTAACTACAGATGTGGGAAGGCAGTGCTATTTTTCACTCTGCCTTATGAATTGCCAGTATGAAGGGCATTATTAGTCTCCACAGGTGGAAAGCAGCCTTTTGTAATATTTGTCTTCCTATTGACACCCTCCCAGATTTCCCACTGTAATCCTCAGGTCTACAGAGAAGTTGAAGAGAAACTGCATTTCAACTAGTAACTTAAATGTAGTTTTGATGACTGATTATGAGAAATGGATAGTTTCCATTCCTCCATCCCATAGTTATCTATCAAAGAACCCAGTGGAATTAGATAAATTAAATCACTCTGCGCAATGTCATTTGATTTAAGGAGGATGCGCCTGGAAACACCATCTTGTGTATACACCAGGAGCTGAGATGCCCATCAGTGAAGCAGTGCTGAGGAGGGTGCTGATGATATTAAGCCATGTGTTCTCTTTCCAGTCAATTTCTTCGCTAGGTCTCAAGGGCCTTCCTCCCACCCCGGCAGCAGCAAAGATTCATCACTGTCTTAGAGGGAAGTTACCATTGCAGAACCAAAGACAGTGAATTCTTTTAAGTTCAAGAACCCTCTTTTATCTTTTCCTCCCCCAAGATGGAAAGCAACAGAGATAGCCACGGACTGCTTCCCCCTCCGGCTGTTTTGGGAGTGGTAAAAGAGTGGGAGCGCAAGTGGTGACAAGGAAATCAGACTGGCACACACTGGTGGCAGCAGAACGAGAATGACAGTGTAATGGGTGGCTGAAGCCAAAGACTGTCACCAGTGGTGCCTGCTGGAGGGGGCTCCCAGTAAGAATATATAGCCCCAGTGAAAATGCTGAAAAGTATCCCATTTATGGGTGGAGCGGCTGATAAGAAATACAAGGAACTGCGGGAGCAGCCAGAGATTATTCAGAGTTTGGGATTCAGCATCCGAACTTTCAGCATTTGGGATTCAGCATTTTTGGATCTTTAGTGATTTCGGGGTGAACGATTTCAACCCCCACTGCACCGAACTTCCAGAAGGTTGTTGTGGGCCCCTGAAGGGGAGGCCTCCAGCAGCCAACCTTGGAGAGGAAAAGTTCAGAGTCTTTGCAATTAGCTAAGCAACTGAAACTGTTCCCAGTATTGCTGCTGTTACAGCCCAGCACAGAAGGCAAAGACCCTGAGCGGGCACCATGCTGAGCTGTGAGTGTGGACATTGGTCAGGTTGTTTGGCTGCTGAAGCTGCTTTTCTTTTTTTTTGAGTGTCACTTGCCTGGTGCTGGACTGGGCCATCTCAGCAGATCTGGGAGCATCTCCTGTTGTATCTTCTGTTGTCTTCATGAGTTGGAACCTGACCTATAGGCTGGCTGCTGTGTGTTTTAAGCAGGAAGACACCATCTTGGGGATGCGGCCAACTGTTTGGGAGAGAGGCTCTGTGACCTCAGTGGTGGGAAGACATCATCTTAATGCTTTTTGTTTTGGACATGAAAACACTGAGTGATGTAAATAGCCATTTTTGGCTCAGTAACTGTTTTTTCCTGGTTTGCTAAATAAACCCCAATTTTGTTGTTCTCTGAAACTGAGTAGTCTTGCAACTGTGCATGTGGGTGAAGAACTCAAATAGTGATCAATAAACTATTTGGGCAGTGTCCATGGCTAGTTTTAATGGCCCTTGCTTCCCTGTATCAATAGGAAAATCTCCAGGCCACGAGAGTCTGTCGAACTCTAAGCATCATGGAGAACTTTCCTAGCTTTCCTGTGTCCCAAAGGAACCTGTAATCAGAAGCAGGGCAGTGCAGTACAGAGAGCCCATTTGAAGGGATGGGAGAACTCCAGTGGATGCCAGCAGGGATGCATCAAGGGGAATACTCTCATGACACAATCAGGGCCTCACAAACAGACTGAGTCTCAGCATCTACTGATGCTTCCTCTGAAAAGACATAGCAGTGCTGTGTAAGAATCCCAGGACTGTTCAGGTGAACCTGAATTGAACTGATTAAATCCAACTCTGAAGACCAACTTTATCCATTACTTGGATTGTATTTCTGCCACCAGGAAAGCTAAATTAGAAGTTAACTAGGTTTCAGCCAAACAGAGATCAACATTTCTGCCTACCTGCATCACCTGTTTCATTCACAAAATGGAAACATGCATTTAGTCGCTAATACTTTAGTATAAATGAGTTCATCACAGTGGTTCTCTGATGTGGGAGATTTTGCTCCTGGAGACACTGAAAATGCCTGGAGGTTGATTTAACTGTCACAGTCTGAGGGGAAGGGTTGGTTATTATTAGCATCTAGAGGGAAGAGTTTGCCCAAATTTTCGCAAGGCACAGGACAGAGTTCACAATGAACATTAGCTGGCCTACAATGTCAATGGTGCTAAGATTGAGAAGACCTCAAACTCCCCTGCACAAAAAAAAAAGAAAACAAGAAAAAAAAATGGTTTATAATAAAGGAGCCAAATTCCTCAGGAAGGAAGGTGTTACAAATGGAGGAAGACTATACATTGAAACTGAGAGAGGAAATAAATTCTGGCCTGCTCCAGACTTGAAAGCACCAGTAGTTTGAGCACAGAAACTTATTGTATTTAACACCAAGAAAAACAACAATTTCAAGGCTAATTTCACCCTGCTTCCAACTGCACTCAAAACAAATACTCATAATACTAACAGCAATGCAGCAAAGATACTAAGATTTCATTTCATCACTACCTGGAATTCACAATAATCACCTCCTATATTCACTTAGGGGAGAGTCAAGCTAAGTTAGACTTATAGGTAGTGAAGTTCTGTCTTCAGGGTTAATGGGTTCTTTGCAACAGTCAAAAGTGAGATAGGCCTTGGAGTTCTTTCTTGTAATTCATAGTTATTTCCTATATAGTGTTCAGATTCTGAAGAGCTTGCTTGATCACTGTTCTCTAAAAAGGCTGGTCTGCAGCTCCAAATAAAAATGACCTCTGTTACTCATGCAGCCCTTCCCCTTCTTGGGTCAGTAGTCTTACTTCCTTCCCCCTCCTTGGGTCAGTCATCTTACTTCCCAGCTTGGCCTCATGCGCAGGAGGCGAGGAACTAATCTCCACACCATGCAGAACATCAGGAAGAACTTGACATCTGTCCTTATGTGGCTTCACAACAATCTGGTGTGAGTGAAACATTTTGACAAAGGAGAAATTAACAGACACGCTTCATTGTTGGGTTAGAGATCGACAATCCAACTTCCCTCTTGGAGAGTCCTCGCCTCCCTCTCCCTGTAGTTTTTGCACTAATGAGCTGAACATTCTCCTTCGCTTTCATCTTCATGATGCTGTCACTTGGGTTCCTCACCTTTCCACCTGAATGCTCCCTAAGGGATGTCCTGACCTGCTCTGCCTCCTGATAGTTTCATTTTTATTCTCAAATCTCATCCTTTGTTCCACTTTGTTTTCAACTCACCAGAACCTTTTTGTGGATAACTCCCAGATGCTTGCCTCTGCTCTGAATTCTCCTGAGGTCAGGGTTTGAATGTCCACTGAATGGTTGCTGGTCATATGACTCGCTACCATGGTAAATACAGATATTGATAGAAGTGTCCTCTAGGGTTATCATGAAGCAGAAATGAGTAAACACTCTGGAACAGATAAGCCCTTCAGGAGTGCTGATTACTGTTATTATTGTTATCTTTTCCCACTTAGAAGCCCTAATAGTGCTGCAAACTTACTGTGCCCTCAGTCATACTTAGTTTCCTTCAAAATATTAGCTGCTGTAACTCCACTCAGCATCACCATTAACTATGATTTATTGTTCAACTGGGACTCCTATTAAGAGAGAGTTATTTATAATCATACCAGGTCATGCTGAAGCTATAACTCTCCTAGGAAAATGTGGTCCTTTAGTCTTTAAGCATCAACTCTTCCCTAGGAGGACACTCATCTGGGCCATTGTCCCTTCTAATTCTGATTAGTACCAAATTCGCCCCACTCTTTGCTGCTTTTCCCCTTCTGTTTTATCTTAAATATCTTTCCCTGTTGTAAAACTTTTTTAAGAAGATTTATTTATTTGTGCATACAGAATTGGGTATATATAACTTTTTTTTAAGTTTTTTTAAAAACTTTTTTTTAAAGATTTATTTATTTATGCATACATTCTGGGGTACAGGGCAGAGGTGCAGGAATAGTGAGAGTATTCACCAGAGACGAAGTGGGGAGCAGAACAGGCAGATCCACTGAAATACACTGCTGAGGGGAGTAGCAGGGGGGTCAGGAGGGGCCTGCCATGCCATGTGGGTTACCTCTAGGGTGGGGATTGAACTCATGCTGAAGTGGCTTTAAGCTTCTTAGTGCTGTGCTTTAACCCGCTGTGCCACTAGGGAGGGCCCCCCATTGTAAAACTTTTAATGTTTTCTAGTAACCTAAGGAGCAAGGCATGAATTATATAATCCAGTGTTCAAAGCTTTCTATGAAAGCTTTATCTAGACCAGGTCAGTCATACAGCACCATCCACTGGCCACAGATCCACTTGGACTTTCCATCCCCCTCCATGCCTTTGCTTTTGAATGTCTCCATGCTTCCCCTTCCTCCAGAGGCCCCCATCCCATCTTCATACACTCCTGCCCTACCTGTGTCAGAGATCATCTCCCCCTATTCCTCCTCCATCAAGCCTTCCTAAACAAATGCATAGAGTATAAGGGAGACTCATCTCCTAGCTACAATTAACTTTCGCTCCTTGAACTCATATGGTACTTAAATCTTTTTTTTTTTTTTTTTTTTTTTTTTGCTGCAATTGTCTCATCCAACTACGAATTAGAGTAACTCAGAATCATGCATTTACCTTCCTGTCACATACTGGTAAGTTCCTTCATAACAAGGATATGAATTTAATGTATCCAAGAAACAAAGCACTCGGTAGATGTGCAGGAGACATTTGTTGACCATGTGATATTTGCATGGGTTCTTGTGAAAATATTTGTGTTGACTGCATGTCAAAGTATATTGACTGAGTCACGTTAGTGGTTTTGTTATCAGACAGCATCAGATGATGTGGAGTCCTCAGGGGCCATTATTGCTGAAGTTATAAAAGGTTCTTATCCACCCCTCCCTTTTACCTCAGAGAAAACCTGGACACTGAAAGGTGAGATTACAAGACTCCTCCAAGGTCATAGAGAAGTGTGAGGGTCAGAAGCCCTATCTCCTATGTGCAGTGATATGTATCTTTAAATACCATATTCAGATAAGAGATGAGTCACTGATTTATATATGTATGACACGAACCACTTTGAAATAGTATAATATTTGTAAATGAATAACTGCTTCTCACAGTAAGACATGTGTAGCTACCAAGGGCACACTGTGCTGTGAGAAGACATAGGCGCCCTGGCCTGCCTGACTGAATGGTCACTTCCTGTGAGTCACAAATGCGGAGTTGTTTACCACATCAGGCACGTAAGCTTAGTGTCTCATTTCATCCTCACACACTGTGAGCTCCCTGATCACAAAGATTAAGTATTCACCCAGTGTAGGCAGCTGGTAAATTGGGAGGTAGAGTTTGAACCCACACAAGATAATTTCAATAGCCATTATACTACATGTTGTAAAATACTGAAGGGGAAAGAGGTGGAAGGGGAGTGAACACACAGCCCAGACCTGGCTCCGAAGGAGAGAGTTAGAATGGGCCCAAGTGTGAGTACAGTCTTCTCACAGAAGTGCAGTCACCTTTCTTCTAGAGGCTTCTCTTCTTTTACTAACTGTTGTAATTTGTGTGCACAGAAAGACGATAAGAAGCACAGCCAGATGCAACACCAAGACACTCCCTAAGTTGTCTACATCCCCTCCCCCCATTTCTCCAATGACATCTTCTAACACATGCCAAGTATCAGACAGGTTACACTCAGTGGCTCACTGGAAATGTAACTTTGGGAAATATTGCATTCATGACTTAGTACATTCGATTTGTTCCTATTCATGTGACTAAATGGATTCCATGTAAAGTATCAAGAGGAATTTTCCTATTATGATGAAGTAGTGAGTTAGCTGTTTTGCAGCTTACATCTTTTATTTTCCAAATAGTAATTTTAATTTTAAAATCTAGAAATCTTATTTCAAAGGTCACTCATTCCTATAAACAAGCCTCTTCATTCTCAAATTAGGGTTCTTGTGCATGCAGAATTCAAGGTATGGAGGGTGCAGCATGGAGTTTTGGGGAGCTATCGTGTGTGGTATAGATTTTACATAATGATAACCTATAAGTCACCTTGAATCCTACCCAAAAAGCTATGAAATTTATTTTTTTTAATGGTTTTAGACAATATTTCAAGGTGTTTTCAATATCACAACCCAAGAACAACTTCAAGTCAGGCTCCAGAGACTATCCATTCCATCTTAAATAAGTTTTACACTCCATCTCTTATTAGTAAAGTGTGGGTAAGGTTAAGTATCTCTCTTCATCAACATACCACTTACTCACAGGAAGGCTCTCCTCAGGTTCGTTTTCCATTGCTTATTTGCCAAAAGCATCCCTCCCACTTGTGCTTTCGTGTTAGGATCATTAGCCCACTGTGTCTACACTCTCCACTGAGGCTCAGCTGCAGCTAGGGATTGTACAATAGCATTGCTTTCACAGAGCACTAGTGACACTCTTAGTGGGCACATGTTCTAAATGAGTATCAGCGCAGCTATATCATTTACAGCTTCCAGGCACTCTTGTTCTTTCTTTTCTAGATGTCATTGACAAAGCAAAGAATCGGGACAAGTGTCAGATATCTCAAAACCCTTTTCCTAATCAGTTGCAAATGAATACTAGAGCTCATGCTATCCTCCCTAGAACATTCACAGCTTGGACGGTGATTTACAAGGCTTGGGCATAAAGATTTCTGGTATGACCCAAGGTGGATCTAGAACTATTTGTGGTAAAGACCTGTTTGCTTTGATTTTTTTATTATTATTATTACTTGTAATCCATTGTACCTTACTTATTTTAAATATGATAAAAATGAAATACTAGAAAAAAATAAATGAAAAAAAGGACATAATACAATCTCAAATTAAAAACATTACCTCTAGCAGACCTAAAATTACTCTGTCAAATTCCTATAAAAACCCTGAATGCTTACTTTCAATTTCTGGGCTCATCTCCACATGGACCTGAAACAAATTACAGGCAGGCAGCTTCTTCACACAGCAATTTGAGTAGACTGGGATGTGTGGAGCAAGATGCTCCCTAAGGGTCTCTCTCATATATCCAAAGTACTATGTCTTTTTTTTTTCTTTTTTAGACATAGATCATTCTTTATTTTTCCCTTGGTACTAGGGGTGCTATTGTGTTTCTGACATTGCTCTCTGCTTAGAGCATGATCCCTGTGTATTCCTTACTATCTGCCAACACGCATACCCCTACACACCCAGGCCTCAGTTGGAATCTGATAGCTCTTACTGTCTTTGATACCATGCTAAATGTTAACGAAGATTAGGGACTAGTCACCATTATTGTCATATTAGTAAATCCTTCTTTATAAAACTCAATTCTTCCATCCTCTGGGAAGAAGCTCAGTGGTTCCCCAGTGCCTTCTCTATTACCCCTCCCCGTTCCATAGTTTCCTGTCCCAGATCCTTTACCATAATTCCTCTTTCTTCCTAGAAATCTACAAATATTACTGAAATTTACATACACTTTATTGGATTAGCATCTCAAACATCCAACATCACCACTACCAGGTCAACTTCCTTGGCCCCCAAAATACAGAAATATTATTTTATATCACATATTTTAAACTCACTTTACAATGTCACCAACATATTATTAGAGAAATCCAAAATTTCAACTCTATTTTCATGGATAATGCCATCAAAGTGGAAATATAGTGATGGACTGATCTGTATTGCTTCTTTTTGTTTCTTTGTGAGATCCTTCTTTTCTACCCTCCTCATGAAAATAAGGAGAATATATTCCATGTTGGCTAGGGCAACACCTATCCTACTTTCCTAAAAGTCACCACTCACCACATATTATCACTCCCAGCTCTACTTAAAATAATGTCAAAAGTCACTGGATCAGTGGATCAGTGTTCCTTTCTTTCTTGGAGACTGTACTTGCCAATTTGGCAAATCATAGGGCCAAACTAAGAACTAAATTGAAAACCTCTTGACTGCCATCAGATTGCCTGAAACACTTCCATATGTATCATAAGGCATAAAATGTCACTTAATGTTGAGCAAAACAGCCAAGACCAAGTACTCTGTCTTTGAGTTGAACAACTTTCAGCTCTTAAATTATGACCCTGATTGTATCGTATCTAATTCAAGAGCACAGCGGACTATTACCTACTCTGTTCACGAATACTTGGATCACAGCTTTCCTTTCTGGTCTCTCAAGAATGGATGCCTTGCTGCTCTGATTAATTATGTATCAATTAATTAATTTTGGGTTTTAGTGGACTGAATCAATTATTTTAAATGACTTTTAATTGTTAATAAATTCATTATAACAAAGGGCAAATCTGTTAATAGAATTCCACATGAAAGCCCTCCAGGACAGGGTATAGCCTTGCAAAATAAATTATTTAAAGCTTTTCAGTGTGGGAAGCAAGCACAGTGGCCTATAGTGGAGGACTGTGGATGCTTTGGGTGTGCTACAGTGACTGCATCTAAAGGTTGAGTCCCTATACTTCCAACATGCTAACAATGACGTAGAACAATAGTACTTCAATGAAAAAGTTAAATTTCATGATTAAGAAATTAATTTTATTAAAGTAACTTTGTGACTTCCAAAAGCCAATAGTATCTGAAGCAATTTATATTCTGTTGAAGGATTCATTCAAAAGCAATCCTGAACTGGTACAAATGAATAATATGTGAAATTTATTGACAGATCGCCACCATCCATACAACCATCTCTAAGGTCCTCTGTGTAGGTCCCTCAGGGTAGTCCCAGGAGACCAGAGCTGCCTCTCATCAACAGTATAAAACTCATGTAGAGCTCTATATATAGGTTGGTCAATGACTATTATCAATGATAATGAATGCCTTAGAGGACTGTAGATTCTCTTTCACTTCAGGAAGGGAGACAATGAGTGTGTGGCATGTCCACCATACTGGACTGGAAGTATGACTGGAGGTTCTTCAAGTGTCACCATCTCTTCTCACATGGCCTAGAACTCTGGAAACCAGAACCCAATAGTAGAAGAAAATATTCACCCAGTTCTTCACCCTCTTAGGCAGGGGATAGAAATATATCTGTTCTAACTTCTGCTTCTAGATTTTCCTCATGGAGGGAGAGAGGCCTGAAGAAAGAAAAAAAGTTATAGATGAGTCAGACTTGTCGGCAATTACTACAATGCCTTTCTCAGCATCAATGGGGAAGAGCTTCAATAATGAACTCATCAGACAGGAGTCAAAGAAAGAACAATTTTGAAGAAAGCACTACATCCAGTCTGAGCACTATTATAACTTGTTGGTGACACCACAACTCTAGGATGCCTTGGCTGGAAACCATAGAGTCTTCTAGACCTTTCCTTTTCTTCAAATCCAGTTATCACTAAGTCCTTTCAATTATTTTCTTCACATGACCCCAAAACACAAGTTTTCTACCTTATTGCTGCTTCTTAGTTCTATTTATCCTAAGTCTTACCATGTTATACCTGAATTGCCACATCAGACTTGGAATAAATCTTCTTGGCCTTTGTCCCTAACCCTTTGGTTCTATTCAGCTTTCTTAATGCATCGTGTTCATTATGTCATTTTACAAACTTAATATATGGCAACATTTAAAGTTATATAACAGGTATGGATAAACTTATGATTCCAGCCCATTCAGTTTGATTCCATTTATGAACCCATGTTTGAGCTCCTATTGTAATCCAGGCTAGATACTACGAGCTTGGGGGACTTAATATGCATAAGACACAGACTCTGCCTTCCAGAAATTTTCATTTAGTAGAGGAAACGCGCACTTAAATAACAGTGAAATAGTGTAGTGAGAGCTCAATTGAGACAGGGGTGTTTATAGAATACAGAATAGAAAGGAATTATTTCTGTTGAAATTCTTTTTCATGAAATACAGCACTTCTGATACATCATGTTGTCCATCCATTCCAATTTTCCCAGTCCAGAAATTGGTGTGTTCACTGCCTATAGTAGTGACCAATCTCCAGTTGATCTTTTACTTCAGGTATTCATACCCTGAGTCATCTGCCCCAATCCATCCCATCCCAACCTCTAAAATATACATCACATATTAGAGAGAGCTACTTACATTGACTGACAAGATATTATGAAAATGAAGCAGCGTAACCTCCAAATCTAGGTCATAAGACATCATAACTTTTATAAATGAAGTATATTGCATAGTGGTTTTCAAGATACTGGACATGTGAATCATGAAGGAGAGTGATTGCTAAGAGATTGGAAGTAAATTATGCAAGTCCCATGATTGTCTGATTTTATTGTTTTGAGTCTTCATTCATAGCAGAGGAACAGGGAGAGGAGTACTAGACTTGCTGAGTAGAGAAAACAGAAGTGAGAATCTAGACAGAAGAAAGTGGCTGAGTTTACAGGTCAGAATTTTAAAGTGGAAAAAGCTACACACAAGGAAAATTTCATAGCCTACAGAAGTTCACTCCTAGTACTCAATTGATCAGTGCACATAGGTGAGGAAAACAATTTAAGGAGGGAAAAAAAGAAAAGCACTTTATTGCAAATGGTAAGAAGGACTAAGGCCCTCCCTGGGCAGTGAAGTACTATAAAGCTATCACAGTCACCGTGGCAAAAGTTTGATTCATGAACAGGGAGCTGACCCACATGGCATGGCAGACCTCTCCTACCCTGCTTACTGCTCCCCTCAGCAGTGTATTTTAGTCAATCTACATGTTCTGTTCCCCACTCTTGTCTCTGGTGAATACTCCCCTCACCTCTGGCCTGTACCCCAGGTCTTGTATGTATAAACAAATAAAATCATTTTTTTAATAAAGTATAAAAAGAAATAGTGCATGACACACACAGAACCAGGAATCATTCCTGTTCACACCAGCTAGATTAGAAAATCTCATAATTCCAAAAGCATTGGGTAAGTCATTTAGAAAGGTTTTGCCTCTGTTGTAGATGATATTTGGCCCTGCTAATATCCCACCCAACATATCCTAAATACAAGATCTGAAAGTATCTTGTAAAATACAGAAATACTAACTCTAGTACCCAAAAATCCCAAAATGGCAAAACTGACTGTTTCTGGAATGCAGTAAAATCAAACAAACAAAACCCAGCCAAACAAAAAGGAAGAAAAGATGCCTTAAAATGAAGAGAAAAATCATTCAATTAATATTAACTCAGAACTGATGCAGGTTTTACAATTTACAGACAAGGGAAATGATTAGTATAAATGTGTTTATGTGTTCAAAAAAGTTAAGCAGATATATAGAAAATAGGTAAACAACCAAATCCAGTTTCTAGAGATAAAAACTAAACTGTCTGTGATGAAAATACATTGAATGGGATGACTGGTCAGTTAGCTCTTGCAAAAGAAAAGACCACTGAACTTAAAGATATAGCAATAGGTATTACTCAGAACCATAGAAATAAGTATGTTTTTTAATGAATCTTATAATAGAATCTCTCAAGTGAGCTCTGAAATAACTTTAGTCCTTTTAATATACATGATACTGGAGTCCCCAAGTGAATGCAGGAGAGTTCCAAGAAGTTCAATGAATTCTAAGCACAATATATTTGAGCAAAACTACATAAGGCAAATCAAGCTAAAATTACTCAAAACTAGTTACAGAAATTATAAAAATCTGCTTGAGAAAATAATGTCTCCATAGTCACATATTAAGGATTTTTTTTAGAAGCAATGTAGGAGAGCAGACATGGAGAAATATCTTTAAAGAAAAAAGTCAACCCAGAATTCTATGTCCAGAAAATATATCTCTCCAAAAAATGAAGGCAAAATACAAATATATTTCAATGTAGAAAATATAATTTATGACAAATCATGTGCCAAATGGAAATTTTGATATATGTGAAGAAATGAAGGACTCCAGAAATAGGAATTAATGATTAACTATAAAGTCATTTATATTATTATTTAAATATATTTAAGATATAACTGTTTAAATAAAGATTAAACAATGTATTGTGGAATTTAAAACATGTAAAAGTAAAATATATGGCAACAATAACATAAAGTTAGTCCTTCCTTGGTGATGCAATGGTTTAAAGCACAGACCTATGAAGCTATCAGCAGCCACTGCAGCATGGGTTTGATCCCTGGCCAGGGAGGTGACTCACATGGTGTGGCAGATCTCTACTGACTTGCCCACTGCTCTCCTCAACAGTGTATTTCAGTGGATCTGCCTGTTTTGCTCCCTATTCTATCTCTGGTGAGTCCTCTCACCCCCCAAACCACTAGCTTATACCGCAATTCTTTTATGCATAAATAATTCTTTATAAAAATAACACAAAGGCTGGCAGGGAGAGATACATGAAAGAGCACCTGCTAGACATACTGGGAAAAGCAAACAAATCTACAATTGTAATAAAACTTAGTATCTCTTTCAATAAATAATAGAGCATGTAGGAAGTAAATCAGTAAATACATAGATGACTTGAAAGTAATTATGAGCCAATTTGACCTAGTTTTGATATTGATATTGATCCAATTATTCATATTAATAACTGATATTAATTCAAAATAGAGCATAGACCTAAATATAAAAGCTAAAACCTATGGAACTTCGAGAAGAGAAAATGGGAGAAAAACTGTAAACTTGGGTGAGGCAAAGATTTTCTAGATATGATACCTAAAGCACAGATTTAATTTTCATTTTTTTTTTAAGATTTATTTATTTGTGCATACAGAGCTGGGGTACAGGCCAGAGGCTCAGGGGCAGTGAGAGGCTTCACCAGAGACAGAGTGGGGAGCAGAACAGGCAGATTGACAAAGTACACTGCTGAGGGGAGCAGCAGGCGGGTCAGGAGAGGTCTGCCACACCATGTGGTCACATCCGGGGCAGATGGGAATTGAACTCATGTGGAAGTGGCTTTAGTTTCTCAGTGCTATGCTTTAACCTGCTGCACCACCAGGGAGGGCCTAAGTTTTAATTTTTTAAAATTATTACATATATATATTTAACATCATTTTTCATTTTTGTACAATGCATGCGTTTTCATCTCAGGTGTGGTCCCCATGCAGTTCCCACCACCATTTCATCCATGTGCCATCACCATAGTTCTTTGTTAAAGCATAAATTATTAAAGAACTTGTTGACACTTAAGCTTCATTAAAATGAAAAAGTCCATTCTTCAAATCAGACAATAAACAATAAAAAATAAAAATTTAAACAATAAAAAATAAAGCCAGAGACTGAAAGAAAATATTTGCAAAGCTTATGTCTGATAAAGGACTTGAATCCAGAAAATACAAGAAAGTTCCCATTTGTGAGAATAGATTTAATCAAAGGACAAGAAACAAGTGTTGGTGAGATTGTGACATGAAGTGAACTTTGTAAACTGTCGATAGAGTGTAAGTTAGTGTAGCCATATGGAAAGCGGTATGGAGATCCCTCAATAAAATTAAGAATAGAATGCCATATGACACAGCATTCCACTTTTGTGCAAAGAATACAAAAACACTAATTAGAAAAGAAATATGCACCCCTATGTTCTTTGCAGCTTTGTTTTAATAGGCAACATTTGAAAACAACCTAAGTGCCCACTGACAGATGAATGAAGACAGAGAAAGACAAATACCATATGACTTCTCGCATGTGGAAGATAAAGAAACAAAACAAATGAGAAAAAAAAATAACCATTAGACTATTAGGAAAACAATGTTGATTATCGGAAGGGAAGGGAAGTTGGGATAGGTAAATAAAGTAAAAGGGGTCAGTTTTATAGTAAAGAATGGAAACTAGACTGTTGGTGGCAATAATAATAATGTAATACATGCAGATGTCAAAATATTTTTTAAAAAATTTAAGATTTATTTATTCATGCATACAGAACTGGGGTATAGGCCAGAGGTGCAGGGGCAGTGAGAAGATTCACCAGAGACAGAGGGGGGAGCAGAACAGGCAGATGGATGAAGTACACTGCTGAGGGGAGCAATGAGTTGGTCAGGAGAGGTCTGCTATGCCATGTGGATCACCTCCTGGGCAAGTGGGGATCGAACTCATGTGGAAGTAGCTTTAGATTCTTAGTGCTGTGCCTTAACCCGCCGCGCCACCAGGGAGGGCCCCAGATGTCAAAATTTAATGCTGTACCCCTGAAATTTATATGATGTTTAAAACCAATGTGTGAGGCCCACCACTTGCTGATAGCTCCCAGCCTTGGAAAGAACTAGAAAGAGAAGAACAAAGCACACAAAAACTAGTAGAAGGAGGGAAATAATAAAAATTAGAGGTACAAGTAAATGAAATAGAAATTAAAAAGGTAATCCAAAGAATCAATGAAATGAAAAGCTGGTCCTTTGAAAAAATAGGCAAAATCAACAAACTTCTAGTTGACTCACTAAGACAAAAAGGGAACAATTGCAAATCAATAGGATCAGAAATAAAAGAGAAGTTACCACAGAAATTTAGAAACGATTACTATGAACATTTATATGTGAGCAAATTCAACAACCTAGATGACATGGACAGATTCCTTATACAATTATACAATCACCCAAAACTGAGTAGGGGAGAAATAGCAAACCCAAATAAGCAAATCATAAGCCAGGAAATTGAAAAGTAATCAAAACTACCCTAAAAATTAAAAGTCTATGATCATGAGTTCTAGCAAATTTTCAAAGATCAAAAAAATTAAGGTTGAATACTCTCAAACGCATTTTATGAGACCAACATCACATTAATATCCACAACAAACACAACAAAAGAAAACTACAGACCAGTCTCCCTAATGGACACGGACGCTATACTCTTCAATAACTTTTGAGCAAACTAAATCCAACATACATGAAAGGGATTATACATTATGACCAAGTGGGATTTATACTAGCAACACAAGGGTGACTCAGACCTAAAAACAAATCAACACAATTCCCATATCAAAAAGAAGAAAAGTAAACCATATGATCATATCAATAGATGCTGAGAAAGCATTAAATAAGTTTCAGTATCCACTTACGTAAAATCTTGAAAAACAGGGGAAAATGGAACATATCTTAATATAGTAAAAGCCATGGATGACATAGCTACAGCTACTATCATTCTCACTTATGAAAAACAGAAGGATTTTCCACTAAAATCTGGCACAAAACAAGGATTCCACAATCATCACAAATTTTATGGAAGTTCTAGTGAGAGGAATTAAGCAAGAGAAGCTATATAAGGAATAGAAGTCGGGAAACGCCTGAGAAAGGGAAAAATCTATATGCCCAACAACAGATGAATGGATAAACAAAGTTCAGCATATTCATACAGTTGAATACTACTTAGTTTCACAAAAGGAAGAAACTGTGATATATACCAACATTATGGAAAATTTCAAAATAATTATGCTGCACGAAAAAGCCAGATGAAAATGAGTGCATAGTGTCTGCTTCTATTCCTATAAAACTGTAGGAATTGCTGACTAATTCATAATGGCCGAAAACAGACCAGGGGTTGCTTGAAGGCAATAGGGAGGGGGAAGGCAAGAAGGAGGGATCCCCAAGGCAGGAGACTCTAAAGGATGATGAGTATGTTTACTATATCGATCAGGAAATGTTTATCTGGTAGATAGATGTCAAAACAGCCACTATTACAAGTTAAATATGTATATTTTATTATAAGTCAATTATATCTGAGTAAAGTGATTTGGAAATTAAAGAAATTATGAAACTCATTAGTGACATAATTTTAAATCTACCTGACATGGTTTGCAAATTGACTCTCTAAGGAACACACTATTCCAGTCTTTTTCTGCTAGAGTGTAGCCCAGTAGGAGAGATATATCAGCGTTTCTTCCCTGTTACATTGCATACCTGGCAGCCTCTTGTGCCCTGATACAATTGCATCAGTAGAGGTGGCCTTTGCTCACAACCTTTTAACCTCCAGCCCAGCATGGTGGTTTTGCTCAGACAAAGCCATCTTTCTTTAAATGTTGCAGGTCAGCACCAGATGGCTGCATAACTTCCCTAGAAAACCCACAGCATTATAGGAGCTAGGCTGGGTTTCAACTTGTCCAGAGAGTCCTTCTTTTGCCAGCCCTGCAGACAATTGTTCTCCTTTATTGCTATGTTGAAGCTCACTGGCCTCCAGCCACCACTTTGTCACTCTAATGATGCCAAGTACCACATTGGACCCTTTCCAGATACCATAAGCTCCTCAAGGAAGGGTTTGAGCTGTGACTTATCCATCTTGTACTTCCGGCACCAAACATAGTTCCTGGCTCAGAGTCTGAAATGAATACATGTTTATTTTATGAACAAATGAACAAATGAACCCTTAATGTATAGAAGGCAATTTTCAAGGTAATCCTAATAAGCAATAATACCCACAGGGTGAATAGAGTGTGATCGAAATCTTAATTCCTAGCAAGTTATTTCCAATTACAATGCATTTGCCTACATAATTACAACTGACTTTTATCACATGCCTACTGTGTTAGGTGCTGGTACAGACATTTAACTCATGCACTGTATTATGGAATCCTCAAAAGTACCTATGTGAGTTTACCATAATAAAGCAGAGATTGGATTGCTTAAACAGGTATTTACTTTTGCACAATTTTGAACATTAGAAACCTAAGATCAAGGTGTTGGCAGGGTGGTTTTCTTCCAAAACCTCTCTCTCTGACTTGCATATAAATAGCTTCCTCTTGTGTATTAACGTGATCTCCCTCTGTGTATATCTCTATCTTTATTCCCTCATATTATAAGGATACCACTTATGACAATCCATTCTAATTTTAACTCAGTTACCCCATTAAATATTCTACCTCAAAAACCAATTGCATTCTGAGGTTCTAGGGATTGGGGCTACAGCCTATGAATTTGTGGGGGACAAAATTGACCCCATCATGATACCTGTAAGTTCAGTTATTATTTCTGTGATCATTTTACAGATAAGAAAATTGAGGCAAAGAACAGCTAAACTGTCACAGCCTTAATAAATGTCACAACCTGCTACTGAGAAGTGTATTCTCAGTAATTCTGCTCCACTGCTTCAAGACTCCTCCAAATGGAGGCAGATTTTCAGGCTAGCTCCCCAAAGCCTAATTAATTGAAACGCAGCAGGAATAGTACTACTTCCAAAGGCCTAAGTGCTGGAAACCTTAAAGAATAAAAAAGAGAAGTTAAAATTGAAAATTAGCTTTGGGCCTTGATGTAATAGTGGCTATTTTGACACTAGACCTGTGACATTGCAAGGGAGCACAGGATTGGTGGCTGTTTCTATGCAAGGGCCTCTTATTAATCAAGGTGCTTAATTTTGAGACTACCTGGATTTACAAAAAGACAAAATGAGTAGAGCAGAAGGCACAATTAACATGCCACTGAGATCTTGAAATTATATGTGGATTGTTTTAGGGCTTTTAATTTACTTCTAACTTTCTTAAAGTACTGTAATATACTACATAGATATACACAATATAATTCTAAATCACTGGAGGCTTTCTTTTCTGATAGTAATTAATTTCATAGTACAGCAATATTTCTTAGATTGAATCTCTGAGGAAGCAGACAGTGTGGATTCCTTTTTTTTTTTTTCCTACTTAAAATGCACTCAGGAACCTGTCTAGTTTACATATTGTTTTCATTTTTTTTTCCTTTTTTCAGCCTTATACTTGTCAATGCTATCATTTGTTTTGTCTTTCCTATGAAGCAGGTTCTAACACATTTATAAAGAAGCTGGTCATGTCAAAGAAGCTCCCTCACCCATGTCATTTCATCCAGCAAATATTTAGGCAATATTTTAGATATTGTAAATATAGATGCGAAAAGCCCTCCTTGTGCACAATGGCTTTTTTGCACTGCCTCTGCTGAATTTATCAACATGCTATACTCTTGTCCACTGACAAATATGGGCTCCACAGAGGAAACATTCACAAGCAGTGTGGTCAAGCTCGTGAAGAGATGTTCTAAAATATGTAAAATTTGAGCCATATGATAATTTTCTAATCACGACTGACCAGCAGCTGGTCCTCCACGCCCAGGGATCCTAAGATGGCGGCTTTTGTCCCATTGGCCTGGGCAGGTCAAAACCTAGAGACAGAAAGCATGGCTGGCCTGTTTCTCTGTCACCAGAGAGGTGGGAGTTACAATTTAGGTTTGTAAACCCAATAAATTGATAAATAAATCTATTTCTCAATGCAGCATGTATTCAAAAGGAGCACTAGTCAGACATCAAAATAGATATTGAAAGCAATTTTAAAATTTAAGACATTTGCAACAGGGCCTTCCCTGGTGGCACAACAGGTTAAAGCACAGCACTATGAAGCTAGCTACAGCCACAGCAGTGGCAGCAAAGTGAGCCATATTGCGTGACAGACCTCTCCTATCTTGCCCACTGCTCCCTCAGCAGTGTATTTCAGTCAATCTGCCTATTCTGTTCCCCAATTTGTCTCTGGTGAATCCTCTCACCATCCCTGCACCTCTAGCCTGTACCCCAGTTCTTGTCTGCATATATAGGTGTATATCTATCTATCTATCTATCTATACACACACACACACACACACACACACATACATATATATATATGAAAAATCTTACTAAAAATCCTCTTTACCATGAACTTTCCCGGAGCCCTCTCATTGCTGGCCGGCAGCTGCTTGAATTGGCTTCTCACATTCCTTTTCTTTTCTTTCTTTCTTTCTTTTTTTTTTTTTTTTAAGATTTATTTATTCCTTCATACAGAACTGGTGTGCGAGCCAGAGGTGCAGGGGCAGTGAGAGGATTCACCAGAGACAGAGTAGGGAGCAGAACAGGCTGACTGATGAAGTACACTGCTGAGCGGAGCAGCGGGCGGGTCAGGAGAGGTCTGCTGTGCTATGTGGATCATCTCCAGTGCTGGGGATTGAACTCACACTGAAGCGGCTGGGGCCAGCTTGTAGTGCTTCATCCTAACCCACTGCACCATTAGAAATGGCCCGGCTTCTCTCCTTTCTAACAGAAATTATGGCGATAAGAAACTACATTTGAAATGCTTACCAAGTCTGATTGTGTGTGTGTGTGTGTTGGAGGTTGGGGGCTTCATGAAAGTTATTTTGATACAAGCAGGAGTCTTGATTTGTGTGTTTCTTGCTCTGGGAGTCTTGGCATGACTTCTAACCTGGGTTTCCTAAAGATGGATGCCTGTCCATGCTCCAGCCTCCCCATGGAACCCAGCTGAGCTGCCATTCTCTCTTGATAGTGTTAAAAGGAAGGACGTCCTAAAGGAACTCTGAAGAGTTTTGTGGATTCTACACCCTACTCCAGTTTTCTGGACTTCCCCCCTACTTCAATGATTGGAAATAACAAATCCCAGCAGCACCAAGGAAAAAACTGTGAGGACCCAAGGGCGGAGCTAAGCAAGCATTCTGGGACTTTGGGGGATAAATAGGGAGCCATTTTCTATGGCACTCTCTTGCTCAGGCAACGGCTTTCGGGACCGCATGGCTGGGGGCTATCAATTAGTTTGTTATTAGAGCTTCAAGTCAGCCCAGCCGGTGAGATATTCTAGTTACCTTGCGTCTCTCTCTCTCTTTCCCGGGGTTGTTCCTTTTCCTTTCTCCTTTTTGTAAATAAACCCATTATTGACCCTTTTGTGGGTGCCTGCAGTACAACTAAATTTTAGGTGTGCATGGATGAGGACCCACAGGCAGTCCAGTTCACACTGGGGTGGCCTGTACCAATAGCAGTTACTGTTGATAGAGTGAATGCTTGTCTGGCTGAGGAGAAATGCGGAGACTCAAACTTTCCATGTGTCCCTAAGTTCCACCCTCCACACGTACACCAAAGATGGAGAGAAACTCCTCTGAATTGAACACCCTTCTGCTTACATTTCCAATTGCATCTTTTCATGCACACCTCACTTCTCTGTTTTCTGAATTTTTTTGGAATAGGCAGATGAGCTTCCCTCCTTTCTCCCTCTCTCTTTCCCTCTGCCTATCTCTTCCTCTCCCCCTTACAAAGAATTGAAATGTGTTTATTGGGTTGGTTTTTACTTTAACTACCATGTTTCTAATGTCTAATTTAACCCCACTGGGCCACTTCACACATTGAGAGTTTCCTGGAATACTGGCATTACCACTGACAGAGTTTGGCCTCGGCTGGCTATTTATAGTTACCATTGTGTAGTGCTGCTATCTTATGGATTTAGTTAGCTTTTCAATAATGTCCATCCCTTATCTTTGTGGCTTTGAAATAATTGTGCTCTCAATCTTGAATGATAATTTAGCTCTAGGTGGAATTCTAGGTTGAGGGTGTTTTTCTTTAGCACATGCATGGAATCACTCCATTGCTTCTGATCCCATAGGTTTCTCGTGAAAAGTGTGCTCGCAATCCAATTGTTAGTCTTCTGTGGATAAACTAGGTTCAGATTCACCCCCACTTCCAACCCCCCCTCCAGTATCTCTTAATAATTCTTTTTTTCCTTGATGATCTTCAGTTATACTTTATCTTAATACTTTGTGTAGAACTTGATGTATTCTTTTAGCCTGAGTTCTTTTACATATTTTCCTTTTTGTTGTATAGTTTTAGAATATTTCATTTTCTGAAATTATCAGTCATTATCTCTTTGGAATGCCTCATAGATATTTTCTCTTTTTAGTTCTGAAAATACCAATAGACCAATGCTGGAGCCTCTTTCTTTCATGTCTCAAATTTTCCCATATTTCTTTCATCTGAATCTCTTAGTGCTGTATTCAGGGCAAATTCCTTAACACTTTTTTTTCATTTTGCCACATCTTTTCTTTGGATGTCTTATATGGATTTGATAGCATCGGTTGAGTTCTTTTTTTATATCAATTACTGAACCTTATTTTCATGGTTTCACACTAATGCTTTTCATAGATACATATTAGTGATTAATATCAGTAAATTTTTGTAATTTTATATAGAATTCTATATAAAA
>NW_004567117.1:5937417-5938689 GCF_000260355.1 Condylura cristata | reverse complement strand
AGAAGTTGCTTTAGATTCTCAGTGCAGTGCTTTAACCCACTGCACCACCAGGGAGGGCCAGCTTTAGTATTTTACTGATTATTATTTTCATTCTTTCAGAAATGAATTCCCCACCTGTTGAGTGTTTTGGCTCTTTTATGACTTTAATTTTCTAACTGTATTTTGAAAATCTGAGTGTCAGTTCTGTTCCATCTCCTCTTCCTATGTTTAACCTTTCATGTCTGTTATTTTGAGCACTTTCATGCCTGTTATATTTAAACTGCAAAATTTCTAGTTGTAATCAAGATTACGCTGACAACTCGAGTCATTTATCTGGAACTGGGTTTCTGCTCAATATTATTTGTCCCCATTAATTTCAGGTGCATGTCGATGATTAAGCTACTTACTGAATATTGAGGGTTTCTATTGACTCTTTGCACAAAAGGTAAACAAATATAGAACTGAGGATTTTCTCATTTATCATAGCTTTGTGCTTAAAGTAAAATGCAGGTATTTATGTAGGAAATTGTTCCACCTGCTTGACCACCTCTCTCATTTCTGTAGATCTACCTCTGTCTCACACAGTATGACATATCATACATGAACTGTTACTTGCTGCTCATACCCAGAAAATGTGTATTTTTATATTTATTTACATATTTGACCCACCCTCTTCACTAGACTTTGCCTAAAGAAAGGGAAACTGGCCCAACGAGAGTAGATAAGAACAATGTGGGTCACTCTGACCATACTTGGTCATGCTGTAGATACTAAATGACAGCTAAGCCCAGAGCTGAGTGCAAACATGCTCTAGGCTTCCTATGATGTCTTCCATGCCAAGTTAGCAGGAGCAGGAAGACACTCCAGTCAGTCTATCTTCTTCCTTTTCATAAACCAGGCCTCCCTATCAAGATATGTTATTTTGTTGACTTTGCCTCTCTTCTCCACATGGAAGTTCTCACTTTCTCCATGCTACCAATCCTTAATTAAATCTACCCTTAAGTCTATTACCCATGTGAATTCACTTATCTGTGGCCTATAGAGAATTGACTAAAAAGTCAGGGAAAAGATAAGACTCACAAATTGACAATAGAGCTGAGGCATACAGCAGGGGTGGGGGAGTCAAAACAGGGGAGGGAAGAGCACAAGGCACTGTGGTGATGGATCGTAGGTGCTATGGTGGGAGAACTGCAGGGACTATACCTGAGGGGAAGAGATCAAATACAGCACAGACATGCACAAAGATATAAGAAAATTAATTTAAAAATTCTACTATCCATGACTTTTTTTTTT
>NW_004567117.1:5910273-5936276 GCF_000260355.1 Condylura cristata | reverse complement strand
ATTCCAAATATGAGTGAAAGCATACAGTATTTATCTTGTTCCTGACTAAACCACTTACCATAATCCCCTTCAGTTCCATCCATGTTATTGCAGATGTTAAGATTTTATCTCTATTATAACTGAGTAGTAACTCATTGTGTACACGTACTACATCTTAATCCACTCATCTATACTTATTGCTTCATAACTTGGCTTTTGTAAATAGTGCTGCAGTGAGCACAGGCATGCATCTAGCCTTTCTGAGTAGCATTCTTTGCATTCTTTAGGTAGATACCTAAAAGTGGAATTTAAAATACTTTGAGAAATCTTTATACTATTTTCTACAGTGACTGGATCATCTATATTCCCACCAGCAACATAGAAGTGTTCCTTTTTTCCACAGCCTTGCCAACATTTTTTTTTATGTATGTGTATGTTTATATATGTATATGTAATATACTATATTTTATATATACTAGCCAGTCTCCTAGTGGTGAAGTGCTATCTTATTGTAGTTTGATTTGCATTTCCCTGATAATAATTGATGATGAGCATTTTGTCATGCACCTGGTGGCCCTTTGTATGTCTCATTAGAAAAAGTTTCTGTTTAGATCTTCTGCCCAAATTTTGATTTGTGTGCATGCATTTTTTGTTGCTGTTGAGTTATATGAGTTCTTTGTAAATCTTGGATTTTAGCCCCTTATCAGAATTATAATGTGTAAATATTTTCTCTCATATAGTAGGGTGTATTTTAATGATCATTTCTTTTGTTGTGCAAATGATTTTTAGGTCAAGGTAGTCACCTTAGTTTATTTTCACTTTTAGAGTCCATTCACAAAGAGATCTCTGGATTCAATTTGATGAATTGTTTTGATTATATATACTTCTATCTATTTTATGGTTTGAGGTCTTACATCTAAATATTTAATCCTTTTTCGAATTCATTTTTGTAAGTTGTGAGATAGTGACTTACATTTATTGCTTTGTATGTGGTCGTCCAATTTTTCCCACCATTTGTGCTAGAGAATTTCCTTTCTGTTCTTTTCTTTGTCATAAATTAACTTATCTATGTCACTGTGTATGTAATTTTGAGCTCTCAATTCTTTTTTTTTTTTTTTGTAATTCTCTCTATAATTTTTTGGTCACTCTTCATTTTGTACATTTTTTCATCTTGATTGTAATCCCCATGGACTTCCTTCCCACCACCAATTCCCCCATGTGCCATCACCATAGTCCCGTGTGCTCTTTCTACCACAGTTTTGATTCTATTCCCCTTTTCACCTGTAGAATGTCTCTGGTTTACAGTTGTTTGTTGAATTTAGTTTTTATTTTATTACAATTCCTTTTTTTTTTTCTGATCCTTTACACTCTTGCTATGAATGAAACTATCTGGTGTTTTCCCTTTTCTTTCTGGCTTATTTCACTAGGCATTATCACTCCCAGCTTCATCCATGTTGTCACAAGTGGCATGAGTTTATCTTTTTTAATTGCTGAGTAATAATCCATTGTATATATGTATCTCATCTTTTTGATAGTTTTTTTTTTTTTGGGCATTTGTTTATTCCACATTATCCCTATTGTAAATAGTGCAGCAATAAACATAAGGGTGCAGGTGTCCTTTTGAATTAATGTGGAGGAAAAAGGAACTCTCCTACACTGCTGGTGGGAAAGTAAACTGGTCCAACCACTATGGAAAGGTATTTGGAGGTTTCTCAAATTACTAAAAATGGAACTTCCATATGATACAGCAGTTCCACTCCTGGGTGTTTACCCAAATGACACGAAAACATTGAGCTCTCAGTTCTATTCTATTGGTCTTTGTGTCTGGTTTTGTTCCAACACTATTCTTTTTTATACTCTAATTTTGCATTATAATTTGAAGTCTGAGTGAGTGATAACATTACTCTTTTTCATTTTTGGTCAAGATTGCTTTGTCTATTTGGAGTGTTTTGTGGTTCCACAAAAATTTCAGTAATGTTTGCTTTAGTTCTTCAGTTCTTTGAAGAATGTGATTGAAACTTTGATGGGGATTGCACTGACTCTGTATATTCATTTGATTAAGATGGATGTTTTGGCAATTTTAATTCCTTCAATCCCTGAACAGGGAATATCTTTCCATTCTATTATCATCTTAGTGATGTCTTCTGTTATCATTTTTTTTTTAAGATTTATTTATTTGTGCCTACAGAACTAGGATACAGGCCAGAGGCTCAGGGGCAGCGAGAGGCTTCACCATAGACAGAGTGGGGAGCAGAACAGGCAGATCCACGAAGTACACTGCTGAGGGGAGCAGTGGGCGGGTCATGAGAGGTCTGCCGCGCCATGTGGTCACCTCCGGAGAAGGTGGGAATCGAACTCATGTGGAAATGGCTTTAGCTTCTCAGTGCTGTGCCTTAACCCACTGCGCCACCAGGGAGGGCCCTTGTTATCATTTTTGTATGTGTATCATGGATTTTGCTACTACAGTTGTATTTTCTTCTCAAAACTACGAAATATTTTTAGAAGATAAAGAGTTTGTTTGGGTATAATTAGCTATTAATCTGGTAAAGTGATTTTAGTAATGGCTTTAATCATTCATAATGACAAAGGACTTAGAACACTCAGATAAAATGCTACATTTTAATAAATTTCTTAAATGTTTTACCTAAAAATTGAGCAACAGCAAAAAATTTAATTTTATATATTAGACTGATTTGAAGATAATTTATATCACTTTAATGATATACTGTAAGCAATAATATAGACAAATCAGGAGTTAGACATATTTTTCTACCAATATGGAACTGGTTTCTGTCCTAAAGGAAACAATATTTAGAGCATATCTCTGTACCTCATGACAAAGGGTTATTTTCAATTTTTCTAATCTTTTCAGTTTGATGGATTATAAGTGAAATGAAAATTCAATATTTTTATCTTTTATATCTGACTACTAATGAAATTGAAAGCTTGAATATGTCTGTGCTCATTTATATTTCTTTTTGTCTGTTGTTTCTTGATAGTTCTTGTTTACCTATTTTTAGAGTTGTATTCTTCTTTTGGATTTACAAAAAGCACTTTGGATGATAGAGGTTACTAGGCCATTTTTGTCAATAAAAGTCCAAAGATCTAAATTAAAGGGGGCTAGATTTCTTATTTTAATACAAGTTTCTGATTTTTTAAATTGCGGGTGAGGATGGTCTGCATTTGAAATCACTATGAATGTTCATACTGAATACTGTCTTCTACACAGATGAACTCTCTCTCCCAACAGACTGCATGACATTATTCTTTTTTGATGTTTAAAAATATGTATTACTGGCCCTCCCTGGTGGCTCAGCGGGTTAAAGCACAGCACTGAGAATCTAAAGCCGCTTCCTCATGAGTTCGATTCCCGCCTGCCCTCCTCCCCTCAGACCTCTCCTGACCCGCCTGCTTCTCCCCTCAGCAGTGTATTTCATTGATCTGCCTGTTCTGCACTCCACTCTGTCTCTGGTGATATCTCTCACCCTCCACATCTCTGGCCTATATCCCAGTTCTGTATGCACAAATAAAATAAAATCTTAAAAAAAAAATATGTATTACTTGACCAGGATGAAATGACTAGAAAAGCAAACCTATCACTTTCCTATAATGAATCACTCACAGAATATTTTTTACTGTATATAACTGACATTATATTTGCATACAGTGAAATCTTAAGTCATTTAAGTGTTTGATTCATCAGTAAAAGCAATTTCAATATGTCACATTTAAGCTGCCTTTTACTATTTCCCAAACATGCCAAGGAGCAGAAGCTCATGCTTTAGACAAACGTCTCTCTCCCTCCCTCCCTCCCCCTCTTCCCCCTCTCTCCCCTCTTCCTCCCTGTTTCCCCCTCCCTCCTCCTTCCCTTCCCTCCCTCCCTCTCTCTCTCATTTGTCAATAGATGTTCCAGATATCAAAAACATGTAAATATCAGTTTTTCCCCTACCCAGCTTCACCAGTGTAAAAGATAATGAGCAGCGGAAACTGCCTGCATTGTTTTCAAGTATCCCAAGCATCCTGTTTCCTCCCCTTTTAGGGGTAACTGCAATTCTAGACTTGGAATTAATTAATTCCATTCTTAGCTGTGCATGCCTTTAAACAACATATAAAACTAACTGGTAGCCATGCATGTTTTTAAAAAATACATTACGTTTTTATAACCTATACAATAAAATATATAACCTTAGTTAACATGAAGCTTTTGAGATTTAGCCATGTGGCTAGTTGTGGCTCTAGTTCACTTATTTTCTTCTCTGTATAGTATTTTATTGTATCATTTCATACTCAACATGTTCTTGAAATTCTTCTCCCACATTTTCTAATGAAACCAGTAGAATTTCTACCCTCATAATTCTGATCATGTCAAGAGAGAAATATCTTGCCCAGTGTTAATCCTTTGAAATATTTTTCAGTGCATGTAGTTTTGTCAATATTGTATAACCCCTTTTGCTTCAACTGCTTATCATTTCCTTCTCATCCCACATAACTTTATCATAGAGGTAGAAATAAAAGTTGTTTTTTTTTTCCCCTGTAAGTCCTGACTTTTATCACTATTCCCCCGGCTCCTGCATAGCTGCCAACATGCTGCAGAGTTCCCAGGCTGGGTGATACTTTACCTCTGCTCCAACAATACTGCTACCGGGCTATTGAGCTCGTGACTTGCTGCCACCAGCCTCAAAGTTATAAAATGTTAGTCTTTTTTTATTATTAAGTTTTACAGTCATGTAATTTATCTGTCTATATGACACTGGGATTATATACTTCTTCCATATGTGCACATGCTTCATCACACCTCTACTAACACTCCCTGGTCATGCCCCACACCTTTCCTTCTCCCACCTCCACTTCCTTCTCTTCTCTCCCCAGAGGTAACTCATATATTTTCACTAAGTCTAAGATTTGTTTTTGTTATACTTTGCCAGTATCTATATATTTTTTGGTTATTTATATTTGCAGATAGTGAAACCATCTTATGTCTTTCACTTTCTGATATATGTCACTTAGTATACTCATCACCAAGTGCATTCATTTTGTCCCAAAAGGAATTATTTCAACTTTAAAAATATATATATTTATTTATGCATACAGAACTGGGGTACAGGCCAGGGGTGCAGGGCCTGTGAGAGGATTCACCAGAGACTGAGTTGGGAGCAGAACAGGCAGATTGATGGGGTACACTGGTGGGGCGTCAGGAGAGGTTTGCCGTGCCACGTGGGATCAAACTTCACTGTAGAAGCTGCTGATAGCTTCATAGTGCTGCAGTTTAACCAGTTGCACTGTTACAGGACACCCCAATTCTGTTAGAGGACAGGGAGAGAGGGACACCCCTGAAGCCCCAAAAACGGCCTGCCCTAAGTGAGTTCTGCCATCTGCCGCAACAAAACAAAACATATAAAACTTTAATGAAAAGGGACTTTAATATCGTAAATATACAATATGGAACACAAAGAATATAACTTCTAAATCAAACACCTGAAGTTACCCATCCCCTCGTGGTGGCGCAGCGGGTTAAAGCACAGCACTAAGAAGCTTAAGCCACTTCCACATGAGTTCAATCCCCACCTGCCCCAGAGGAGATCCACATGGCATGGCAGACCTCTCCTGACCCGCCCATTGCTCCTCTCAGCAGTGTACTTCGTCAATCTGCCTATTCTGCACCCCACTGTCCCTGGTGAATTCTCTCACCCTCCACATCTCTGGCCTGTACCCCAGTTCTGTATGAATAAATATTTAACAACAAAAAAAAGGAGCCCCAGACTGTTTTTCATAGAAGTGACAATAAAGGGCATTCCCACTCATCAGTGGATGAGTGTTTATTTTTCTCCATCTCAGTGCCAATATATGTTGTTTCCATTCTTTTTGATATAGTCCATTCCTGGGGTAAGATGATATGTCATTATGGTTTTGACTTACATTTCTCTTATGTAAATGCTGTTGACAAATTTTCACATTCTTTAGTACATCTGAATGTCTTCTTTAGAAAAGTGTCTTTTGCATTTTTGTATTAAGTTGTTTACTTTGTTGGATTGTAGGATTGTATAAATGCTTTGTATATTTGGAAATTAGTCCCTTGTCAGATGTGTGATATGCAAATATCTTTTAACAATCTGTAGGTTGCTTTTTAACTTACATGATGTTTTCCTTTTAGGTATGATAGATTTTTAGTTCGTATAGTCCCACGTGTTTATTTTTGCTTTTATTTTCATTGCCACTGGAGTTGAAGACCTGAAACCATCTTTGTAGATGTTCTGTGGTATGCACCTGTATTTTCTTTTAAGCATTTTATGGTTTCAGTTCTTATATCCAAGTTGTTTATCTATGTTGAATTCATTTTTGCATGTGCAATTAAGTATCGAAGTTTCATTTCTTTTTTTATATGTGGTTGCCCCTGTTTCCCAACACCATCTTTCTCCATTGTATGGCGGCAGCTCCTTACTCAAACATTAACAGTCTATATTTTTATCAGTTTGCTGGCCTGTGTTTCTGTTTTGTCCCAACAGTGTACTGTCAAGTAATGTTACTGTGTAGTATAGTTTGAAGTCAAGAAGTGCGATACTTCTGTTTTTATTCTTTTATCTCAGGATTGCATTATTTGTGCCTTTTATGTTTCCATACACACTTTTTAATCATTTGTTCTATTACCTGGGAAAATGAAATTTTGATAAATATTGCATTGAATCTGTTCATTGTCTCAGGTAGTACGGTCACTTTAAGATCTTTATTGTTCCAATCCATAAGCACAGGATATCTTTCCATCTCTTCATATCTTCTTTAATGTTCTTTAATAGTGTCTTATGGTTTTGTTTCTCTTTTTTTTTAAAGATTTATTTATTTGTGCATACAGAACTGGGGTACAGAGGCTCAGGGGTGGTGAGAGGCTTCACCAGAGACAGAGTGGGGAGCAGAACAGGCAGATCGACAAAGTACACTGCTGAGGGGAGTAGCGGGCAGGTCAGGAGAGGTCTGCTGTGCTATATGGGTCACCTCCGGGGCAGGAGGGGATCGAACCCATGCTGAAGTGGCTTTAGCTTCTTAGTGCTGTGCTTTAACCCGCTGCGCCACCAGGGAGGGCCGTTGTGTCTTATGGTTTTTAATTTATAGGTCTTCATTTAGTTTACTCTCTTTGGGTGTGACTATAAATGGGATTGTTTTTAAAAATTTCTCTTTCTTCTGATACACTACACTAAAAGTGCAACTGCTTTTTAATTTTGTGTATTTTCTATCCTTTATATTTCTGCAGTATCTGTTGTAATCTCAATTCTTTCGTTTCTGATTCTATTTATTTAGGTTTTCTTTTTTGCTTTTTTGGTAAGCTTAATTAAGGAACTTTTTTTTGTTTGTTTTTTTAATTTAAAGATTTATGCATACCAGAACTGGGGTTCAGGCTATAAGTACAGAGGTTGAGAGGATTCACCAGAGACAGAGTGGGGAGCAGAACAGGCAGATCTACTGAAACACACTGTGGAAGGGAGCAGCAGGCAAGGCAGGAGAGGTCTGCTGCTTTATGTAGGTCAACTCCCTGGCCAGGGATTGAACTCAGGCTACAGTGGTTGGTGATAGCTTGATAGTGATGCAGTTTAACCTCTTGCACCACCAGGGAGGACCTTGATTTTTATTTTTATGTTTTTCAAAACATTAGCTCTTATTTTCACTGATCTTTGGAATTTTTTTTCCTATTTATTATTTCCTTCTTTCTACTCATTTTATAATTCATTTATTCTTTTTCTTATTCCATTAGCTGTACATATAGTTAGGTAATTTATTTAAGTTTTTTTATTTTAAGATTTTATTTATTCATACAGAACTGGGGTACAGGCCAGAGATGCAGAGGGTGAGAGGATTCACCAGAGACAGAGCAGGGAGCAGAGCAGGCAGATCTACGATGTACACTGCTGAGGGGAGCAGCGGGCGGTTCAGGAGAGGTCTGCCATGCCATGTGGATCTCCTCCCGGGCAGGCGGGGATCGAACTCATGTGGAAGTGGCTTAAGCTTCTTAGTGCTGTGCTTTAACCCGCTGCACCACCAGGGAGGGCCCAAGTTTTTTTTTTTTTTTTTTTTTTTTTAATGTGGTCTTGTATTGCTATGAACTTCTCTTAAAATACTCTTTTTAGAGGATCCCATCAGAAATGGTAGATTGGCTTCCTTTTTTGTTAGTCTCTGGGTACTTTTTAACTTTATTTATTTCTTCATTGACTCTAGAGTTGTTCAGAGGCATTTTGTCTAGTGTCCTGTGCTTTAGTTTATTTCAGGAATATTTTTGTGGTTAATTTCTAACTTTATACTATTATGAGCTGTTATTTGACATGAATCCCAATTTTAAATATTTTCTGATATATGTTTTGTATTCTAGCCTATATCTATCTTCAGAATGTTCTATGTATACTTGAGAAGAAAGTGTATTTATTTCTTCCAGGACAGAAAACTCTGTAAATAACCCTTAGGTCTACCTGGTCCATCACTTTATCTGAGGTCTTTTATTTTCTTTTGAGTTTTCTTCTGGATATTCTAGCCCTTTTTATCAGTGTTGTTTTGAGGTCTCCAACAATAATTGTGTTTTTGTTACTATGTCATTTTAGGCCTGTTAATATTTGCTTTATATAACTAGATGCACCTGTAGTAGGTGCATCAATATTAGTGGCAGTTGTATTTTCTCAAATTGTTCCCTTTATCCTTATGGTGTCTGTCTTTCACCCTGATTACCTATTTTGGCTGAAAGTCTAATTTATCAAAGATGAATATTGCAGTTACTGTTTTTCTCTCCATTGTTGACTTGAAGTATGTTGCTTCAACATTTCATAAAATTTGTTTTTGTCTTTTTGTTTTACTTGTGTTTCTTACTAACTTTTAATTGGTTTAATTAATGGCTGAAACTTTTAACTAATGAGTTGGGACTATTTATGTTAAGCTCACTATTGATACATAGTGCTTAGTTACTAACATTAATTTTTGTTTTTTTATTGTTTTATCTTTCTGGTTTTTGTTTTGTTTTGGTTTTGCCCATTTGTTCCTGTTCTTTCGTTTGGACAACTTTGCCTACTGATTCTCCCAGTTTCTTAAGTTCATCTCCTTTTAAGATTTCTGGTTAGTGGTAACCATGGTGGTTATACCAAATTTAATCTTTCTAAAATAGTGTTTTATGAGCTGGTGTCGACTTTCTTTAACATTTAACTATACAGATTCTGGGTTTTTCATCTTCCCTTTAATGGTCTGTTGTTCGCTCATAATATTCATTTTCATGCTTCTGATTTTGTATTCATATTGTTCCTTTGCTCAGAGTGGTGTTTCCTTTTTATCTTTTCTTAGAGAGGAACTCCTTTCATCATTTCTTTTTGGTCAGGTATGATAGTAATAAACTGCATTATCTTCTGTTGGTCTGGAAAGCTGGTATTTCACCTTCGTATTTGAATGATAATTTTGCATGATAGTATTCGTCTCTGAGGAAAACTAATTTGGATAACTTTGCATATTATAATTTTTCCCAATTACCTGTAAATTTTTTTCTTTGTATTTTTGATAATTTAAAAATGATATATTTGTTTTAGGTTATTTTACATTTAGAAATTTGGGTGTTCTTTCTATTTCCTGGACATCCATGTTTACATTCAGGAAATTCTCATTTAATTATTATTTCTTTGAGCAATGTTTCTACTCCTTTTTCTTGCTCTGTACCTTCTGTAATACCCATTATCCTTATGTTTCCTCTTCTAATTGAGTCTTATATTTCTCACAGAATTTCCTCATTTTTCCATTCTTATTTCTCTTTTTCAAGTTGGGTTATTTGTGCACATGAGACTTTTATTTTTTTTAAGTCTCTCTTATGCTGATTTAGTTATATTTAAGACACTGTATTTTTAAAATTTCATTTAGTCTCTTTTTGTGGTCTTTTATTTTTTTCAATCTCCTCAGTGAAGAACTCGTTTTTCCTTGGATCTCCTAAGATCTTGTACCTGCCTGTCTGATTTTGACTGCCCTTTATGTCTCTCATTTAACATTTTTAATATTGTTACTTTCAAGTCTTTGTCTGATAGGTCTTCTCTTTCTGTATCCTTTATAAATGCCCCAGAACTTGCTTTCTTTTCTTTTTGCTTTTCCATCTTGTTTTCAGATATTCCTTGCTCCCTAGACACATATGCTGCTTTTTTCCCCCTCATTCTCTGCAGCTGGGACATTGCAGGCTTAGTTTTATTTATATCTCTTTTTATTCTTTACCTTGATGGGAACTAGAAGCTGAAGGAGAGACTAGGATTTATTATAAATAATTGTTCACTGTCATGTTGAGGAGTGCAGGTGACTCCAGGCCAGGAGCTAATCTCTGCCTTTTCTCCTCTCCTTCAAAAGTAAACCCCTTTGAGTGCTTCAACTACATTAACTTCGAGCAGCCTCCTTGTTGCTTGCTCCTTGCAGGTCATGCTACACCATGCTGTGGCTCCTGGTGAGGGTGCTAGGCCAGGTCCAGCTGGTTCAAAGTACAGGACTCAGTTGTCCCTCGCAGGAAGGTTGTGTGTGGCCAAGTGTGCTGTGTGCCCTATTACCCACAATGACTGTCGTCAGTGGTCACCACTGCAGCCACTGCTGCCCCACGATGAGGGAAGCCAGGCTGCAAGAGTTGTATGCCTGCTTGACACTCTCCAAGGAAGGGGTAAGATCTCTCTCCACCTCCTGTTTTCACTGCTATTGGGCTCACAGTGGAGTACAGCACAGCTCTGCCTAAGGTCTGTTTCCTGAACACCAGAAATGAGCCCAGAGAAGCTTTCCTTCCCCCAGGACTTCTGGTGATCTGGGTGAGATCTGTGCCTGCACATGAATATTCTTCATTTCCATAAAGTCCCTCTGCTAAAGTTCATCTTGCCAGATGGGGCTATGGATAGTGAACCCCACTGGGTGTAAACTTCTTGGCCCTCCATCTTTTCACCTCTTTCTTTTCCCTTCTTGCAGCACATCCCCAATCTTAGCCAAGTCATCTGTGGAAAATTTCTAGAATTCTGTCAGGAAATTTCTGAATCTCCCTTTGAACAAATTGTTTTTTGTAGGTATGCTTAGGTTAGAAGGAGACTCCAGCCTCTCCTCTGCCATGGTGTGTGTAGTCCAGACAATGTCTGTCACCAAACAACAAGTCTGAGTTTTGGGCTTTTCTCCTATTCAAAGTCTAAAGGAGTTTTGTGTCTTACTGCAAATTAAAACCTGTAGATTTTGAATTTCTGACATAGAACTTCATGTATATTTAAATGAGAAAGTGATCTTTGGCCTGGTGACATTTTCCCCTGAAAAATGTGTCGAAGTTGGAGTCAGAGAAAGTCATCTCTGATCCCAAGTCTGCCACAATGCAGCACCAAGAGGATGAGAGGAATTATTTACCCTCACCCAGCTTAGATGAGGAGCTCCTCACTCAAAAAGAAAACTTGTAGGATCTTATGAGCTTAAACATAGCGCATGTGCAGAATTAAGACACCCGAGCTGAGGGGACACTAAAGAACTCTTCTCTCTCTCTCCTCCCCTTTCCTCCTGGATCACTTTTTTGGGGAGCGTCTTTCCACACCCAAATAAGACTTGACTTCCTCTCCACTCCAATATCCAGGACATCTGGGAACCAAGTATGAAAACTTTCTTCAGAAAAGACCTCTTTTTCTTCCTTAAAAATTGACTAGAATCATAATAAAACTAAATTAACGTCAATGTTTAATATAGACCCCGTTTCATTATAAATGCCTTATACTATGCATCCTGCTAGTACCAAAAAATAATCACTCCAATTCCTAGCTTCTGAATTCATCTAAAATTGCTGAGACTTGAGAGTGTATACCCTCTGCCATCACCCCCTAGATGGCCCAGACTCCCTAGATAACCACAGTATCCCATATTTCAGCTTCCATTCCTCTCCTGGCTCTTAATCAAATATCTGAACATGTGTCATGCCCATTTCTTCCTCATTTCTCATAGTCTGGATCAACTCACACTGGTTTACTCTTCCATCCAGATTTGTGAGTTGTATTTTTCCAAATGACTAATAGAGAAATTGTATACATAAAAAATTTCTCATATAAATATATATATATATACACATATACATATATATACATACACCTACACATATATATATGCCTATATATAGAGTTATATATCTATATAGATATATACACATATACATGCATACATATATATACAGATACATACATACGTGCACATACACATCATTTGTAAGTGAAAGAAAAGTCAACTCAAATGAGAGCAGGGATAGGAAAAATGAGCTGGGGCTTTATTGGTTCTTGTAAATTTGAAAACAAAAGTGATTGTCTAAGACTTCCAGCAAAAAAAAAGTCTTCTTCAGTTCTAAGGGTGCCAGAGACTGGCAAAGTATTCACCATTTACTTGTCTTGCTACTCCAGAAAACTACATTTTCCACTCTATGACAGGGGTTTGAGAACATGTCATTGAGTCCAGCTGAAGGAGTGGATGCACAATGGTGTCTTGTCCTCCAGCAGAGTCATGAAATGTCTCATGTGTTACCTTGTGTTCTCTGTTCTCTTCTCTTTTCCATTTGCAAGAGTGAGAGAAAAATTATTGTCAATGATGGAGAATATAATGACAGGCATTCAGTCCATGAATTACCATTTTTGGAGAAACTAGGAGGATTGGTGTCATTGAAAATTGCCTGACCCACCCTGAATAATGCACCAAGTAAGGATTATGTCAAAACAGTGGACCCTAAGTTTAGAGAAGTTAGGCTGAGAATCTCTATGATTAAACAGGGAACATAGTAACACCATCCTAAGCTGCAGGGAGGGACCTCAGAAGAGTTAGGGAAGGCTCAGAGATAAGAGTAACAAATTCCAAAGGAGATAATTTAACACAGGGCTAGGGGTAACAGGACCTTTCTGAACAGGACAATAAAGAAAAAGGACTCTAAGATAAGGGCTGAGACACAGAGACTTAGTTCTGGGCACAGAGACATAATATAGTGAGTGAGAACTAACCAATCACAAAGAGACTGGTGGAGCTCTGGGATAATTAGGGAAAGAAGGTCTATATTCCCTAAGACACGATTGCACTCACTTGCCCCCCACTGGCCTGGTTCCACTGGCCTGGGAGTCTACTTTATTTGTTACCTTTCTCCTCAATAAACTTCTTTCTCTAAACAAATTTGCCTCTTCTATCTTGCTTGCTGAGAGTTAGCAAAGTTCCTGCTGCAGCTTTGAGAGCCACCAGTCCCTGGTGGTCTGGTGGCTGGGACTCAGCACTGCCACTGCAGCCTGGGATCCGTTCCTGGCTGGGAGACTAGGCCTGAAAACCTGAAATTATCTGTTTCACAACCTCAGGTGAGTGTGTAACAAGTCAGGAAGAGGGGCACCACTGAACCCCCAAACTTGCCTGCTTTAAATAGGTTCTGCCATCTGCCACATCAAGACAAGACATAAAAGCTTTAGTGGAAAGGACCTTTAATACAATGAGTGTGTAATACAGCAAAGACAAAGAATATTATTTCTAGATCAAACACCCAAAGTTACCCATCACCTCGTGGGTAAAAGTCCACCAAAAGGGATTGACCCAAAGTAAGGCTTCAAAGCCTGTCACCAGTCTAAAGCACCTTTTGGCAGGGACCTATGAAAAAGGGTCAGAAATAGCCAGACAAGCCTGAGAACAAAATCAAAATCAAGATAAATGCTGCCATAGTTAACCTCCCCATTGGTCTCTCACCCACATCTGGTTTCAACCAGTCCAGGACCAGAAGGAAGCAAGGCAAGTATCTGCACATGTCTCCCAGCTCCAGGTACCTCCTTCAGGTCTCCTTCTGGCTCTCCATCCTGCTTCCTTCCTTTTCCATCTCCTCTCCAGATTCCTCTCTTCTCTGCTCAGTAGGGAACCTGGATCCTCCCCTTTTCCTGGGGACCACCCTGTTACAAGTGGATGCCAACCTGTAACAAGTTACTCTAGGATGGATCATCTTCATACACTGGTTCAAGAGTTGTATTTTTGCATGTTTTTATATTAAACAATATACTAAAAGGCCTTTGATCATGACATTTAAATACTCTTGGGGAGAAAATATCTGTTTTTAAGGAGACTTAATGGCTTTAATTAGAGTTTTGAAACTCAAATCTAAGACAGTTTAGATACATTCCACCCAGGAGCACCCTTGCATCCAAATTCAAATCTGTTGATAGCTTTAATATCTCACACTAAAGTTTAAACAGCACTTATCTTTACCTTAACACATGGCAAGCATAGTGCTAAATGTTTCACACTATGGATTGTATATTATTAACTCAAAGAAACCCCTTCCCAAGTGGCATATCTGTCCTTGAATACTAGCATGTGTTCAGAGACTTTGATTCTAACTGTCTTGGGCTACTATTTGATTTTTCACTGTTTTCAGTTTCTATCTTTCAGAAGATTGATGAAAACTGCCACAAACGGGGAGGGACCCCTCCTACAAACTAATCTCTATTGCAACAGGACAGGATGTGCCAACATCTGGGGTAACACAAGACACTGGGAGGAAAGGAAGCAGTAATAGGTCAAACAAAACACACAAACATCCCAGAAGTGCTTCAACCTATAATTATTATATTTCTTCTAGGGCAGAACTCAAGAATAATGAAGCATACAGCTCCTCAGGTTTATTTTAGAATAAGTAATTTAGTAAACACAAAACAAAGCTGCTGAAAGATGACTTTAAAGCAGTTTGTTTCAAGGATCATAAAAGGTGATTTGCATGCAAGTTCTAAAATAGTTACCCTGAAGCAATTATAGATGAATGTAAGTGACCTCAGAGAGGTTCTGAGTGAGCAAAGAACATTGCCCAAGAAGTTTGAGGTGGGAAAGGTCACAGTCTATTCTTTATAACAACAATACCTCTTTTGCCTTTTTGCATTATAGAAGAGAAGGAAATACTTCCAAGGCTACTTCTCACAACTGCAGGGGAAATGTGTCTGAATTCCTGTGCTTACTGTTGTGGGCGTTGCTATAATGGACAATAGAACCTTAGCCGGCAGCAACACTGTAGGTTGAGGGAGCAGAACTCTGCATTGCAAGACTGACACTCCTAGAGATCTACGAATGGTAATAACCAATTGTCTTTGGGATGAGTTCTGTGCAAGGTGCTTGACATGTGAGCCTCCCAATGCTTTATTATAAGTACTTGAATATCTCCAACCTACAGACAAAAAAAAAAAAATGGCAAGTTTACTTAAACTCTCATAGCTTCTAAGTGAAAAAACTGGAGCTTAAACCCACATCTTCAGCTGCTGAGCGGGAGCACAGAGCTATGACACTCTGCAGTGCTGAGGGCCAGGCCTGCACTGGAGCCTCAGGTCCTGCGTAGGCAGGGCTAGGACGCCTGTGCCCTCCCTATACCATGCCCAAGCTGTCTGCCCATGGCTCAGCTTGACTCTAGTCTTCTATTTGTGGATTCCCCATGATATCCAGCCCCTGAGTAAGGGAATGGCAACAACTTGAGCAAGGGACAGCAGTTAGCAGATTATGGTGACCAGAGATTCTCAGTCTTCAGCCTCCTATCACTTTTACTGCTGTTATGGGAGACAGTCCTTGTGACATTGCCAGAGAAGCCACTTCAAGTGCCCATATACCTTCTACCTGAGGTTGTTCTCCAAATCCTAAGTCTTGATTGACTCAAGAACAGACAGCCTAGAAGTGTGTGGGGTGGGGAAGAGCTGTGAAATGGGCAGTAGTTCTCAAACTAGGTTGGAAGTTAGAGACTATGAGAAAACTTCTGTGGCACGTTCTATATGTTATTTAGAGTTTCCCCAATAGGCTGATTCCATTACCCATTGGGATCAGGTCAAGGAGCTCAAAAGTCCCTGCCATATGACTTTGTCTTTTGCCCCAAATGAAGGAGGAGGTTAGGAAATTGATATAGTCAGTTAGGAAAAGCTTGCCCCAAGACCCTAAGTCCATTTTCTAGCTTGATTGAGAAACACTCAGTTGGAAACAGGAGGGAACACCCCACTCCCCAGCACCACCAAGTCCGTTCCCTAGGTCCAATGATCAGTCTGATTGGAGAGTTCAAAACCCCAGCACAGTAACACAATGTTAGAGCAAAGGAACCAAGGCTAGTTTCAGAAGGTAGACCCGGTAATGTGGACAAACTCAGCGGGCCTGGGTAGCTTTGGAGACACCACAAATCCATGGGGATCTTGGTAGACTAGAAAACCCTATGAGCCCAGCCAATCAGCAAGACGTACAACATGGAGACACCCAACAACCAAACCCTACTCCTTGCCCAGAAAAGCGCTTTCTTCTCGCCATATCAGTGACTATCCACTCAAAACCCCTCTCCATTCAAATAATTTTCCTGTCCTTCTTTCTACCTATCAATAAGTTTCTTGCTTTTCTGTAACTTTTGTCTCGATGTTGAATGATTTCCTTGCCAAAGACAAGAATTGAAAGAGGCCTCATCAGGTCCTAGACTGTGGGGCAATTCCCAAAACCCCAATTCACAATTTATTCTCCCCGCTTCTTACTCCTGCTTTTCCATATCACCTAACACACACCCTGAATTGATGGATTTGCTTCACTTCTGCTTTGATGTGAAGCCAGATTAAGACAGGACATATTCAGGGTGTAGCTGTTCTCATAGGTGACAGTGCTGGCAGAAAAAATAACCATGGCTGCCAGCTCCTCAGCACACTTCCATTTAGCTGATCACCCCGGCAATCCTGTATGACCCTTCTATGTAGTTGGTGTTATATAAGTAGATGCTGAGCTGTTTGGAGGGCATGTATAGATTACATAGGAACAGACAGCTAAGGGGAAAGAGTAAAGTAGGACTAGAGACAAAAATTCAAATACAATTCAGTCCCAGCAGAACTCTGGAATAAACATGGCCTGAACATGTGTTGGACCGTTCTATGTCTAATCTATTGAATTATCATAAAGACATAACCTTGAGTGTGGGCTCCTTGCCTTTGGGCAGCAAGATCTTTCGTGAGTGGGAATTGGTGGTATATCTGTACATCTGAAGCACTGTGGGATATTGCTGCTTGCCGATGGATTTGTCTGTTCCCCAATGCCTGGGTGGGGGAGGGCGTGAAGGCAATCCTCGAGGTCACTGAATAACCCTGATCTTTAACACTAACACTTAGTCTGAAACAAGTAGACAATAACTTAATATTTAGAATCAATGCTTTGAAAAACTATTACATCCTTCATTTTACAGGAAAAGCTGGAGCCCAGAGTGATGAAGTTATCTGCCCAAGGTCACGCAGCTGCAGAAGGACAAGCTTGCTCCTAACACTCATCTTTGACACTGGTCTCCAGGTCCTTCTGCTACTCCCAGAAAAAAAAGTAGTTTCTAGGCCTTCCCTGGTGGCGCAGCAGGTTAAAGCACAGCACTAAGAAGCTAAAGCACTTCAGTATGAGTTCGATCCCCACCCCAGAGGTGATCCACATGGCGCAGCAGGGCTCTTCTGACCCACCTGCTGCCCCCCTCAGTCAGTCAGCCTGTTTTGCTCCCCATTCTGTCTCTGATGAATCCTCTCACCAACCCTGTACCCCTGGCCTGTACCCCAGTTCTTTGTGCATGAATAAATAAATAAATAAATCTTTAAAAAAAAGAAAAGGTAGTTTCTAGGAAAATGCCTTCGATGTTTTCCTCATTTTGATTATTTGCTGGATACCTACAGACAAGATTTCCAGTGGTATGAAAAATAACAATGAACCAAAATAAAGCCCTTAGCTGCCTGTGAACCTTGAGGCTGGGAGGTCATGAAAAGAATCATCCATGGCCAGAGAGGAGAGGGGATCTGAGCTGTGTTCACTGGATAGAGCCAGCCAGTCACCATATTTCTTGAAGGTTGACTCTACACTCTACTTTTTAAAAGACTGATTTAATCAAGTCTACATTCTGGTGAAAATCTTGCCCTTGGTCTGTGTTGAGGGCGACCAGGTGCTGCGATAACACAACGACCGGTCGGACTAGATAAGGGTGATAAAAAACTGGGACTCGCATCCGGGAGATACTGGTGGGGCGAACTGACCTGGCATCAGGGGGCACAGCGATGAGTCACCCCATTGGAATCTGAACCTAGAATCTATATGAGACCCTTTTCCCCTGTAGCACTGGCAGTAGCTGGGGACCCCCATTCTAGCGGCTCTGTCTCAGCTGCTGCTCAGGAGCAATAAACTTTACTTGCTCAGCCTTTCTGCCTCCCGTCTTTCTTCCTTGCGGCCGGTCACAGAAGTCGGGGCAAAACAGTCTGGTGAAATGATAACTGTCCACATTACCCTTCCAATTGTCCGAGTCATATTTAAAAGACAGTGGGTGCTTTGGAACAAAATTGTAGCAGAATTAGGGATGCCTTAGGATCAAGAAGGGCAACATAAAATAAAGATCAAAGTGAAATACCATCTCATACCTGTGAGAAAGGTCCATATCAAAAAGACTGGAAGCAATAAATGAGTAAGTATTGGAGAGGATGTGGAGAAAAAGGACCTCTCATACACTGCTGGTGGGATTGTAGACTTGTCTAGCCCCTGTGGAAAACAGCATGGCGGTTTTCAAAATATATCTGTCATATTGCACAGCAATTCTACTTATAGGTATCCACCCAACGAGTGCTTTGAAAAACTATTACATCCTTCATTTTACAGGAAAAGCTGGAGCCCAGAGTGATGAAGTCAACTGCATCACTAATTGGAAGAGATATATGTGTCCATATGATCATCGTAATGCTATTTACAATAGCTAAGTTCTGCAAATAACCTAAGTGCCCAAGGAGAGATGAGTGGATTAAGAAGATGTGGTATATATTAAGAGATGAATGCTAGCCGTTTGCAACAATATGGATGGAAATGGTGTGGGTAATCTTAAATGAAATAAGCTAGAAAGAAAAAGATACATCTTAGGCCCACCCTGGTGGTGCAGAAGTTTGGAGCACTGCACTGCAAAGCTAAGCCAAGCCAAGTCAAGCTGTGGCCGCTTCAGTGTGAGTTTGATCCCTGCCCCAGAGGTGATCCACATGGCACAGCAGACTTCTCCTGCCTTGCCAGTTGCTCCCCTCAGCAGTATATTTCAGTAAATCTGCTGGCTCTGCTCTCCACTCTGTTTCTGGTGAATCCTCTCAACACCCCTGCACCTCTGGCCTGTACCCCATTTCTGTATGCATAAATAAATAAACTAATAAAAAAGATACATCACATATTCACTTGTATGTGGTATTATAGAGAAACAAAACTAACAGACAAAACTGAATCAAAACCAACCCTTAATATGACTGTAAAATTAAGGTTACCCGAGAAGAAGCATGAAGTTGGGGAGCAAAAAGGAGAGAGGGCCAGTGGACAGTGGTGGAGAACTATGGGTGCTTTGGTGGTGGGCATGGTGTAGTAACATAATTCTCAAGAGGTGTCAACCAAAACCTCTAAATCATACACAATGCTGTAAACCAATGTGGATTCAATAATAAAATTATACAATTTTTTAAAATTAAAGAAAAAGGGCCCTCCATGGTGGCACAGTGGGTTAAAGCACAGCCTGAGAAAGCTAAAGCCACTTCAGCATGAGTTCAATCCCTGTCTGCCCTGGAGGTGACCACATGGTGTGGCAGACCTCTTCTGACCTGCCCGCTACTCCATTCAGCAGTGTACTTCGTCTCAATCTGCCTGTTCTGCTCCCCACCTTGTGTCTGGTAAATCTTCTCACCACCCCTGCAATTCTGGCCTATACCCCCACTCTGTATGCATAAATAAATATTTTTTTTTGTTAATTAAAGAAAAAAGTAGGAGGGCAGCATACTTATACCCCTGGAATGCCTGGGTATGGTACTTTACCTGGACTCTACAGGGACAAGCGCTCAAGGTGTCCTGACCAGTTAGAAATAGAATCCACACCACAATAGAAATTCCATCTCTCAAAGACTCTACCATAACCCAAACTCCAAATACTGCCTTATCTGGTCACCACCTGCCATTCCAGGGGAATCTCATGATTAGTTCCTAAGTTTGGCCATCTGCAGGAAGTAAAAAGAATAGAAGGAAGCTGGGGTCTTGGCGGCTACATTTATAATTAGCAATGTGACGATTTCCAGGGACTTCTGAATGCAACTTGAATATTTGTGCTGCACTACTATATTGTGATTGGACATTTGATAATTACAGCCATTTGGGTAGCATCAAGCACCTATTGCTATTAGGAAAGCAAAATAGCATGTATGACTGGTCCATTCAGCATGACAGACACATAGGAAAAGCAAATAAGGGCCCTCCCTGTGGTGCAAAGGTAAGGATGCATCACTGCAAGCTAGCTGCAGCCCTTCAGTGTGAGTTCGATCCCTGACCTGGAGGTGACCACATGGCATGGCAGACCTCTCCTGACCTGTCTGCTGTTCCCCTCAGCAGTGTATTTCATCAATCTGCCTGTTCTGCTCCCCACTCTGTCTCTGGTGAATCCTGTCACCACCTCTGGACCTCTGGCCTGTACCCCAGCTCTGTATGGATAAATAAATAAAATCTTTAAGAAAAAGAGGATAAGTCAGGGGCAGGAGATGACATTTGGCATATCTACAATACCCTCTTCATAGGTCCCTAATTACTTATACACGTATTCCTTAAATATTTCTGAATGGGGGGAGGGTGGTAAGAGAGCTAGCTGTAAATACTTGGTTTCTTTTACTTCTCTGAAAAGCCAGCCCCAGAGAAGTTTGCGAGCTCCTTAGATCCCACTGTGAGGAGCCCAGATAGATTAACTTAGAGGATATTTTAATTTCAAGTGACAAATTAGCCTGTGAGGCCATCCAGCCATTGTCACTATTTTTTTAGCTAAGTAAACGTCACCCCCACTGTTTCTCCCATTGTCTCTATGCTGGGGTTCTCAGACAGTCCTTGGATGTGTGTTCTACTGAGTCAGGAAAGGGAACCCAGTTATGAGATCACCTTTTTAGTGACATGTTGATCCAGGCAAGGGAAGGGAGCCATGGGGAACCTGGAAAACGCATGAAGGCACGAAAACCAGACATGTTCTCTTTCCTTATCTGGGATATGCAAGGAAAATACCGAGGAGGGGGTGAGACAAAAAAGGGGATGGGAACTACAGGAACTCAGAGCACCCAAGAATCTCTATCCTCTTCAGAAATGTGTCAAACTGACTCCAAGTGTAGAAGAGGAAGGTCAAGTTCACACCTGCCAGGGCTTGCTCCCCAGACCTGCCTGGCTGTGGTGCTGCCCTCCTCTCAGCTTTCCCTTCTCTAGCTTTCTAAGTGGATTCCTCACTCACTTTATTAATGACATGTAAATATAATGCTGATGACTTTCTCCTTGTAATCTGTCCCCGACATATTCTGAAAAGAATTCAATTGAAACTGAACCTGAGATGAGGAAGACCTGGGAAGACAGGCAGCTAAATCCCCCTTAGTACGGGGGAACAGCATACCCCATAGTGTTACCTCCAGAAGTGTGGGCCTTTAAACACCAGCCTGTCTGGAACTGCTGCTGGGGCAACCTCGAGTGGGCACAGCAACCCCCTCCAGAAGGCTGTCCCAGTGCACACTCCGGTAGAAGTGCATCCTGAGAGAAAAGGTCATCTACTGTCAGGAAAAGATGTCATTTTCCTCCAGCAGCTGATGGTGGTGGGTGAGGGGAGGGCGTTGGAATTCATAAAGGCAGGCACAGCCCGATATGGCCAACGTTTTAAACAAACAACTTATGGTTGTTTAAATTAGAGACAGTGGCAGATAAAGATGTATTTTGTCCAGCTGTTTGCTCAGGACTTAGTCTGAATTCTATCTCAAAAGATGTTCATTGTTTAAAGTCTTTATATTCAGAAGTTGTTCCCAAGCATATCTGTAGGGGAAGAAGCAGAATGCTGATAGTGTTTGTGAGCTATGTTGACCAGACTGGGTCTCAGGAAAAAGACTGAGATAAACCCCTGAGAAGGAGGGCCGCCTCTGAGTGACCGGATTCTGTGCGCAGGCCAGACCTCAGGCCGCACCCACAATTCCAGCTGCCTCAAGGTCCTGCTGAGCGGGCAGTCAGAGCAGCTGGGAGCAGACTCTAGCACTGAGGCCAGGTGGAGGAAGAGGAAGAGGAGTGCCTTCCTGTCTGTGTGTATCTCCCCCAACGTTGGACCCACTGACATAGGCAGGAAAAAGATGGCCTTCTCTGATAGGAATGCTATTTAATTGTTGGGAACAATAGATTCAGGTCTTGGTAAAGGCATTATTTGAACTCAACTTTTTTGTCCTATTATGAAAAAGATGATGACATGATCTCAACCTGGTTAATGCGGAACTGAGCTAAATGATGGATGAAGTCGTTGCTTTTCTGAAATACCAAAGTTGCAACAAACTTGGATTTAATCTTTGTGGAACAAACTTGGATTTAATCTTTGTGGATGTTCACTGGGAATCAATGAAACTGTTAAAGGCAAAGTGCAAAATAATATGTTGAGAAAGGGAAAATATATTTGTGGTCAAATCCTGCCTCTATACATCCACAGAGGGGCTCATGTAAGAAGTGCTTAAATAGACTGTGAGTGTTTGGGAGAGAAATACTTTGACTATTGAGGAAGGCCCAGCCCTACAGAAGGACAAGGACTATGAGGAGATAAGAACAGGAGATAGGAGACCAGGAGTGGTATCACCCCTTCATTTTCCATGTGAGGAAACAGAGCTATTGTGTTCTGCTCTGAGACCACCCTGTTTATCTGGGTACAGCCAGGTCCTGGGTTTTCAGATCCCAATACAGTGCTTGTGGACAACAAGTAGTGTGAACAACAGAGAAGCTGTCTGTGTTAATCAGGATAGTGCCTGGTGTGTGACAGTGGAGAGAGAGAGAAAAAGTTGGAGAGAGACAGAGAGAGCATTTGATGGTCAGGTTTAGAAGGGTAGATTAGAAATGAAGACAAGACACAAATACAAGAATGCAGAGAGTAAAGAGAAAGGTCAACGAGAGGTCATGTAGGGCACAGGGCTGGGAAAAGCATTCTGACAACCTGATGAGTCATGGTGGGTCACAGAGGTGAGCCCCATCCCACTCTGGGGTTGTTAAGGGGAAGGATGTCCTAAAGGAATTCTGCAGAGTCTTATGGACTCCACCCCTACTCCAGCTTTCTGGACCCTACCCCCTACTCCAGTGACTGGAAACTGCAACTCCCAGGAGTACCAGGGAGAGAACTGCGAGGACCCAAGGGCAGGGCTAGCAGGAATTCTGGGACATTTGGGGGATAAATAGGGCACAATTGCATTTGGTGGTCTCTTGCTTGGGAAGCAGCTCTCCTGACCGCGTGCTCTCCTCACTGCGTGACTCAGTGTGTTCAGTCAGCTTAGCCATAAGGTATTCCAGTTACTTTGTATCCCACTCTCTTCCCTGGGTTGTTTCCTATTCCTTTCCCCTTTTGTAAATAAACCCATTATTGACCCTTTTTTGTGTACCTGCAGTATAGCCGAATTGTGAGTGTGTGGGTGAGGCCCCACAGACAGGTGGCCCAGTCCACTCTGGGTTACCCTATAACATGGTGACCCCCCATGCAGTTCTGCCACTGCACCCCATTGTAAACAGCATCATTTGACCTCTGATAAATCATTTGTAAATGTGAAACAAACCAATTATTAAAGTCAAAACCAAATTAATTACTATTCCTAAGTATAAATTGCTTATCTGTCTGAGGGGGCACCTGCAGGGCCATATCTTTGAGGTGAGGAATCATTAGGAAGGGCTGGAGATTATTCTTCCTTCTGGGAAGAAAAAACATTTGTTCAGCAGAGCCAGCTGAATATATGTTTATGCAGCATGAATATTCATGGTGTATAAATGCTAGTTGAGATAGACACATGACATCAGTCTCCAACAATGACAAAACTCCAAAGAGGGAGGTCTCAAGTGCACCAGACTACAAGGTCAAGGCAAGGATGTAGTAAGTAGAAAACAGGATTATTTCATAATGTGTCTATTTTTGTTATCAATTGCGGCAAAACAAACCATGCCTAGATTTAAATGCTTTTAACAGCAAGTTTTTGAGGTCTCTCCTGTTTGCATGGTTGACTTCCCTCAAAGGGGACTAAAGCCATAACATCTCAGGATGTTACTTCCACATTTTATTGTTCAAGCAAGTAAGTAAATTCAGCTCTCATTCAAGTCAATCTTTATTTCTCACTCTCTACAATCCGACAACTGATCTTTATGCATTTACCTCTAATTCTCCTTTTCATATGACCACTGCCTTAGTTTCTCTCTCTGTCAATCTTTTTCTTTCAATTTCTCAGTCTCTTTCTCTCTCTTTCCACCCCTGACCCTCCTCTCTCGCTATATCATTTACCCATCAGGCAACATTTTGGGACTGGAACTACCTTCCAGAACTCTTGTACTGTGTCTGGCTTTCACTCTTCCTTGGGCATTATCCTGGAAGAAAAAGAACTGTGTCAGAGAGAAACTGAGTAGCTTCAGAGAGTAGTTCAGTTATGTTCCAACCCCACCTATTGTTGAAGGGTGACTGGTCTCGTTACAGATGAGCATATTGGTGGGAGATAATGTCACAGGCATTTTTGGAAAACAACACTCCACAGTGTCTTAAATTATTTTCTTTTTAAAAGTTTTTGCTTATTTATGCATACAGAGCTGGGGTTCAGGCCAGAGGTGCAGGAGTGGCAAGAGGATTCACCAGGAACAGAGTGGGGAGCAAAACAGGCAGATTAATGAAGTACACTGCTGAGGGGAGCAACAGGTGAGAGAAGAGAGGTCTATTGCTCCATGTGGATCACATCCGGAGCGGGGATTGAACTCGCACTGAAGCAGCCACAGCTTGGCTTAGTTAGGCAGTGCAATGTTGCAACCTGCTGTGCCACCAGGGAGGGCCCTTAAAGTATTTTCTTTCCAGACGGATCTACATTGCATATTATTGCATGAAATTACATTATGAAGAACTACTCTCCTATTTCCTTGAAGTACAACCATCCCAGGTCTACACTACAGTTCATTTTCCTTCCTTAGTTAAAGACATAGTACCATAAATACCCCACTTTCCTGTTATTTATTTTTTTAAAAAAAGTTATTTATTTATGCATACAGAACTAAGGTGTAGGCCAGAGGTGCAGGGGGTACAGAGACAGAGTGGGGAGCAGAACAGGCAGATTGATGAAATACACTGCTAAAGAGAGCAGCCGGCATGACAGAAGAGGTCTGCTGGGCCATGTGGGTCACCTCAGGGGCCAGGAGTTAAGGGATCGAACCCTCAACACAGTGCCTACGGCCAACTTCGCAGGTAGTGCTTTAACCCACTGCACCAACAGGGAGGGTCCCCGCTTTTCTTTTAATACATCCACTTAAAATAACAGAGAAAACATGATGAAAAATGGTAACTGCTACTAAGTCAGGGAGATTGCAGGGAGCGATGGGACCGTGGTGAAGTGGGGCACAAGGGTCCCATTTATAGGAGTGGCTGTCACTCAGCTGAGATGATCATTAGCACATGAGAATGGCTGTTGATTATATTGCCGATAATTTACTTTAAAATACTCAGCACATTCAATGTGATACATATGTGTATAAACTTTAATTCCAGTCTACACCATAAATGAAATCAGTTAACATTTGAAGTGCCCTTCAAATTAGAAATATATACTCCAGAGGTAGTTGGTTACCATTTGAAAGATTCTAATCAAAGGTCTGCATTCCAGAGACAAACACTTCAAATATTACAATCTGAATGTCACTAAGTGGTTCATTATTAATTCTAAGCAGAGTGACTACACCTTCTGGTACCACCAGTCTCCACTCTTTAGTAGAGTCACACACAGTACGTGTCCTCCTGGACCTCTGCAGCTCCAGGGTCCTATTCCCCCTACTGAAACCAGGAAGCACATCGGGAAGATCTACAAAACACGGCACCCAGGGAGCTTTCCACGGAGCATCACAGTAACCTCTTCCTGCTTATAGGTGCCTTTTCCTTTTGAAGGGAGCATCTTTCTGGCATCTTACAAAGCTCACAGGAGTGGGCAGTTGTGCAGGTTGCATATGGTAAATCTAGTTCCAAATTCCAGTCTCCCTACATTCTTGGACTCCTTCCTCTACAGTAT
>NW_004567117.1:5899973-5909938 GCF_000260355.1 Condylura cristata | reverse complement strand
GACATCTCACTTTTATTAAACGTAGGCCACTGTTGAGTCCCAGCCTGAGTAAGCCATGCCAGTCAATTACTAGCGTAACCTCCAGTGGACAAGAACTGACATGAAATCCAAAGCCCATCAGTGCACTGACACTGGTGAGCTTGGCTTCCTTAGTATATCGTATGTAGAATTCCACCTACACACATCCCCTAGGTTTCTATGGATGCCTATTCACAAAGCCTTGTAATGCCTGTAGTATATTTCTACTTCTCCCTAGGTTAAAAGGTGTGCCTGCTGCTCTGGAATATGTTGAGGTGTGAACCTAGCTGTGGTTCAGGAGGAAACAAGGGTGGGTTATGGAGGGTATTGACAAAAGTGGACAATTCACTTTCAAAGTCTCTTCCCTTGGTGAGGTTATCATACTGTTTTCAAACTTTAAGTCCAATCTCAACAGAAACTGAAGGGCAAAGCACTTCTGGATGGATGTCTGTTTCATCTGACAACCAGATATTCCCATTTCAAATTTCAGGACCTATTGTCTCTTCCCACCACACTAATGTATTGGATTTTTACAAGAGAAATTTGGGGACTATTGTGAATCTAACTGTTCTAATTCATTATCCAATGCAACTGAATTTCATGTTTAGTTCTCAACACTGTGAGCCCCATGGCAACCAAAAACTAAATTATTTTCAGGCTGTCATGTAAGCTCTCTGTTTCTCAGATATACCTTGAATGGAGAGTCAGAGGGCCCAACCTTGTCATTTTCTTCACGCTTTTTACACATTTTCAGTACACTCTTGAGACATTTAGAAGTATCCATCCCTCACCACAGACCAGCAATAATTCCCACAATGACCAAGCAAAGCAGCCAGTTGGAGTCCCAAAGTATGTGCTTACATTGTTGACTCGTCACTCATAACAGGTGAAGCCACTGGTGCCATGTCCCAACAGGTAATGCCATGGTGTCCCCATCTCACCTCCCTAGGTCAATAAGCAGTTTGAGTGAACACCAAGCCAACTCACAAGCCTCATCTTTGCAAATCAATCTCATTAGCTCCCTAAGTAACAACTGGGTCCAATCATAAAATAGAAAACACAGTAATTTGTGCAGGGAAAGTTAACATAAAAAACTAACCACCAAAGATTAGAGCAGGGCCCTCCCTGGTGGTGCAGTGGGTAAATGCAGCACTAAAAGGCTAACGCCACTTCAGCACGAGTTCCATCCCTGGCCCCAGAGGTGACCCACATGGCGTGGCAGAACTCTCCTGACCTGCTGGCTGCTCCCTTCAGCAGTGTACTTCCTCAGTTGGTCTGTTCTACTCCCCACTCTGTCTCTGGTGAATCCTCTCACTACCCTCTGCACCTCTGGCTCATATCCCAGTTCTGTATGCATAAATAAATAAACCTTTAAAAAAAAAAAGATTAGGACAATGGAAAATTATTCAGCATTAAGTCAGATTCTCAAGAATTACAGAATTTCAAAAATAAGAAATTTATTTTCTGCAAGACAGAGACACAGTCCACACTTCCTAAAGTTGAGTTCTAAGTCTCCTTGGGGAGAATATGGTTGTGGTTCATTGAATGTCAGAGAAATAAACCACTGTTATGCCATGTAGGTAGAACTTACTAGAATTCTGCCTTCTGGAAGATGAGGGAAGCCTGTAATAAGAAAGTGCTATGACTTAGAATTTGCTTGCAAAACCATGCATGGAGCCCCAGGAAGCGGTGCACAGATAGCTGCCCACCTTGTGGCACCCAGTTACAGAGCTGCTAGCCATGTTCCAGGAGCACTGTTTCCTGAGCATTGAGAATCACCATGTGCCCCAGACTTGGTGTTGGAGAATCTCATGCTGCTAATTCCTGGGGATGTACTCCCCAGAATAAGAAAGAAAACCCCTTCTTTCTTCTCCAGTGTACCTCCACTATCCTCCAGTGGCTGAGAAAAAATAGCAGAAGTAAATATGTGTTATAGCAGAGTGATAGATTTGGAGCTGAGATCCCATAAGCAGCCACTCTCATTATTACAAGGTTTTAATTTAGAAAGTAAATTGTACTTCTCTGTTCTTAAGGATTCTTATTACTAAAAAGCTTTTGTATGTATTTATTTTATGCGTAGAAGAACTGGGGTGTAGGCCAGAGGGGCAGGGGGATGAGAGGATTCACCAGAGGTACCTGGTGAATCTAATGAAACACACTGCTGAGGGGAGCTACGGGGGAGACAGGAGAGGTCCGCTGTGCTATATGTGGGTGAGATAGCTGTCAGGGGATGGTACTCGGGCCATGCAGCTCTGAGAACAACCCCTATCACACCAGGGAGGCCCCTATTTATTTTGCTTCAGTTGAGGTAATATTGGATACTCCCACCAGATACCTCTGAAGGACAACTGCTTCCAAATCACCCAGAATTCACCACTGTCCATTGTGCCACCTTTTCTCTTGTTGTTTCCCCTCTCCCTTTCCCTCCCACCTTGTTATTTCAGTTCTGTAGACAGCTTAATTTTTAAGATTTATCTGAATTTTAGATTAGTTACTTTATAGTCCACATATTGGTGACAACATCTGGTATTTACCATTCTCCCTCTGACTTATTTCACTTAGCATCATCCCTTCTGGCTCCATCTGTTTCTCTTTTTTGATCACTGAGTAGTATTCTATTGTGTATATATACTACATCTTCTTGATCCACTCATCTATGTTTTATTTTTTTATATATAATAGTTTGTTTTTACATTATTTTGTGCATTTTTCCATCTCAGTTGTAATCCCCATGGGCTTCCCACCCATGTACCATCACCATAGTCCAGTGCTTTTCCCTCCCCCCACTAGTTTTGATCCCATTCCCCACTCTACTCCCACAAAATGTCTCTGGTATATAGTTTTTCATTAGTATTTTCTCCCTTGGTCCTTTATACTCCTGCCATGAGTGAAGTCATTTGGTATTTTTTCCTTTTCTTTCTGGCTTATTTCATTAAGCATGATCTTTTCCAGTCCATCCATGTTGCTGTAAAAGGCATGTGTTTAACTTTTTTGGTTGCTGAGTAATATTCCATTGTATATATGTGCCACATCTTTTAAATCCAGTCATCTACTTTTGGGCATTTGAGTTGATTCCATGTCTTTCCAATTGTAAATAAAGCAGCAATAAACATGGGGGTGCAGGTGTCTTTGTATCAGTGTTTTTGTGTCTTTTGGATACATACCTAGGAGGATCCACTCATCTGTTTGAGGGCACATAGGTTGTTTCCATAATTTAACTATAAGTAGCACTGTGATAAACATGGAAGTGTTGTTTCCCTTTGAATTGGTAGTTTTGAATTTTGGAGGTCAATGCCTAGCAGTAGAATTTCTGGATTGAATAGAACAATTTCTAATGTTTTAACAGACCTCCATACTTACTGCTTTCCATAATAGTTAGATCAGTTTGCATTGTCACCAGCAGTGTAGGAAGTTCCCACTTTTCTATATCCTCACCAGCTTTTGTTTCTGGTCTTCTAACATTCTCACAGGTGTGAGATGGTATCTCATTGTGGTCTTGTTTTGCATTTCTCAAATTATAAGTGATGGTGAACACATTTATATGCCTGTTTGCAGTCTGAATGTCTTCTTTAGAAAGTGTTTAGTTCTGCATATTTTTTGATAGGATTGTTTCATTTTTGGAGAGTTTTATGAGTTCTTTGTATAATTTTGATATCAAGTCCTGTGTTGGGTGTATGGTGTGCAAATATTTTTTTCCCATTCAGTAGGTTGTCTTTTCAATTTAGTTATGGTTTCTTTCACTTTTTAGTTTGATGTAGTCCCAGTTGCTTATGTCTTCTTTTGTTTTCCTGATTGTTGGGGCTGAACCCCTAAAGGCATCATTAAAGTTTATGTCATGAAATATTTTGTCTATGTTTTCTACTCTCCATTTTATGCTTTTAGGTTTTATATTCAAGTCTTTTATTCATTTTGAATTGATTTGTGTGTATGGTGTGAGATAGTGGTCTAGCTTCACTCTTTTGCATGCAGTTCTTATAAAGTGTGAATTTTATGAGTGCCCGTGCATCCTTGCATGAAAGAAGCCTTGCGAATCTTGCAAGACATGTAGGCCAACATCTTGAGAGCACTTCTGATCTAAAGCTCTGTTTAGATAATGTCTCATAATGTATGCAGAACGATAATATTGCATAATCTCACCAGAAAGAGGGTTGAGTTGGCTATTAAAACACTGTCTAATTTTTTGTTTCAGAGTCTGTCATAAACAATGCTGTTCACAATGTCCACAGAGACAAGAGTAGGGAATCCACAGAATTTACAAAACAGATATGACTATCTGTGCATGTTCACTAATAAAATGGTTACATTTTATAGCTTAACACTGCTTGCCATAGGGTCCTGTGTCAGCAGATTTTCCAGTTTTGAAAGAAACACCACAAATTTGGATTTTTTTTGTATAAACAACCAATTTTGTAAATACTAGCAAATGAATTTGCCCCATGTTAATGATTAAATAAAATCTTCATCTATGTAACTCTGGGCAGTTTACTTCACCCTGTTGTAGCTCCATTTTTTATATATCAAATAGTTATAATATTAATAGTGACAACAGTACTTCATAGAACTGTTATGGGTTAAAATGATATATTTATGTATTTAAAGTTGAATAGTAACTGGATAGTGAGCAAACACTGTTTATGTTGAAAATTTTAAAAGGAGTGAGTAAATTCTGTCAGCCGTTAGTTCAAGGGCTGCATACTTTAACCGCTACTTCTAGCCTTCCATTTATCCATTTACACTGTCTTATGGGTTTTACTCCTGGTGGGTGGGGGAGGGAGAGTAGAAGCAAAACTTACATAAAAATACACTGAAAGAAGCAACTTACCAATGATTTGGACAAAAATTCACAATGAAAGATAGCCTCAGAATTCATGTTTTTCAACTGTCTGTTTTTCTGCTGTTTCTTCTATCCCATCTGTTTTTCTGCTGTTACTAGGCTAAAGGTAAACATATGTACTGTTGCTGCCAGAAACTCTTGAGTTGTTTCAGTTCAGTTCTGGGCACAGGATAGATGCTCAATAAAAGTGTTGACTTATCTGGACACAGTAAACACATATGCTCGTGTGAATTTAGATGCCAGCTGCCTCATCTGGAAGCCATCTTTCACTGGTAGTAATGTTGACCCAATGCTTTGTCATTTAAATTACCAGAGATCAGTCTAATACTTTCTGTCTGAATCTGTTCCATTCGTTAAAAATTTTAAAGTTTTAATCAAAGCTTTTCATCTTTCCTCTATAGCATTTGGAGTTGTCACCATAGGAGTAGATATAGTCAAACCTTGAACACAGGCACAAGACTATGGTTCCTTTAGGAAGTCTTGTTCCTTCTTCCTTTTCTTAGACCTTTGTCTCTGAGAGCCAAAGAAAGCTAGGAAGGGGAAGAAAAGGAAGTACCTTACTCAGTATTAGGTGGCTTGAAATCAGAGAAGGGATTCTTGTACAGGGAGGACATCTCTGAGCAAGGCTTTCAGTTCAAGAGAAGATAGCACATCAACCCCCAAATGGAAGCTATGCATGAGCCAGCTCCGTATTGGAGTGGCCTTCTTAAAGGCCACTAGTGGAACAGACATGACATAGGCAATGCCAGCAAGTCTGGGCTAAATGTCCGGTCTTTTCCATCTCTCTATTCCTATCCCAGGACTCTGAGTGTCTGAGGCAGTTTTCTCTGGATGCTAGCTCAGAACTCAACTTATGCTTAACAACTTCAGCTAATGCCTTTGCTTGGTAACAAACAACTTCTTTAGTAATAAACAGAGAATAGGTCCTGACTTCTAAGCTTTACAATTCAATAATCTATAATTTAAAATGTTGCATAATACTCCTGGAAGGGAGACAGAGTCTCCCTCTCTCTCTCTCTCTCTCTCTCTCTCACACACACACACACACACACACACACACACACACACACATTGTGACTGTTCCCATGACTCTATGGAGTGTTGTTATCAAGGTAATTGGGGACAGTCCATTGGGATTTTGATAGTTGGGTAAGTACCTCTTCCTTCCAAAACCCCTGCTTCAAAATGACTAATGTAGTCCAAGGAATTGATTCAACCTCTCTCAAGAATTCAATTTTGATTATGTTACTGGGACTAGAACTGGGTTCCAGTGCTGCCTGTCACTATAGAAAGCCAATGAGCAGATATAGGAATTGAATCAACAAGTGCTTTTATTCAGATAACTGGTCTGCGATCTGGGACAACGGTGGGCACAGCACCTTGAAGAAACCATCATCTGAAGCAAACCTTTTATAATGTGTTAGACAGAGACAGTGATAAGTAAATAGCCCATCAGAACTGCTCATCACAGTTATTTTTCCTGATATTTGCCATGTTCAGTCCTCAGAACTTGTTATCACCCTCCTGGTAAAACTGACCTTGGCACATCCATGGCATCAATATCCAGCACTACTTTGGGCATCATCAGGGCAGGAATCTCAGTTTAAAGCATGAGTTTTAGTTTAAAGAAAACGGATCAATAGTCATGTATTGTGTCCTGTGTGCTGTGAGTGTGAGCAGATTACTACACCAGGCACGGTGCCCTTCCCTCCCTCTCCAGACCCCAATCAATTCCACACCTTACCCTACACACTCTGACTGAGAGCCTCACAGTTAATAATCTCTCACCTACCACTACTCATGTGCTAAGTAGAGACCTGCCCCTCTGGGGCAGGGGACTTTGCAAGTGTTCTGCAGGCTTCGTGCTCATACAGTGGACTGGCCCTGCTCAGTTCTGTCTTTGCTGCACCTTCATTGTTCTTCAGGGACCTATCCATAGGAGCTGAAGCAGCCTCCCCACACTTTCTGCCATTGTACAGACAGGGATGATTCCCTTCCTCAGCAGACACTAAAGAGCCTTAACTGTCTAAGAGAATGCTCTCTTTGCTGCTTAAAACTCTCCCACCAAATACTCACGAGGGCATCCACAGGAAAAATAAGCCCCTTGCCATCCACCAGATGTGTTGATAGCCAGGTAGGGGTGTGGGGAATACCTAAGCAAGTAGTTGGAATCTGAATAAAGATAATAATTCCCTTAACATGCAGGTGTAGCACTAACCATATCAATAAACTAAATATAAAAACAGCAGAAATAATAATAAAAAGGAGATAGTTATGGTGATGGTGTAGGAGAGGTAATAGTAAAGAGATTTGCTTCCCTGTCGATCCATGAGCACTATGAACCTAAATAATGGCAACTCTCCATCCTCATAAACTCCGAACACTGCTGCATCTGCAGAATCTCTCCTGCCTTCCTCCACATTTTTGATTCCCTACAGAAAGTTGACATGTCCAGGGTACATGCATTGACTTAAGACAGGACATGACAGAGTTTTTTACTTTTATTCTAAAGAAGGGTTTTCCAGTGTTTACAGAAATGACCAATTCCATGTGTATGTGTGCTAAAGTTTTCATTTAATTAATAAGCAAAGCTCTCAGCATCATCAACAGGGCTATCCCCATGCACTAAAGGACAACGATCCTTTGAAAGACACAGGAAGCCAGAGGTTTGGTGGTATGGGTGCTGTTGAACAAACAGACACAGATTCTGAACAAAAGTCTGCAGGACAGTATATGGTGAGGAACAACGGATGCTGGCAGAAGTGAGGGAGAAATGATAACAATCTTTATGTTCAAATGCCACCTTTGTTCTCCATTTTGGAGCCCTGCACCCCTAAATTAAACCTATGACGTGTGAAGAGTCAGCACTTTGACTGCATTTTACAGGTGGGGAGTGAGGGCTACAGCATAGTCCACTCTGGCAGGAGAGCTATAAAAAGAAGCTACCCATTCTGCTTCCCTCCCTTCTGAGTCAGAGTTGGAGCCAAAATCTCAGACTGGAACAGAAGCAAAATCAACTCAGCCTTTCCTCCCTTTCCTCCTTCAAAGGGAGTCAGGGCTAATCCGGCTTCTGCTGTGGAGGGGTCTTTGGAACAAGACCTGGGAGAAGCAGGACTCCCATCTGTTCTTTGTGGACATTTAATATCTCTGAGTGATTTGCACAGAGCAAAGTTTAACCCAGGTCTGGGCTGGATGCTCCGCTCCCACAGATGTGCAGGGGTTGGGTGCCGCTTGTGTTCTCGGCAAATACTCTCCCACCCTGAAAGGACAGGATGAGAAAGCAGATCAAGTAGTTTCTATGTGTTGGTGACTTCGAAATGATAAAGGGCGGTAGCCGTTGGAGATAGGATCATCATCTTTAATCCTTTGCTAGTGCAGTTGGTAATTTTCTTCTGTGGAACTTTGGTTTCAGAGGGCAATGATTCCATTTTAAAAGGATACCATGTTCTCCCACAGGCCGATGAAATTGGCTTTTTTCAATGATAGGATGCCTGCAAATTTGAAAACAGGAAAGCCTTTTTGCTTTGCTGCAAAGTACTTTTTGCTTAAATGCTTTTCAATGAGGTAAAGGGATCAAATTCATCCTGTGATCCTCCAACCCCCAGGGAGAGGGAAAGGGGCTAGAAAAATATGGAAAACAATGCAGTTGTAAGAAACAGTCCAAATGCTGACCTTGAGTACCTCCCATTTCTTAAAGAGCTTTCAGCAGCCACTTAAACCAGAGCTTAAAACAGACTGGTTTTGACACTGTCAATTTTTGTGTAATGTAATGAGAAAAACAAAACCCCTAGTTATTGGGGCAGTATTTCGGGGACACATGAAATGCTGTAGTTATGAGTCCAAAGGCCTGTAAGGAGTCTTGGCCTGCTCTCCAGGTCAGCACTGGGGCCATTGGATCAGCTGTGTTTTTTCCTCTTTCTCCTTTGTTTTCCAAGCAGAGAGGTCAAACACAGAGCAACAAAGAAAACATGTTTGAATTTTTTGGGGAGGGGTGGGGAAGGGAGTGAACTATCTCTTGCTTATCTCTCTCCTTCTCTCTCTAGCAATTCTCGCCTAAACTTTCTGTGAATTTGGTCTCCCCTTACTACCTTTCAATCATTTCTCTTTAAAGGCTTGCCTTCTTCCTTGATTTACTAACACAACATGTCCCCATTCTTCAATAGTCTGGCACTGTTCTGGCTAGACAAATATACCAATATATATTGTATTATATGATGCTGTTTTCTAAGCCTAGCAGAGCTTTCCCAGGCTTAGAAGCTATGGAGACAGCATCCTCAGACAGGTGGTACCTCCAGAAAAGTAACTTCAAGTACCAATATCACCTGTAATAAAATAGTAAAGCAATGACCTGTGATGGATCCTCTTTCCGAAGTTATTATAACCTGGGCCTCCCTGGTGGCACAGGGGTTAAAGTCTCAGTGCTATCAAGATCTCACCAAAGTTATCATAACTTAAGCCCAGAGACATTGCAAACAAATCTATTGTGCCTCTTTATGATCTTACACACAGGCCTCTCACAAACAGTGCATCTGTAATGAAATGAGTCCATAAGAAATAGGAAGTCCAAGTTACAGTAAGAGAAACTGAGAATGAAAGCTTCTAGGATCAACAACTGCTTTGGATTTTTAGTTTCTGGTTGAAGGAAGACAAAATGCTCTCTGCTTGTAGATCTTTGAGAGAACAAGTTTTGCCTTTGATGCATGTATATATGAGTTGGAACTGATGAAAATGGCACCAGGGAATTTAGGAGAGGAGTTGCCAAACCACACTTTGGCTTAGTTTGAGTACCCCAGAAATAATCTCAAGGATAATCATTCAAATTAGCATACTGTGGATGGCACCCCATAATAAGCAAACATAAAAGGAAAAGTAACCAAGAAAGGGAAAGATAGCTCCAGTGGCATGTGCCTGGAGCTCCATCTTATTGTAGAATCTGTGAACAGTGTAGAAGTTGCTCTTCTAGAATCTTCCCATCTGTTATTAGCAGAGGACAGTTCTTAGAATACTGGACCCATGTCTCCTTGGGTTCTGTTGTTTGTAGATATACTTCACTCTGGATCCCAGTAAGTACCTCCAGGAAAATAAATGTAAGTGGGGGCAGATGGAAACCCAG
>NW_004567117.1:5898519-5899463 GCF_000260355.1 Condylura cristata | reverse complement strand
TCTGCTCCCCACTCTGTCTTTGGTGAATCTTCTCACCCCCTGCACCTCTGGCCTGTACCCCAGTTCTTGTATACATAAATATTTAAACAAAAGTTTAAAATAAAATGTCAAATACAAACTGTGTGTACACACACACACACACACACACACACACACACCTGTGCAAACAGATGAGCAAAGAAGAATGAAGGCTCTTTACTGGTCAGTCTTCCTCCTTACCCCTGGGGATTCTCTATACTCCCCAAATACCCTGAATATCTTTTATATAAAAGTCATTCCCTAACATGTGAGCAAGTACTTTGGTACATCACTATTTCCTCAACATATTTTGACCCAGTATTTGTAGTAAGTTTACTTACTACACACATGATGTGTGAATCAGTGACTGAGTGATGAGTCATATATTTCTAACAAAAAGCCCGTGTTTGATAATTTAGCAGTGAGTTACCTGTGGTTAATAATTTGATAATTGCAGAGTGATGCAGGATAACAACTGATATATGCATTTATTGGTTATAATATATGGCTATTGTGTCTGTCAGTTGTGAAGACAAAGCTTTGAAGTCAGAGACAATGTCTACCTTTTAATTTCCAAGATTTTGCAACAATATTTGTTGGACTATGAGTAAATGAACAACTGATATAAAGACACAAGAGACCATAATGTTAAAAGGGTAGTCTTGAGAGTTGTATTGCTTTGGTTTTTTGCCAACTTTGTCTTTCGAGCCTCAAGAACTTGAGCAAATAATTTAAGGTTTTTGTATTACTGGCTTAATTCAGTGTGGAATATAAAAACAAGCAGATGAGCCAGTCACAAAAATCAACTCGAAGTGGATTAAAGACCTAGACATAAGAACAGAAACCATAAAATACCTAGAAGCAAAGATGGGTCAAACACTACACGACATACACTTCAGTGACATCTTTAAAGACAGAGCACCCAA
>NW_004567117.1:5862380-5897422 GCF_000260355.1 Condylura cristata | reverse complement strand
AGTACCACACACACACAAAAATGAAAAACACAATCTTTATCAAAATGAATTATAAAAATTCGTATGGAATTTTAAGGGACTAACATAAACAATCTTATAAAAGAAAAAGCCGGAGGTCTCAAATTTTATGATTTTAAAACAATACAAAACTATAGTAATAAAAACAGTATAGTAGTGGCATAAAGAAAGACATGCAGAACAATGGAATACAGCAGGGAGGTCAAATATAAACTCTTACATATCTATGCAAATGATTTTTTATAAAGGAGTCATTCAGTAGGTTAAAGAAAGTTCTTTCCACAAGCAGTCCTGTTTATCTGTATGTTAAAGAATGAATTGTTTATATACAAAAAGAAAAAAAAAACTAGTTTAAAATGCATCAAAGACCTAAACATGAGAGTTAAAACTATAAAACTATTATGAAAGATGGGTGGAAAGTTTATGACATTGGATTTCACAATGATTTCTTAGATATAACACCGAAAACATGGTTAAGGAAATTAAAAAGAGATAAATTGGATTATGTCAAATTTAAAACTTATGCATATCAAAGGAAACAATCAACAAACTAAAAAAGTAAACCCACAAATGGGAGGAAATATTCATCTTATAAGGGAATCATACCCAAAACAAAGATTCCTACAACCCAACAATAATAATAAATACAACCCAATTAAAATATGGGCAAACAAAGAAATTGAATAGAGATTCATCCAAAGAAGATACATGTATGGCTAAGAATTATGAAAAGTGTGCACCATCACTAATCATTAGGGAAATGCAAATAAAAACCACCATAAAATGAAATGCCATCTTATAATCATTAGATAGCTGCTGTCAAAAAAAAAAAAAAAACAGAAAATAACAATTGTGCTGGGATGTGGAAAAGTGAAGTCCTTATGTTGGTGGGAATATGAAATGGTGTGGCCATTATTTTAAAAAGTAGCATGGTAGTTCTTCAAAAACTAAATGTAGAGCTATCATGTGATCCAATAATTCCACTTCTGAATATATATTCAAACGGATTGAAAACAGAGTCTTAAAAAGATATTTATACAGCCATGTTCATAGTAATGTTCATCCCATTCATTGAAAAGATGCAAACAATGCAAGTGTTCATTGACTGAAGACGGGATAAATAAAATGTGGTTGGTAGGTATATACAATGGCATATTTTCAGTGTCAAAAGGGACAGAAAGATGGGTCCTCCCTGGTGGCACAACGGGTTAGGACGCAGCAGTGCAAGCTGGCCACTGCTGCTTCAGTGCCAGTTTAATCCCTGGTCCTGGAGGTGACCCACATGGCGTGGCAGACCTCTCCTGTCTTGCCCACTGTTCCCCTCAGCACTGTACTTCATCCATCTACCTGTTCTACTCCCAAGTCTGTCTCTGGTGAAGCCTCTCATTGCCCCTGCACCTCTGGTTTGTACCCCAGTTCTGTATGAATAAATAAATGGTTTAAGTTGGTATTATGTGGATTTTATCACCATTTAATCTCCAAACATACACAAAACACAGCATTGAAAGAATATTACATTAATGGAAAGCTAGGTAAGGGAACAGGAGAGTTGGGTTCCTGTCTTCCATTTTCTTTAATGCATATCTTAGCTTGTTTCATACAAAAGATAAGCACACTACAAAAGCACTTTGATCATTTTATTAACAGGATGGCATGCTATTAATGACCATTGGTGTAATTACATTATTAAAACACTGTACGATCAACCAACTCCTTTTCCCTGACAAATTTTCGGAAAAATAGATGGTAGAGAAACTATCTTGTAGGCTCAGATTAAAACCCTAATAGAAGAAAGAGGGCACACTGGGAACATGCAGTAATTTACTTAAAAGCAAATTTAAAAGCAAAAAAAAAAAATAGCCACATAATAACAGTAAATTTGTGACACAGACTTCATTTGCTATTAGGAATGAATTTGGATGGGTCTTTGAGCCTTACAACATGAATCAAAACTAATTTGAGTGTGGATGCTTTCCTTTTTCTTAGGATATATTTAACTCTTATCAGATGGGAATATGGACAAATAAGTAATGGCATGTGCACAGTAAATTAAGCTAAAGACATTTTATTCCCTTCAGAATTTTTGCATAGTAAAAACATTATGTAGTTATGATTTCAGACACTATCCTTGTCCCGATGCCCCATCAGAGAACCGCCAGAGACCTGTGTTAACATAGTATAGAAGGAGAAATTTGGTCCTGTTACCCACGTGCTCTCCCTAAGCCCTGTTAACAGGACTTCTGTGTGCCCCATGTAATGGGCTTGTTGCTAGGTTACAGACACACAGACCCCAGAAAGCCCGTTCTCAGGGCTGCTCCCATTTTCTACTACAGCCCAGGTTTCTGCAGTTTAGAAACTGTTTCTATTACTCATTGTCTCTCTTGCTCTTCCTCCCATTTGTTTTTGTTTACAGATCTCAATTTAACAAATGAGATCATGCATCTTGTGCCATTAAACAGCTGTGTAAAATAGAGACCCTACTTTGATAGTATTGGTTTACTCCAATAGGTAATTTAATAAAGAGCATTTATTTGGCAACTGGTATTTGTCTCCCTTTCATACAAAATGAAGCATTAGGAAAAGCATGTACTTATATTAAAGTGTTTCATAACAATAAAATGTTTGAAATACAGGTTTAGCTAAGCTAATAGATAAATTTCTATTTCAAATCACAAGTGTTTGTGGGCAAGTGGAGAAATTTGAAAATAAAGCAGGCATTGGATGATGTTAAGGACTATTGTATAGGTGTTAGATATGGAAATCACATTGAGGTTATGTTCCAGAATGCCCTTATTTTTTAAGATGTTAAAGGTACAAGATGCCATTATATCTTGTAGATTACTTTAAAATGGTTCAGCAAAAAATATAAATGAGACAGGTATAACAAAATATTTAACAATTATTAAACCTGGCAGTGTGATAAATGAATGTTCACTGTTCTATTTATTATATATATTTTATAAAACAAATAAACCCACAAATACTATCCTTTCAAGAAAATCTTGTAATATGAAACACCCATATTTTTCTACTCCTGAAAAGAGTGAGAAGAATTTCAAGGGAATTTAGAGTAACATTTTTGGTGAAAGGAGATGAATAGATTAAAAAAAAAAAAAGTAGATGATCTGTGGACTGTATGGAAAAAGCCATAGTATGAAAAAAGTCGTTGGGTTAACAAAGACTCATGGTATTCAGTTAATAATTGCTGTATTTATGAAATATATATTTCTTCTCTGTGAAACACAATTATTCAATTAATGGTACTATATTCAAGATGATTTGTGAATGTGAAAAAAGAATCAGGTGTCTATTCTCCTGTTGTTGAAAAGGTCAGAAAGTACAGGATGGCAAGACAATCCATAGACTTGACCATTTCCATAATGTCCAGAAAAAAACTGCAAAGCAGGTTCTTGGACATTCATGTAAACCTCTGGAAAGGATCTGAAGTTCTATAAAGATTGAAGCTGCACTTGAAGCAATCTCATCTGGATCTCAAGGGCTCAGCTTACATTAGGGTGATCAATTTTAATCCATCCTAAAGTCTAAGAAGATTGAAATAAAGTATAATATTATCCCATTTGTGACAACATGGAACATACACATTGTCACTTAATCAGATCATAAAATAAGATCACACATTGTAATTGCTATCGGTGTATAATTGTTATTCATATACTCTGTTATAGGTACATTCTTATGTGCTGAATACTGATGTAGTAGCAGTAAGCTTTATTTTGATGTGACTTTTTTTTCAAGGATTTATTTTATTTACTTACACATAGAAGAACTGGGATGTAGGCCATAAGTGTGGGGGGAGGGGAGAGAATGAGAGGATTCATCAGAGACAGAGTGGGGAGCAGAAAAGAAGGATCTACTGTAAAACACTGCTGCGGGGAGCAGCAGGTGAGACAGGAGAGGTCTGCTGCTCCATATGTGGGTTAGCTCGCTGGCTGGGGATTGAACTGAGGCTGCAGTAGTGATAGCCCTGAGACTTAACGCCTAGGCCACCAGGGAGGCCCCTGACATGACATTGTTAAGGACATGACATTGTTAAGGAAGTATAGGATCCAGATATCACTTAAAGGTAACATCAACAGAATTTGTAATGGGTAGGATGTGAGACATAAAAAAGAAAGGCAAAAGAAGAGCAGATAATGACATCACCATTCCGTTACATGAGTTATTGATAGAAGAGTCTGAAGGAAGGGCCAGTAGAAGATCAGGGTGTGGTCATGTTAAGTAAAGATGTTCAGAAGGCAGATTAATATGAGAGTCAGGAGTTTACAAATGTTTGCATTAGAGACAAGTCTGGTGTGTGTGTGATTGTAATTATTTTAAGGGTACACCAAGAAACACCAAGGTGAGAGGCAAGATTTCAGATGCCAAAGCATCATGCAAGGAAAAGAAAACATGGTTATGAAAATAATAACAAAGTCTTGCTGGCCCTAGAAAAACTGCCCTTCCCAGGGACAGCCTGTCCCTAGAGATAGTAAACAACAGCCCTCTGAGTGTGTAGCCACCTGTCGTATACAAGACAACCAACCCAGAGCCACTTGTCACCTCTGCTAATCATCCCTGGGTATATACACAAAACTCCTCGTCTTCGAGCTCAGTGAAATAGTTCCAACTAGCCATGAGAGTAATGAGATCACAAAGGGTTGGAGCCCTATGCTCTCTAAGCAAGAAGTCAGAAAGATGAAAAGGATCCATCAAAGAAAAGTGATGAAAGAGAGGAGGGGGAATCAGCAGTGTTTAGGGAAAACCAGCTAAATATGGTATCCCGAGAGTCAAACAGATAGTTTCAAAGAGGAAGCTGTGAGAAACCTTTCCAAATACTACTGGTAGGTCAAGTCAACAATATGGGGGTCACAGTGACCTTTGCAAGAGCAATTTTGACTTAATAATGGGAACAAAAGCTCGAATAAATCAGAGTAAAGAGAGAACAGGAGGGAGGGAGGACCTGAGATAGAGAGTATCAGTCACTCTTTTGAGGTGTTTTGCTCTAAAGAAACACGGAGATAAAGCAGACCTGAATTAGGATCAACAGAAATTGTTTAGTTTCTTTTTTTTCAAGATGGAAGGAAAAGCTGTTTGCATTTAATCCAAGAAATAGAAGGAAGAATTTGGATGGATGTCCATGAGTAGAGAAGGGCCTAGGGGCAGGAGCCTTAGCTGGTAGTTTGGGCAACTGAGACATAGCAATGCAGGAAGGAGGCACTCTAGGCACAGATGCTGGTGACTGGGGCAGCGAGGCTGCTGGAAGGACTTCTGCAGGCATCTGTTTTCTCAGTGAAATGGTGCTTGGCTTAAAGCTCATTCTCATAGCTGATGCTGACTTTGATGTTCTTAACTGAATGGGAGACAACAATCTGATTGATATGAAGCAAAAAAGCTTATCCTATCTCCTTTTGTATTTGGGCATAGCATTGTAAAAGAAGGCTACTATAAAAAAGAAATGTAAATGTAGAGATATAATGACATTAGTGAAGAGTACGCTCCAGATTGAATCTTTCATCTCATTTGCGAACAAATGTATACGGGAGGAGAAAAAATACCAAATGTGACAACAGTAAACATTCTAATTTTTCTTTCAATAAGCAAAAAGTTAGTTACTTCCCAGAGTACTCTAAAAGTAAAAAGGGGAAAAAGTGGATTCAGCATTTGAATACATCAGGAAAGGCGTAATAGCCTCCAGGGGAGTTCTTAAGAAGTGGTTTAGGAGGAATTCCTGTGCATACACTCACACCCTCTACACTCACCACGCTTAACCTCTCAAAAGTCTGACAGATCACAGTCTTGGGAATTATGTTCCAGGGACTGAGACACCTTTATCCAGCAGCTTATTCTTTTGACCTTGCAGTTGTTGCCTGCCAGTCACAATGACACGTGCCCCACTCTCCTCTCATAAATAAAAGCAATTTGCTCATCAGCTGTCAAATTGTGCCCCATCTATTTTTTTTTTTCACATGTTCCTAACTTAATTCTCTAAGTGGATGGGAAGACTTCTCAGAGATGATGGGATCCTGAGCCTGAAGACAAAACAAAGTGCTTCCATCACCGTAGGGACTGTGTCTGGGTTGTGTGTCCAGGGCTGTGGGTGCAGCCTGTTGTGCACCTTGGGTGTGTGGGCTGTGGCACTGCCTGCTGATTCTCAGAGAGCTTCTGCGATATAAGACTCCTCCTGCCAAAGGTCTACAGGCAGTACTGTGAACAAAGTCCCTCGCCTCCTTAAATGAATTCCCCTTCCCATTTCCAAGAACCAAGAGTCTTTTCCTAGCATTATTCACCTCCTTTGAGTGAATATTTGACATCCAAATTCCTGCGGCTTCATTTAAGCCTTAAAAATCACTTGACCTTTAATTAGCCCATATGATACCCAGAAGAAAGCCATCCTTAGGTCCAAGCTGTTCACCTGGGGTCATCCCTGTCTCCTACAGAGAAAAAATCATTGTTACTTTTGCCACCAGAAACGATCTGGCAAACGGAATATTTTTCTTTGTACAGAGGGACCTGCATTTATCTTTCATTCCAGTCACAACTCTTTTCTTTTCCACATCTCCTTCTCCATAATGACAATGTATCAGATTATGAAAAAGAGTGCCACATCTGGAATCCTCTGAAGCCTTAACTGATTTAAACCATGCACAGACTCACAGTTTGCCCTTCCTTCCCACGGAAGCAGAACTGTTCAGAAAGTGTTTACCAAGGGATAGCCAGCTCTTCTTCCCCATCCTGCTTTTCAGGTATAGATTACAAATTAATCTTTATTCCAACACAGAAACTTTTGATTTATGTCACTACTAAGTATGTGCCTTGTGTTGCAGCCAGTGCAAACTGCTCAGAATACATGACAGGCTGGTTATAAATTGATAACTATGTAATGTAGATCAGGGGGAATTCAGAAGAAGGAGACAACAATGTGAGTCAAATTCATGTTCTATGGTTCAACCCCAACAAGCAAATCCCAACCCGAGTGGTCAGAACAGGTTGGTTGAGTTCAAGGTACCCAGCACATCATTTATATCCATGTCTTGATTTCACTGAGAATACATAGTCCCTCTTTCATTTTGTCATGAATCTGACTTATGAATCAAACCATACACTGAGAACTCTAATCTCACAAATGAAAAATTGCTCCATGATCTGCTTGCCTTAATGGGAAAATGAAGTCCCCAAGCACTGAGAGGGAAGCTCAAACTTATGTGAATAATTCTAAACACACAATGCCTTTTCCTAGCATCTTCACAGAACAATGGATCTTTTCCACATAAGCTATAAGGTCAACTAGAAGTCTGGCAGAACTCAGCATACAGACATTATTCTCTTTACCCAGCCTTCTCTCTTGGTTAATTTGCTTTAATAATCAGGATCTTGCAGAGTTACGTGGCATCAAAGCTTCAGTTATGTTCATTGCTTTATTGTGCTACTTTTCAGAAAGCGTTTGTGATAGTCCTTGAAATGGAACACAATTAATGAAAATTCACAAGAAACATTAATGAGGTTGAAATGTCTTTGTATTCATCTTGGAACCCCGAATGTCTTTGGATGTTTTATAGTCCAGAAAGCAAAGAATTGGACTTCACATAATGAATGGTGTGAAATGGATGCATGTAAATGCTGATTAACTCACTTCATACGGGTTATCCTGAAAGTGATTATATCCTGGAATTTGAATGGTTGTTTGGCTCCTTTGGAACAGTTTGTAAAGTTTGTATCAGTAACCATTTTCCTCAGAAAACAGGGGTGGGGAAGCATTGAAAACCTGGTTGTCCTTTTACATTGTGCACCAAGCAGAGATTGTAGTTTCTCTAAGTGCTGGGTCTTGACATCAAATAGCACAAGAAAATACAAGTATGGCACTCCACCAGAACTGTCAGCTGAGATAGAAAATCTGATTAGCAACAGATTTGGCACCTGAGACTTCTGCAAATGGAATGAATTACCAAAGACGTGCCTCACTGAGAGAACATTCCCTTTTCATTCAATTCTAGCAGAAGTATGTGTTACTTGATAGGGGGCATTAATTGTTTTCTTAGGAAACTGCAGTCTAAATATAATTCTTGGTACGTGCCTTTATAAGAGACATTTGATGTAGCTGGTTCTATATTTGGCTATTTTATTAAATGCTGAAACGTTTAAAGCAATTGTGCCATATACAAATCATCTATATTCATAAAACCCAGACAGGGCATGCTTAGGTTAATTAATGCCAGAGAGATTTTGGACAGCTTGTCATATTTTCATTTTCAGCAAAAAAATCTTAGTTTTGCCAAAAGCATTATGCCAATAACTGTAACTGGATCCCCATGGCCTCTGGGTGCCACGGGGCAAGGCAATTTTGTTAGGGCTGAGGCACACCTGCCACCTACAGGTGTTCCCCCTCTAGGTCCCAGGAAAACCAGGTCCAGATGTGGCTCCCTGGAGCCAACAGGCCCACCAACCTGCTCTGATCTGAGCACAGGCCAGACTGGTCTTCCTTTCCTTTTGTATCTGGCTCTAGGATTAAAAAATGGACCCATCATGTTCAAGTGAAAATTAAAAAACAAGCTGGTGCTAAATGTTTCAGTCAGATGCTTAGAGTTGAAAATGGTCCAATCAGGCTTAAAGAGTGGGGAACCATGAAAGGGATACAAGGCCAGGCAAGAACCAACTTACCTGCTTGATTTTTTTCTACTCCATTACCCCCCACCAAAGAGAAAATGATTTGTTGAAACATCTTTGAAGAAGAAAGAAGTATTAGTGTACAGCCAGCCTCCCAAGAGGGAAGAATTTGCTGAAATACCTTTGAAGAAAATTAATTTTTGGACCCTCCCTGATGGGCAAAACAGGTTAAAGAGCAACACTGTGAGTTCAATCCCCAGCCAGCAAGGGACCCACTTGGCACAGCAGACCTCTTCTGACTCGCCCACTGCTCCCCTCAGCAGTGTACTTCCTCAATCTGCCTCTTCTGCTCCCCACTGTCTCTGGTGAATCCTCTCACTGCCCCTGCACCTCTGGCCTGCACCCCAGTTCTGTATGCATAAATAAATAAATCTGCTGCTGTTGTGTCCATTGCTGTCTGGTCACTTGTGGGCAGCAGCAAGGTCACCTCATCTTTCACAAGTGGCCTTTGTTTGGGATTTCTGAACACTATGGACATTATCTACCCACTTGTGGCCTCAAAAATTCTTTCCCCCACTAAACAGAGTTTATTGTTGCTTGTCCCTGAGCCTTAGTGGTCTTGCAATTGTGCACGTGGGTGAGAACCCACTGAGAGTGGCCTTTTCCCATCTTAGGCACTATCCCTTAGTGGCATTTGTGGGATTGTTTAAACCCCATTAAGTTGTCTTTTAGCACTGTTTCTTCCTGTTTCAGTACTTTTTCATAACTAATTCCTATAGATGAAAATATGTTGCTCATAAGACAAGGGTGTCAAAATGAATGGTTGGGTTTATAGTGACATAGTGAGGAAGTAGGAATTTGAAGTAAAAAGTTCTGGAAGACATGGAAAAGGTCAGTCATTTCCCAGTCTATTACCATAACAGTTACCCCTCAAATATATACATATATATTTTATTTCCTTATTAAGTCAAAATATAAGGCCAAAGTGATTACTCCATCTGGTAAGTGGTAGGGTTAGAGATAAATACAATTAATAATGTTAACGATATTTGATACATTTTCCAAATATTTTGAGAGTCACAATTTTCTACTTGCATTCCCAAAGCCATAGGGTCTGCCTGAGATGTTTTAGGGACCAATGTAGGAAACTGGGAGGCCACATGAATCTTCAGGTGCTTTTTCCCTTCTCTAAAGAGCACAAGTCCTCCAGTTTATCTCCCCATAATGCCAGAGTTAAAGAAGAAAGTGTTGTTACCTAAAGGGATTTGAAAACACCTGAGCTGTTTTCTGCAGCTTAATACCAATAAGACACTAAAAGGTATTAGAGACAAAAAATTTTAAAACATGGTAATCTATTTGTGGCATATTATTACATTTAATAATAGGAAGAATAAACACTACAAGCCCTTCTTGTAAATAAATTCATATCTGAACACACACACACACACACACAAAAGATGCATAAGATTTTAAAAATTTATAAAATTGAGAGCTGGGAATTTAAAAAAAATTGTGTAAGATAAATTTTATTTCATTATGTTTGCATCTCAGTATTTCTTCAACTTGTTGTTTTGAATTAATTTAGATTCACAGAAAGTTGCAAAAATAGTACAGAGGTCCTGTGTTCTCTTTACCCTGTTCTTCCAGTGGCATAATCAATAGTAACATAATTGCAGCACAATACCGGCCAGGAAATTAACACTGGTACAGAGCACAGCTCTTATTTAGAATTCTTCAGTTTTTTATGTATTTATCTGAGTGCCCATAGTTCTTTGGGACTTTACCTCGTGTAAATTTGTGCAATCAGCAAAAAATGAAGACACAGAACAGCTTTCTCACCAGAGATCCCTTGTAACACCCCTTCATAGTTATCCTTTCTAACCCAGCCCTTAATGCTGGTAATGGACACTCAGTTATCTACTTCCATCTCTGCGATGTCCTCACTTCTAGAATTTTACATAAGTGGTATCAGATGGCTTGAGTTTTTCTTTTTGGCTTATTTTGTTTGCTTGATTTTTACTCAGTATTCTTCCTTTGAGTTCCATGCAAATACTATTTATAAATTGTTTCCTTTTATTGCTACATCCTGGTACAATTGTACCACACTTTGTTCAGTCATTCATCCATTATAGGGTATTTGGGTATTTCCAAATCTGTAGTCACATTCACAAAGTACTCATTCACATATTTTCTTGTGCATATTAACCTAAATTTCCATTTCTTTGGGGAAAATTCTCAGAAGTATGTTATTTCTGTTCACATTATAAGCATGCTTAATTTTTGGAACGTTGGTGCCATTTTTTAAAAAATTATTTATGCATACAGAACTGGGGTACAGGCCAAGGGGTAGGTGCAGTGAGAGTCTTCACCAGAGAAAGAGTGGGGAGCAGAACAGGCAGATTGACTGAAATACACTGCTGAGGGGAGCAGTGGGTGGGTCAGGAGAGGTCTGCTGCACCATGTGGGTCACCTCCGGGGCTGATGGGGATTGAACTCATGCTGAAGTGGCTTTAGCTTCTTAGTGCTGTGCTTTAATCGACTGTGCCACCAGAGAGTGCCCTGTTGGTGCCACTTTATACCACCCCCAGTAATGTATGAGAGACCCAGTCCCGACATCATCTTCAGCATTTGGGGTTATCACTATTTTAGCTGTTCTAGGAACTAAAGAGTTTATATCCCTCCGTATCATGCTGTTCCTCTGTGCTGTAATGTGTATTTCCCTTCTACTTCTACTTAATGATGTTGAACATATTTCCTTGTGCTTATCTGCATCTTGTCTCTTTGGTGGTCTGCTCATATCTTCTTGCCTATTTTTTAACTGGACTAATTGTTCTTCAAAATTTTTGACTGTTAAATTTTGAGAACTCTTTGTTTTCTCTGTACTAGTCCTTTCTCAGAACTTGGTTTCCAGATGTTTTTATCTTGGTTTATATTTTGTCTTTTTATCCTCTGAGCAAAGCTTCTTTTTCATGAAGTACCAATGATGGATTTGTCTTTTATAGATTGTGTTTTTAATGTCATAGCTTAGAACTTTGCACCAAGCCTGAGTTTCCTAAGATTTTCTATTTTCTTCTAAATTTTATATGCCTATATATTTTATATATAAATCTGTGGTTACATTGAATTAAATTTGGTGTACTTAGGTTGAGGTTCTTTATTTTTTTAACCAACATGTTCAATTGCTCTAGCACTTTTTGTCAAAAAGACAATAGTTCTTCTATATACTGACTTTACACTTTTGTCAAATGAATTGATTGACTTCTGGGTTCTCTGATCTGTTCCAATGGTCTACAATTTTATCCTTTATCCACACTATATTGACTAATGTGGCTTAATAGTGAATCAGATACAGTAATTCCTACCTTTTTTTTTTATATTTATTTATTCATACAGAACTGGGGTACAGGCCAGAGACACAGGGGCTGTGAGAGGCTTCACCAGAGACAGTGGGGAGCAGAACAGGCAGATCGACGAAGTACACTGCTGAGGTGAGCAGCAGGCTGGTCAGGAGAGGTCTGCCTTATCGGGTGGATCACCTCCGGGGCTGTCAGGATCGAATTCATGCGGAAGTGACTTTAGCTTCTTAGTGCTGTGCTTTTACCCGCGGCGCCACCAAGGAGGGCCCAATTCCTACCATTTTATTCTTCTTCCTTAAATTAGTTTTTGCTAACCCCATTGCCTTTTCTTAAACATTTTAGAATAAGTTAATTGATAGATACAAAAAATTGTGTTGAGCATTTGATATGAATTTGAGTAAACGATATATATATACACACACATATATACATATATAATATACATACGTATATAACATATATACATATATACCATATACACATATATACATATATTATATATATATATATACACACATAAATACACACACACATATATATGCGAGAAATTACTGTGCTGAGTTTTTTCTTTCTTTTTTTTTTATGCATACAGAACTGGAGTACAACCCAGAGGTGCAGGGGCAGTGAGAGGATTCACCAGAGACAGAGTGGGGAGCAGAACAGGCAGATTGAGGAAGTATGCTGCTTTGGGGATCAGCAGGCAGGTCAAGAAAGATCTGCCATGCCATGCGGATCACCTCCCTGGCTGTGGCTTGCTTGCAGTGCTACCTCCTAACTCATTGCACCAACAGGGAGGTCCAAGTGCTAAGTTTTCTAAACTATGAAACTGGCAGTCTCTTATTTATATCTTTGACTTATTTCACCAGCTTTTGTAGTTTGCAGCATAGAGGTTTTGTATCTGGTTTCTTAGATCCATAGCTAACTTTTCCTTTCATCTTTGCTTTTTTACTTCCTTTTTTTTTCTTTTCTCCTCTTCCTTTTGAGGCACTGTAACTGGCATTATTTTAAATTTTGGTTTCCATGTGTTCACTGCTTGTATATGGAAATGTAATTTTTTTTCACTTACATCCTATCTCCTGCAATCTTTCTAAAGTCCCCTACTTGTCTAGATTTTGTTTTGTTCTTACAGATCTTGAAATGTTCTATGTAGAATATCTTGTCATCTTCGCATAAGAAGAGCTTTAGGGCCCTCCCTGGTGGCGCAGCAGGTTAAAGCACAGTACTGAGAAGCTTAAGCCACTTTCTCATGAGTTGGATCCAGCCTACCCTGGAGGTGACCACATGGGGTGGCAGACCTCTCCTGACCCGCCCGCTGCTCCCCTCAGCAGTGTACTTCATCGCTCTGCCTGTTCTGCTCCTGGCTCTGTCTCTGGTGAATCCTCTCACCCTCGGCATCTCTGGCCTGTACCCCAGTTCTGTACGAATAAATAAATCTTTAAAAAAAGAAGAGTTTTATTTCTTATGTTTCAACTTGTGTAGGTTTTATCTTAACAAATTGTGTTGACTAGGATTTATGCTGACTACTGTTTTGTTGAATAAAAGTGGTGAAAGCACACATTTTTATCTTGTTCTTGATTTTAGAGTGAAAGAATTCAGAGTTTCAGTGTTGTGTGAAATAGTAGTTGCCTGACATATTTTGGTGTTCATACACTTGGTGAGTATATATACCAAGTGGTGTTTTATCTACCTGTTGTATTGTTCACTTAATCATTAGATAATATCTTAATATCTACCCCTGTTTCTTATTACCGTTCTAAGTTGAAGTCTGTTTCATGATAGAAGTATGGCTGTCCCTACCTTCTTTTGCATGCCATTTGCTTTGTAGAATTATTTTCCATTCCTTTATTTTCAGTCCTTTATCGCTGGAGTTTATGTGTGTTTTCTGGAGACAATAGAAGTTTGGATTCTGTTTCCTGATCCAACTCAGTACTCTGTCTTAGTGTGTGTGTGTGTGTGTGTGTAGTGTGTGTGCATATATATGTGTGTATATATATATATACACACACTATATATATATATAATAGTTTACTTTTATATCATTTTGTGCATTTTTCCATCTCAGTTGTAATCCCGTGGGCTTCCCATCACCAAATCACCATGTGCCAGCACCATAGTCCAGTGCACTTCCACCCACCCATTTTTGATCCCATTCCCACTTCACCTCAGTAAAGTGTCTCTAGTATATAGCTGTTCATTATAATTTTTTCACTCGGTTCTTTATACTCCTGCTATGAGTGAAACCATCTGGAATTTTTCCTTTTCTTCCTGACTTATTTCACTAAACATGATCCCTTCCAGTTCCATCCATGTTGCTGCAAAAGGCATGGGTTTATTATTATTATTATTATTATGGGTTGCTAATTAATATTCCATTGTGTATATGTACCACATCTTTTTAATCCAGTCATCTACTTTTGGGCATTTGGGTTGTTTCCATGTCTTCCCAATTGTAAATAAAGCAGCAATAACCATGTGGGTGCAGGTGTTCTTTTTTGAAACAATGCTTGTGTCTTTTTGAATCAGTGTTTTTGGGTAAATACCTAGGAGTGGGATTGCTGAGTCATAAGGAAGCTTCATGTTTAGCAGTTTGAGAAACCTCCAGACAGTTTTCCATAGTAGTTGCATTAGTTTTCATTCACACCAGCAGTGCAGGAGAGTTCCCTTTTCTCCACATCCTACCAATATTTGTTGCTGCTACTTGTTTGAAGATGTGCCATTCTCACTGGGGTGAGGTGGTATCTCATTGTAGTTTTAATTTGTATCTCCCTTATTATAAGTGATAAACATTTTTTCATATGTTTGTTGGCCATCTGCATTTCCTCTTTGAAGAAGTGTCTTTTTAGCTCTTCTGCCCATTTTTTGATGGGCTTATTTTATTTTTGTTGAGTTTGATCAGTTCTATGTATATCTTTGTGATCAATCCTTTATCACTAGTTTTGTGTGAGAAAATTTTTTTCCCAGTCAGTGGGATGATCACTTGTTTGTTTTTTGTAATGTCTCTTTTTGCTGTACATAAGCTCCTTAACTTGATGTAGTCCCACCTGTTTATCCTTTCCTTCACCATCATTGCGTTGGGTGCTGTATCTTCAAAGATGTTATTGAGGTGTATGTCCTGTAGTGTTTTGCCCATCTTTGCTTCCAGATATTTTATGGTTTCCATTCTTAATCCACTTCAAGTTGGTTTTTGTGCATGGTGCGAGGCAATACTCTGTCTTTTTATTGGTGAGTTCAACCCATTTATATTTAGAGTGATTGGTATATGTGAGTTTACTACTTCCACTTTGTCCTTGGTTTTGTGATACTTTTTAAATTGCTTGTTCAGTTTTTTGTTTATTTTTCTCTTTGATTTAAACACTAAGTCATCTTTTGATATTTCCTGGAGAGGAATTTTGGTGGTTGCAAACTTCCTAATAATATGTTTTTCTGAAATTATCTTAATTTCTCCCTCATATTGGAATGCCCTGGAAGATAAGAGTATTCTTGGTTGGTAATTTTTATCTTGGAGTTTTTGTAAATATTGCTCCATTCCCTTCTTGCTGTAGTGTTTCTTCAGAGATGTCTGATATTAGTCTAATCAGGTTCCCTTTACAAGTTATCTGTTTCTTTCCACTCATCAGCTTCATTATTTTTTTCTTGTCTTGACTTTTGGATGTTTTACTACTATATGTCTTACTTGATCTATTTTTGTTCAGATAATTCGGTACTCTTGTCTACTTGAACTTGCATTGTGATTTCTTTCTTCAAGTTTGGGAAGGCTCCCAGCATTATTTCTTTAATTTTTCAGATAATTTTTCTCTTCTCATCCCAGGATACCTAATTTTATTATATTTCCTTTTCCTGGGGGATAAGATAATTCTAAAAGTGCTTTTTCTTTTTTTTTTTCTCTTTTTATCTCTCTTCCTTTTCTTACTTTGACTCTTACCCCACTTGCATCTTCAAGCTCATTGATTTGTTCTTCCTTTTGGTTTATTCTACTTTGCTTGCTTTTCCAAGCATTCATTTGCTTTTTGGAATCTGTGTGTGTATATTTATATTTCCAGTTTTTGGTTTTCTGAATTAAAACCATTTTGAGCTCTGTATCTGATAAGAAAAAAAAAATTCTTCTGTTTCTTTGTTACTTGGTTTTGGAGATTTATTTATTTATTTTTTTGTGTGGTGTATTGTTCCCGTAGGGACTTTCTTGGTCATTTGTACGTTGTTTTGGTCCCCAAGGCTTTCTTCCGGTTTACTCTTCTGCATTTGAGGTTTCTGTTGTGTGAGGGTCTTCCTCTTCCAATGTTCCAGGCATTTACAGATTGATAAGCACAGCAGCTGGGGCTTCGTGGCATTTGGTTTGGTGTTGGGAGTTTAGCCTGAGGCTGGTTGGGTCCAGATCTGCACACATGGTGACAACCAGATCTGGGATGGGTGGGCACAGATAGCATGGAGTCACTCTCCATCTTAGCTCACACAGGCTTGGAGATGTTTGGCTCTATACTATGTAAAGCTTTCAGAGATGAAGCTACTAGAATAGTGCTTATGGCATTTCCAAGCCCTTTTCATTATGTCACTTTGAAATGAGACAGCAATACAAGACATGTACCCTTTCATAGCTACCTGATATCCCTGAGTCTATGCAAAGACAGAAAATGAATAGACACATCATGACTTCTCACCAGGAGAATCATCTTGAAGCATAAGGGAAATTCTTATTAAGAAATGTCAGGCAGCATAGAGGCAGAGTGATTTACCCTATATAAAAGATGCTGAGGAAATCCTCAGACGTGAGACTTCATAATGCTTATTTTGAATTGGAAGATAAAAAATTACATATTCTAAGTAGAAATAATTTTAAAGTATTTGATAAACAAAATTTGCAATTACATTTTGAAAATAGTGTAGGCAGTCTACTCTCTGGGCAGATTTGCTATAAATTGTGGGCTTCAATTTATGCCTGATATGGGTGGGGGGAGCATTGAAACGGACAGTGTAACAATTTCTCTTTGTCTTAAGCAGTTTATAGAACTCAGGGTTTAAAAATTAAATCCATTCCCTGGCCTTATAAGTATTTAATTTTTAAATAGAAACCAAAGTCTCCCTCATACCTCACTCTCTCCTTTTGTCTATATGTTTCTATATAAAGTGTAATCTCTGTTTTCTTCTGTGAAAACCAGAAAGTCCTATAGGTGGTACATACCTTCACACAAAGCAAGTCTTTGTTATTCTAGGGGAAATGAGGTAGGTCTAAAGGTTAAATAATCTTACAAGGTCAGTATAGAGTCTGGGTGAGCAGTTTTGAGATATCTGGGGAATTGTGGGCCAAAAGAAGCTGAGAGTAAGGTTGAAGAAGCCAGGTTCATGGGGCTGGTCAGAATATGACAGGCCTGGAGGGAAACCTACTCTCCACCAGCCTTGCTTATCTTGTCTTTGTTTCATGAAAGAGAACCCAGTGGACTGTGGTGAATCACTGGGACTCTGGTGGCTGGTATGGTGTGATAATATATTTGTATAAGTATGACTCTATACCCTTAAAACTTATACAGTGTTGTAGATCAACATTACCTCAATAAACATAAATTTTAAAAGACTTTTTCTTAACAAATCATTGTTAATTTTTGTGTAATGTTGGTTTAGAATGCTACATAGGTTTAAGTATTAAGTCTTATAATTCTACACTATATATACTAGACTTCATTCATCACCATAAAGTCTAATTTTCATCCTTCACCATATAGTTGGGTCCTTTTTACCAAACTTACTCTCTTTCCCTCTTCTCTTTTGGTAATCAGAATTTTGTTTATTAATTTTGTTTATCTTATCAATTAAATCATACCATATTTATTTTTCTCTGTTTTAATTATCTTACTTAACATAATACACTTCAATTTATTAAGCTTTTTGTTCAGAGCAGATTTAACTTCACAGAAACTTGAAAGGGAGGTACAAGTATTTCCTAAATATCTCCTCCTCCCACATACATACAGTTTTCCCCATTACCAAAACATCTTACCAGAGAGGTATCTGTGTTACAAGCAATCATATGACACTGACATATGATTATCACTCAGAAGTCACAGTTTATATGACGGTTTATTATAGGTAGTTTATATACTATGGTTTTAGACAGAGTATAATGACATCTATCTTTCTTGAGCTAATTAGTGAAAGCAAATTTAATTTGGTTTTCCCCTGATAGGGGGAGAGGGTCCCTGATAGAGTCAGAAGTCTGCTGTGCCAAGTGGGTCACCTTGCTGTTGAATTTTCCAATTAAATATATGTGGGCTTTGGGTGCTGGCTTTCTCCAATATGCACTTAGGGTAGAACATGCTTTACTTCTACCCTCTTACTTTGCAATTACTTACTCTTACTGCTTACTATTAAAAGCCCAAAGACAATTTTCAGCACATATCTTCTTGTTGTTGTAAAACTTAAATATTAATATTTTGCTTCAGAATTACCCAAAATATAAAAGTAAACATAGCTCATGATATTATGAACCTCCTGATGTGGCATTTTATCTTTGGTTAATTTGAATAATCGATTTAAAAGGTGTCATTGAAAACAAGACTGAAAAATATGAGGTATTGTACTGATTTGGTAAGTGATTATTACTTATGACATTAATCAAAACATATTTCTTTTTAAATGAATTATTAACCAAGTGTAATTCATTCTTAAGGTCTTGAAATGCAAAGATAGTGAATATAAAAAAAAAACTAATACAATTAATCTTAGTAAGAAGATTTTCTCAAAGGAGAAAAGTGATATTTTAATAGTTGTAAAAACCATTTTCTAAATTCTTTATTCTGAAATATTTTTATGCTGATATATAACTTATAAGTACAAGCACAATGGTAAAAACATACTGTAGAGTCAGTTTAGGTTTCACTTAACACACTTTTTTTTTAATGCTAATCTGGACATGCTAACAAATGTAATTAGACAAAAAGAATGAAATAAGAGGTGTTAAAACGGGAAGAAGTAAGCAAAGTTATTGTTATATTGTGATGACATACTTAGATATAAAAACCCAGAATTAACAAGCAAACAAAAATTTAGAACAATAAGAAGGGTTAAAAGGTGGACTCTTACAAAATAAATACTGAAAAAATAGGATATTACAAGGAAAGACGTCGATTTACTTTAATTTAATCTCTAAATTCATTACAGCTTCTCTGTACTTCCCAACAGGATAAAGTTTCTGAACCAAAGAATTCATGTTTTCGCTGAAAGAATAAGTGTATGAGGGCCCTCCCTGGTGGCACAGCAGGTTAAGGCACAGCACTAAGAAGCTAAAGCCACTTCACCAGGAGTTCGATCCCCACCCCAGAGGTGACCCACATGGCGTAGCAGACCTCTTCTGACCCACTTGTTGTTCCCCTCAGCAGTTCACTTTGTCAGTCGGCCTGTTCTGCACCCTACACTGTTTCTAGTGAATCTTCTCACTACCCCTGCATCTCTGGCCTGTACCCCAGTTCTGGATGCATAAATAAAACAAATAAATCTTAAAAAAAATAAGTGTATGAAAATAACCATAAAATTTCTGAAAATAAAAAGTAATTATTAGGACAATGTTCTATCTGTATGAAACTATAGTAAAATAATGTGGTGATGAGTTGGGGAATAAGCAGAATGACTTAATTACAAGTTCAGGATATGTGGGAATTTAGTATATTTTCAAGCTGACATTGGTATCCATGGGAGAAAATGTTTTAAATAAAAACACCAAACATCCAAAAATGTATGAGAATAAAGTTCAAACTGGGCCTCCCTGGTGGTGCAGGGGTTAAGTGTCAGTTCTATGAAGCTATGGGCAGCCACTGCAGCATGAGTTGATCTCCACCCACATGGCACAGCAGACTTTTCCTGTCTCTCTGGCTACGCCCCTCATGAGTGAATTTCAGTAGATCTGCCAGTTCTGCTCCACACTCTGTCTCCAGTGAATCCTCTCACTGCCCCTACCCCCACCTCTGGCCTGTACCCCAGCTCTTGTATGGATAAATAAATAAATCTTAAAAATAAAAAGAAAAAAGTTCAAGTTAAGTACCAATTAAAGAAACGCAAATAAAGCATTTGATAGGAATATAAAACAACAGTATTTTCTAAAGGACATTTCAACAAAATAACCTAAAGATCCCATTGTCTCATACTTCTCAGGGCTACCTATAAAATAACTGCACCACAGCAGATGGGCAGAGTGTCCACTCCAACTGCTCCCTGCCAAACCATGCAGCATCCCACCTGAAAGGAATTCCTGCTAGTTTGACATCCCGATTATATCCAGAATCCCACCTCTTCTCAGCACTACCTCCTCCTCCAACACACTGGTCCAGAAGCTGTTAATTCTCATCTGGGTTGTTGCAATGCCCTTCTAGCAAGTAACTCCGTTTCCAGAAACGCACATTTATATTCAGTACAATGGTCAGAAAGAGACTTTGAAAGGACAAATCAGACCTCATCATATCTTCCCTCCGTAATCTGCATATGCCAACTCACTAAGGGAAATACATATATCTATATAGATAGATAGTTGATATAGATATAGGTATAGATATAGATGTATCTGCAGCATTACAATTTACTAAGCGGTATCTCCAACTCATCAGTTCAACTCATCAATTCAAACTGTGACATTATCTCACCTTGCACTCCCTTGCTCACTCACTTTATTCCAGTCCAATTGGCCTTACTGCTGTTCAAGCACACTGTGGAGGTGTTTACCTCAGGCCCTTTGCACTGATTATGCCTCTGCTCCAAATCTGTGTGATTGTCCTGCACCTCCTTTTAGTCTCTGCTAATGTGTCACCAGCTCAATTAGGCCTGTCGTGGTCATTCCATTCAAAATGCAGTATGCACACACACATGCTGTCTTTCCTCTTCAACCTGTCCTGTGTTTTCCTTAATTTACAACTCCTAATCATTTCCTAAAAGACTATTTAATTCATTTTTAGTCCATATTGATTATAGTTTTTCCCAGAAGACTGAAATTTTCAGAGACAGCAAAAACTTTTGTTTATTTCGCTCACGTAAATCTAGGCCTACGACACTGGCCAGTCACCTGCAAACGTTTGTTGAATAAATTGCTGAACATTATTTGCCACAGCTCTCCTGTCTGGTAACATTTAGGTAGCGCACTGTAATGATTAAATGAAGTTCACAGAAATATGGTACTGTCTGAAAGTCAGACTTTTAGCAAAGCTAGGAAAGGCAGCAAAAAATGTAAATGTTTTTATGTTCAGTTTTAGGTGACCATCTATTATTTCTTTCAGCAGTTTCTCTGACTGATAACAAGTCCACCCCAAACTTGTACCCACAATAATAATAAAAATAAGTATAATAAAAAAAAATAGTTACATTTATATACCATTTCACAGTTCACTAGTATTGGTTTCTTCCTTGTCTTCATTGGATTCTCATGAAGGCTTCCTAAGTTAGGTAGGCAGGATAAATACCAACTATTTGGTGACTCAAAAATACAATTTTGGCCATACAGTTACATTTTAAATTATTATTCAAAACGGTTAAGTCATATTTAAAGGATATTACTTAAGGTAAAAATGATGGTGTATGCTTCCAAAATTTTTGAGAACAGTTGGATAAGGGGAGAGAATTTTACAGTCCAAAGTCAAGGATTTGTATTTGATTGCAAATCCAAAGTTAATTATGTTACTTCTAATTTTATTTTTAATAGATATCATTTTGACTTTTATTTAATTATTGAGGTAATATTGGTCTTCACATTGTAAATGACTGGTAAGTATAGGGTCACACTGTACCTTTCTATACTCTGTTCACAACCATGGCAATTTTAGTCTCCCAATATAGCCCACTGAGCCCCTTCCCTGACTTTATTTTTCATCATCCCCTTCTGGTTGCCTTAGTTCTATAGATTCCTAAGATGTGTTAGTGGTTTGGTTCTATATGATCCTTTGTTTTATTTCTCTATATTACACATATAAATGAAACCATTTAGCTTTTGTTTTTCTCTTTCTGACTTATTCTATTTAGTGTTGCCCCCTTCAGTTATATCCATGCTGTTGCAGATGGAAATAATTCACCATTTTTATAGCTGAGTAGTATTCCATCACATACCTACAACCTATACAAAATATACACAGTATGTATATATGATGAAATATTATTCAGCTATTTAAAAAAGATGGATATGTCCCTGTTTATTTTAAAAGGTCACTTTTTTGAGGGCCCTCCCTGGTGGTGCAGTGAGTTAAGGTGCAGCACTGCAAGATAGCAGCAGCCACTTCAGTGCAAGTTCAATCCCCAGCCCCAGAGGTGACCGCATGGTGTGGCAGACCTCTTTTGACCCAACCGCTGCTCCCCTCAGCAGTGTACTTCATTGATCTGCTTTTTCTGCTCCCTGCTCTGTCTCTAGTGAATCCTTTCACTGCCCCTGCACTTCTGGCCTATACCCCAGTTCTGCATGCACAAATGAATAAATCTTAAAAAAAAAAAATTAATTTAAAAAAAGGTCACTTTTTGAAATCAGCCACAAATGCAAAGGAGTCTTACAGAAATCTTAAAGACAATTGGGAGTTGAAGCACACTCAGCTTATGGTAGCATGCGACTTGAAGTGGCTGTTTTAGAGGCCAGAGTGAGGGTGGAGGAAGAGGGAGAGCAGGAAGCTCCTCATTTTGCTCTCTTGAGACCACAATACCTGCCAAACTCCCAAAGCCAGAGTCCTGAAGCCATCCCTGAGGGATCCTAGCTGGGCAAATTTTTATCAATTTGTTTTATTCTATGGGTTCCCTATAGCAGCGGGAGACAGCATCTACTACATTTTATGAAGTTATTCCTTAAAAAGGACTTTCATTTAGATTTCTGAATTTACTTCAGCATGGAAGATGAAAGCCAAAAGACCTATTTAGTAATTTTTTTTTTTCTTTTTGAGTCTAACACATTAGCAAAAGAATCTCAGGGTCATGAGTTTAAAGTCATGTCCATGGGGCCCTCCCTGGTGGCGCAATGGGTAAAGTACAGCACTATGAAGCTAGCCACAGCTGCTTCAGCACAAGTTGGATACCTGGCCAGGGAGCTGATCCACATGGCTCAGCAGACCTTTCCTGTCTTGCCCACTGCTTCCTTCAACAGTATATTTCAGTAGATCTGCCTGTTCTGCTCCCCATTCTGTCTCTGGTGAATCCTCTCGCTGCCCCTGCACATCTGTCCTGTACCTCTGTCCTGTACCCCAATTTTGAATGAATAAATAAATATTTAAAAAAAAAATAAAGTCATGTCCATGAAGCAACAGAGTTAACTTAAAATGGATCCTGTTACTTTAATCAGTCAAACACTTTAGTCCAGTCAGTGCTTTTTGTGCTTCCTGATCACCACACAGCATGCTTTCAGCCTGGACAGGGATGTTGTGTGTCCTGGCCAAAGACATGCGTGCATTGAGATCTGATTTGTATTGATAGGAATGCGAAAGTTGTAAGTAAAAGCTGCTTCTCACATAAAACTTATTTTCAAATAATATTTACATGTGATGTTCGATAAGAGGAGATCGGGGAATTTGGAATTTGGTAATGGTGAATAGTGGATGTTTATATGAACTATGATTTCAAGAAATATTTGAAGTGGGAAATTTGGGAGGATATTATCCTCTTTAGAGTCTAATATGTGAAATGCCAGGGCAACATGAGTGTGTATGTGTGTGTGTTGTCAGGATAATCTAGGCAAATATAGTTACTATGTCTTTTATTTGATTAATCTTCAGAATCAACTGATTAATCATAAATGATCTGTTGAGAGTCTCTGAGCAAAATATTTTAGCATTAATGACTCATACTTAAATTAACATTTACCAAAACTCTCAAACTAACTGCACTTATTGGTAGAATAATAAAGTCAATTGAGTTCCTACTTAGTGCTTTGAATGATGGTTTTGGGCCTCCTTGTGACCTACTGGACATGGGGTCACTATGGTTTACCCCCTAAGCTGAGCCATACAGTTGATGTGTCTATACTTATGCCCTGGATATTTTCAACTTACACTCTAGCCCCCTGTGGTGCTTTCACCACAGGGGACTAGAATGGACTTTCAGGGTTCTCCAAACCCCCCAAATGTGAATCTAGCAGAAAATGCTATGTATAAAACAAGAACACACAAGGTGCCTATCTGAAGGATACAGATGGAGTTAATAAGAAAGCAATAAACATTTTGGAGTGCATATTCAAGCCAGACTTCCAAAAAATTAATTTGGAATGTCAGGGTAATACATAAGCATCCATAAATAATGAGTACTTTACAACAAAGAGGAGGCCATCCCCAAAATAGTCCATAATGAGGCCTGAGAGATGTTGGACACATACAAGGATGGAGAAAATTAGATGGAATGACAGCAGTGTCACTGAAGTCTCAGCACTCCACTACTCCTGAGTCATGGGCACAGAACTAGGGCTCCAAGGAACCCAGGTTGAAATCCCCTCTCTAGATCTTCTTGAAGGTTCCTTGACTGTTGTGCACTCTTTTATATGTGTGTAGTTCCTTTTGCATTGTGGGAAATTTAAATAGTACTTTCTAGTAATTAAACACAGTTCTTACACATGTTAAAATTTTAAAGAGAAACATCAAAATAAGTAACATAACTCTTTGCATCTCTCATGTTTTCCCATAAAATCTATACTACAGTCCAATAGACATACCTGCTTATTTGCATAATAGCTATTAAAATATAAGCCAGGTGACAAAAAAATAAACACAGTATAGTTTTTGCATCTGAAGGCGGTAAAACAAAAAGATTGGAGAGACTCAAATTTATATGTTAAGTCGTTGTATTACTTCCACACATAATAAATGTCACCATGGTAACCACTACTAGAAATGTTGTCTCCTCTAAGTCTCAAACAGCTGCAAAAGGTAGAAGATAATACCTTTTCCATATTACAGGTGCCACGTGTGGGACATCAAAAACAAAGTTGGTTATTTAAGGACAAGAGCTGGCTGAAGAAGAGACAAGTGACTGCTTGTGGGTGGCCTTCTTCCCCACCATGTACCCCGATTCACAAGTTTACAACTATTTCCCAGGTCTTGAAATCTTTAACACAGACACATGAACATTGCTTAAAACAAGTGTAAATGTTAAATCTAACTTCTCCTGCAATTTTGTTTTTCAACAAATGAGTGCCAAATGCATACTTTAGAACATATGGATAAAAATGTGTGAGTCTTCAAGAATATTTACAGTGTCTGCTATGTAGCACAGACTGTGAGAATCTGGGCTTACAAGGGTGTTTTCGTTTCTGGCCTTGAAGAACACACCTGGGGAGATGGTGCTCAAACAAGAGTGTCAGCATAGGGGACAGGTGCCATGGCAGTGGTTGCATACACTATCTGGGGTCACAGCAGGAAGCCCCAACCTAACATACTGGAGGATGCAGCTCATGAAGACTTTCTAAGGAAGTGACATCTAAGAGTATATAGGCACAGGTCAGGTGAAGAAGGAATTGGTGACAGTATGGGTAAATTTGAGAAGTTTCTAAAGGACAAGAACATGAGGCAAGAAATGTCATGCATTTGCTGTGGGTGATGAACATGTCAACCCTGTCAGAACTTTGAGGCTTTTACATTTCATCCTGAATGTTATTTCATTAGAGGAGTCTTTCTAAATCATCAAGCAAAGTATTTGATCTCAAAACATTCATTTTCTCTTATTTGTGATGATGGACAAGTTTCTCTATATTTGTGGGTCTATCATATTTCTCTCCCACTCGATTACAACCTGAGATGGCAGAGAAGAAGCCTGTCCTATTGGGAGTCTTCTCTGCTTTGAAACCTACAAAAGGTAGGCACTGCCTAAGTCCTGGAGACATATTTGAAGATGCTGATAGTTAAAAACACTTTCAGGCCCTCCCTGGTGGCGCAGCAGGTTAAAGCACAGCACTGAGAATCTAAAGCTGCTTCCGCATGAGTTCAATTCCCGCCTGCCCCGGAGGTGATCACATGGTGTGGCAGACCTCTCCTGACCTGCCCGCTGCTCCCCTCAGCAGTGTACTTTGTCGATCTGCCTGTTCTGTTCCCCACTCTGTCTCTGGCGAAGCCTCTCACCGCCCCTGAGCCTCTGGCCTGTACCCCAGTTCTGTATGCACCAATAAATAAATCTTAAAAAAACAAACAAACAAACAAAAAAAACACTTTCAGCCTGAGAAGTTAGTACAAACAAATCAAAATGTTGATGTAAAATTGCACCATCAGAACCTGAACCTGGGCTATGAACAATGGAGAATATGTCCAGAAACTCTGCCCCAATCTGCTTTCAGGATCCTCAAACGTTATTCTGGGGAGGTGGATGTTTTTTGAGTTGATGGGGAAACTGTACACTCAGTATTTTGTATAGTAGGGCTAAGATGTGGTCAAAAAGCAAGTATAGATATACATACCTATCTATTTATCTATCTATCTATCTATTATAATAAAGTAAAAAAGAACATCAACTTACAACTATAAACCAGCTATATTCTATAGGGGAAGAGAAGAGAACAGACCAGCAATTCAAAGTTAAACCAGCTGCACAGAACTCAAGGCACAATGTACCTTTGTCCTTGATGAACTTATGTCTGCTGAGGATAAACCAACGTCATGTACCAACATGGCAGTGACGCACTGATGACAAATCCCAAACTCCAGAATCTCTTCACCTAGAGTTGAATGTTAGCAATATGGCTATCCCTGGGGAAAAAGAAGTGTGAATACCTATAACTCTGTTCAATAATGAACAAAAATATTGCATCTGGAGAATTTTACAACTGCCGAGTGATAGAGTGACATGGAGAAAGTCTCATCTTTAAGGAGGGTGGTGGGTTCCCCCCAACTTTTAGGTCATTGCATGTGCAATAAACATCTCACTTGAACTCAGGCTTTTTTGAGGATAGCATTGTACTTTTGAATTTGGAATATTTAAACACCATCGTCTGAGAGCACCTCATTTGGTAATGTCATAAGAAATTTATTGTTTGCTATTCTTCTGAAGTACAGCCTGATCATATAAGCAGCACTCTTGTATTGGAGATTGTTTACCCTTTTTTAGCACTAAATTTTACATCTTAATGCTCTCAGTTCTGTCTTAAAGTCATTGGTAAAATGCAGTAAACACTCAGAAGCACAAGACTAAGCTTATAAAAGAACTCATAAAAAAATCCTGAAATAATTCCAAAATGAAATATAATCTTGCCTCCTAATAACAGAAGAGTGAGGGTATAGACCTGAGCTTCCTAAATGTCTCTTCTCTCACCTACATATGTATTTCATCCACATCTGCATAACCCACAGTACATTTTGTGAAAAGGGAGACTTTTATGTCCTTGTGCCAGTCCCTTTCTGTCTCAGTTGAGACCTTACTCTGTAATTTATCCCATTCTCTCCCTCCGTGTATGTTCATCTTTTGTCTGCCAAAGCCTTCCCTCCTCTCAATCTATAAAGATTCCCAGCTCTCACTTTCTGAATATGCTCTATTTCATCAATTCGAAGACATGCATTTTCTTTTAACATCTCTGAATTTGGCGTGTCTTTTACATGAATGTGCTTTACAATTCCCCTGAAAGTTTACTTTTTCTTGCTTGGAATGTGAGGCCCAGTTATCACCATAGGCTTATTCCAATATAGTGCAAAGCATTTCTTCATTCCCCAAGTCTGTCTTGGGTGAGACTATTTGATACGGTTAGAAAAGGAGGATGACCCTTGAAGATCTTAATGATTTAATATAAAGCATCACAGACAGTGACAGGAAACAGTCTCAGACAGGAACCAGGATACCCTATGACTCACTGGTGACCAGCAGGCTCTTTAATGATTCAGCACAGTATGATGGCTGAATCAGCATAGATGGCTCAGGAGCAATGTGGTGCCAGCTCATGACTCAGCTGCCCCTTCTCAACTTCTACAAAGTCAGTCACACATTCAAGAAAGGATAAGATCATTTTGGCCAGTCACTACCTGTGCAATACCAAGACTTGCCAGATCATTGATAACATATAAATTAGAAGTCAATTTGTCCCAGATGGAATGAAGTGTGACCATACCTAGGACAAACACAGAAACCACCAAGAAGAGACTGTGGCTTACGAGATGTCCAGAAATTCATAGGTTTATCTCCATATATCCCTCTAGTGGATACTCTATTTTTCAGCTCCCTTATTCAAGTTTCACCTACACTTGCTGTTTCCACTTCCAGTCTTCAATCTAGTTCAACCAGAATTTCCTTTCAACACCTTTGCAGGATCTACTTTTGCTGTCCTGATACTTTGCATCATTTTGTGTTTGCAAAGCCATACAGAACCTTTGTGGCTTCTTACTGATCTTTTGGAGCTGCAGCAGAGACCCATGTTGTGCTGCTATGCCCTGCCTGGAGCCCCTTCCTCTGGCTGAACACCCCTCCTCAAAGTGCTTCATTTGCCACCAAGGGACCACAGCAGAGGCCTTCTCCAGAGAATGTTCTTACAGGTGGGAAACCCAGGATTTTTGGTAGGTATGGGGGCCTCATTGCTGTGAGGCTGGCCTCACTCCAGAGTGTCCCACAGGGTCAGGTCAGCCTCAGGCCAAATGCCAACTATATCCACTTTGTTATTTCATTTCTTACCCTTTCTGGTCTTTCCTTCTTACTTCTTTTTGGGTTTTCCAAAAGCCGCGCCCTCAACAGATTGCCTGCCTTAGGACCTCCATCTCAGGGGCTTCTAAGAAACCAGCTGAGACACTGTGTCTTTAAAAATCTCTATCCCTTTGTTTTCTTGTTATCACAGCCTTCTGCTCTCTATCCCTTCATCCTCAGTTCCTAGAGTAACCAGCAAAACTTTTCTCCCATTTCACAGTAAAAGTTCCCAAACCAGCAGAGCTAACACCCCATTTTAACACCAAGTATTATATAATGTTCCTTTTATTATCATGAAGAAAAATTCATAGATAAAACAGATTCTACAAGTCTCGCTTGTTGAAAAATGTAACAAAATATTCTCACCTCTCAGTGCAGGTGTCCACATGCCCATATAATGTCCAAATCATAGGTATGCATGCCCTGAGACCATGCCACTCAGCCCAGGCACCCACACAACCTAGGAGGGGTGCAAAACTGCAGAGTGTAGCTTTAGGGGCTAATGGAGGATGAGTGTCAGCAAGCCCGATTCACTTCATTTACCCTGCAGTACCCTTTGCTCAGCTTTTAAAATATACCAAATGCTCCCTACTTACTTTAGCCTTCTCTTCCTGACTACACTTAGTAACTATCCAGACACTACCACATTATCTTTCCTACCTGTGGCAATTCATTGATATCAGTTGCCTTCTCTTCTTGGGTTGATAAATTGGGCCTGAGGTTAAATGCCAGTCCTCCTGTGAGGCGTGGACCTGATGCTACTGAGTTCTAGCCTCTGGAAAATGGGTAGAAGTGATATTACTCTCGGATATCAGGAAGTGACTTTAGATGTCTTTCTATGACCTTCTCCCCATCTGTCTTAAGGACCATAAGAAGGAAATAACCTGGACCCCCGGGTGGGGGTCCACACTCAACTGGGGTATAAATAAGAATAAGTACTCTTTTATTATATTAAAATCACTACAATTCCAGGGCTTATTGTTAGAGTGGTTTCAAAATTTTGCTAAATGTGCATGTACCTGCATATGCTATATCATACCATTTGCATTTCAAAAATTCAAACAAAGGGTTAAAAAAAAAGTACATAGCCTTCCACTGTTGCAGGACACCCCAGTGTGAACTGGGCCGCCTGTCTGTGGGGCCTCACCCATACGCTTAAAATTCAGTTATAGTGCAGATGTACACAACAGAGTCAAAATGGGTTAATTTAGAAAAGAAGAAAAGAACAGGAAACAACAACTGGACTATCTTACCGGCTAGGCTGATTTGGAGCTCTGGTAACTATCCGAAAACCCTGAGTCATGCGGTCTGGAGAGCTGTTTCCCAAGCGAGAGAGGGAGAGACACACTGGCGCCCTATTTATTTCCCAAAGTCCCAGAATGCCTGCTTAGCTCCACCCTTGGGTCCTCGCAGTTTTCTCCCTGGTACTGCTGGGAGTTGTAGTTTCTAATCAGTGGAGTAGGGGATAGAGTCCAGAAAGCTGGAGTAGGGGGTGGAATCCACAAGACTCTGAAGAGTTCCTTTAGGACATCCTTCCCCGACTGGCTTTTCTTTTCTTTTCTTTTCTTTTTTTTTTTTTCTCAACAGTGTGGTTGAGACTTATCCACACTGACAAATGTTCATTCTTTCTCAAAGATAATCATTTCTTTGATTTAAATAAGCCCTCCTAGGCCCATCAATACGTATTGAAATCTTTTAGTTAATAATAAAAATTGATATTGTATTTGAATCTCCTAAAACTTTTAAAGTATTTTCACCTAACATGTAATTAGCACCTAGGCAGCTTGTGTTGTATACTGGTAAGGTAGATTGTATTTTAGGTTGTACTTTCACATGTCTCCTTTAAGCTTCTCCCAAAGCAATCTGTGAATTAAAGAAGGCTGTGAGTAGGTAGGAAGATAGCAATTGGTAATCTCACTTTTAAAGTCAGAGATATGGGTTCAAACCCAAACACTGGCCATTTGTATGACTTAGGGAACATTACCTAATTACCCAGTGGCTCCAGGGGTCCTTTAAAACTGGAAGTCAAACTTGTATCTGTGTCTTTGGGTGTTCAGGAGAATTAAATGATATTTATATACAAAGCATTTAGCCCAGAGCAGGACACAATCTATCAAGCTTAGCTACCTTAGTCCTCTTAGCAGAAAAAATGTGACTGCATGTTATGTAGTCTTACAGTCCTCAGCAGGACACATTCACTGAAAAACTGCACTCATTAAGCTAACTGGATGTTTTTGCAGTGTTGCCACAATGTCTCTCCATTGTTCATTGTTTTTTGTCCGCTGAATCTATTCACGACTGCTAAATCTTATTGGCTTTCCATTTTCAATTGTGAAACACAATTTTAAAATCCCAACATTCAGTCAACTTGCTAATTTTTTCTAGCAAATAACAACAAAGTTCCCCACTGGTGAGCTTTACCATATTGTCTGCCACCCAAATGTCCAGGTTTCACGTCATCCTGCATCAACCACATAAGATGTCTTTCCCCTCTGAAGGAGGATTCTTGTTTTAAAGCCAAGTCTTAATTAAAACTGCTTCACACAATAGTCACTTTTCTTTTTCAATGATGAGCATTTTCCCATTTCTCCAGTTCTGATGTGCCTCCTATAAGATTTTCATCCTCTTTACACTTTCAGATGTTAGCTTCTGATTCTAATTTATTGTCAACTGAGATGTCACTGACTTGTAAACAGCTGTTCTTGTTTAGTTCAGCATTAATGGTTTCTTAAAGCCAAACCTGCACATCAAAATTATTATTATTATTTTTTTTAGAGACAGGGTTTGGGACACATAATTTTATTATTAAGAACAAGACAAAACAAACAAACAAAAAACCTTCTTTTCCATAATCATGTATTAATGCCATGGTTCTTCTACCATAACCAGCTATTTGACTCCAAGTCCCAGCTTTTCCTCCAGACTTCCTTACCTCCCCTTAACAATGCTTTGCAGTTCCCACAAGGAGCATTTGCGCTGTTGCCAGTGTGGCATGTTGATTTCCATGATAAAAGTACAAACTCTACTGCAGAATTATGACATTTAAATGTGAACAGTAGCAAGGACTGAAGTTAAGGATTATAATGTCAACTCAATGAGTTTCTTATTAATGATTCGTTATGTCATCATTTATTAATGTGTTATATTGTTTTAAGAATACTGTTCTTAACTATGAATTATATTGGTTTAATGATCTTGTCTCCCCTACAGACAAGGACACCATTTGAGTAAAGCTAATATGTGTGTCCAAGGTCAACTTACAGTAGATAATGGAGTTTGACATCCCACATGAGCTGAATTTGGGGTCCGTGTGCTTCCTGGGCCCCATCCAGCTATCTTCCACACCAGCACAAAGCAAAAATGGATGAAGACATTGCCATAGTTTGTGCATTTCTGATCTCCATTTCACCTCCAGAAACACCCCCAATTTAATTTTTTTATGTATGTAGAAGAAATATATTTGTATAGAGAATGAAACTGCGTAAACTTTGGAATCTTTTATAGAACTGTATCAGATCAAAGGGAAAAATAAAGTCGCTACACAAAGAATCAATAACCCAAAGGAAAGGCTTTCAAAGAGAAAACTCTAGCTTGTTTTCTTAATTTTTGGTCATTACTTACCCTGAATTCTTGTGTGTACACTTATGAACTGAAGAACATCAACAGACAAAGAAAAGAGATGAACAGGGGCAATAGGTAAGGCATCTCAGGCGTGAAGGAAGCCAGGACCCAGGGAAACACTTCCGGTCAGCACACAAGGCCAGACTTTCTGCCTTACACTTGTCTGCATTAATGCAGTATCTTCCCCACAGGGTGTGATTTTAAAGACCGCATGGCAAAAGCCTAATTTGTCTTACTATTTGTTATGTGGAATTCCGCATTTAATGTATTAATCCTGTAATTATTTTATTTTGCACTTAGACCTCTTGAGCTGCATTGAGCTGCCTCACCAAGCCCATCCAAGATCTAAGAGATAGATAGTGTCAGGTTTAAGAGCATTTGGTTGCATGAAAATAGGGCACTGCACTTAGACCTTCCCCTAGGACACTGGGAGAAGCAATGTGAAATGCATGTTTCTTTAACTCCTGTCTTTATAAACTTAACTGGTGGACTTAAGATCGTTGACCAGAAATTTAGATTAATTATCTGCTGTAGTGGAAAAGGGAGGTGGTTATATAGCTGTATAATTTTAGATACCAGGTCAACTGGAAAATAAGTACAGCAGTTAAATTTCAAGAAGCATTTCTTTCCTTTTCTTTTTCTTTTCTTTTGCCTGTGGATTGAGGTGGATGCTTGCACATTAAAGAGGTAAAAGCTAGGGCTTCTTCCTTCTCATAACCACAAGGATCTGTTTCCAGTCTTTTCCCAGGTAGAAAAGACAAGAATTTTGAATTAAATTTGCCTTTCTTCACACGGGTGAATTGGTGATGGGAGGCCCATAGGGATTACAACTGAGCTGGAAAAATACACAAAATGAAGAATGATGTAAATAAATACATATATATATGGTATAAAAATTTAAAAAATAAATGAAACTTGAAAAAAAAATGCCTTTCTTAAAACACGTATGTTTTAAAATGTGTTGACACTCAGAAATATTTTATTTCCCATATTATATAGATAGGTGGTTTCGTTTTCAGAAATTACCTTATGATAGTCTTATTAAAACTACATAAAACAATAATAGAGCCTATTTTATACATTAGATATCAAAAATAATATTAATTTAGGAGCTTTTAGCATAGTATTCCTTACAGTTTCCCTCAATGAAACTTTATAGACAAATTAGGTACAAAACCTGAATCCATTTAAGGTATGCCATTCCATGATCTACTCTAAGAAGTCCCCACCGACCCTTAGATACAGAATATTTCCATCAACTAAAAAAAAATATTCTCCCTTCTCTTTCAAAATCCGCTGTCCTAGACAATTACTCACCTATTTCCCTACAATTTTCCAAGCCAAAAATATGTTTGTTTCCCCTCCGGTGAAGAGTGCAAAAATGTAAAGAACTTTTGGGACTTTTTCCAAAGAAGTACCAGTGCCTCTTATTCACAAGAACAAGATGACAAAAGGTTAGGGGACAGTTCCATGAACCTAATCCTTTTCATTTTCTTAATGAAAATAGGAGTAAGATAGGCCTGAAGATGTTCTCTCTCCTCTCTCTTGTGTATTAAACAATGCAAGCCCACAGATGGAATGATCAGCATAGTGTCTGTCCTGATCATGGGCTAACTCAGGAGGCTGCTAGCTGTGTGGGTCAGTGATTCAGTGTCAGAATCAGTGATTCTGCTTCCTCCATTACTTTCATTTCCTGGATGAAGTAAGAACACAGCACTGAATGAATTCTAATTTTTTTTCCTAGTGTACATATCTACATGCAACCATAAGTAAGATCTCTAAAACACCAGTGACTTATAAATCAACACCAGTGACAAGAAGTTAAACTATTTTAATAAAAACTGAAAATTTGAAAAATATATATATATACATATATATATATATATATATATATATATTATACTAAGCATTTACTTTTACTAAATTTTGAGCAATGTCACCAGAGAAAAACTTAGTAATGGCTGTAAATGTTATTTTCCTAATTTGACTGGTGATGTTTTTGCTATCAACTCTATTACTTATATATGACTACTGTCAATAAAACTTCAATATATTAAAATTCAAAATACCACAGTGATGTTAATATTTTCTGTTGCCTTTCCCTAATGTTGTTAAGTGTGAATGGTGTTCAAATAATCAAAGGTAAAAGAAAAGCAACTCCTCAAAATATGTGTAGCCTGTTTAATCATGGCTTACTCATTGTTTTTTTAAACCTTTGTGGAATAAACGAATGTTGAGAAGAAGAAATATTTTGTTCAGGATTGAAGATGACTGTGTACTTGACTCATGGAAGATCCAATTGTTCTACATTTTTGATGATTTTCTGTTTGTGAGGTAGGTCATTGAAGCAGGAAGGGAGGGTGGTTATCAACAAAGAAATCCCCTGCAATGTGAAACCAGATCATCATGCTAAATTCAACTTCATGCAAAATAGGGAAATGACTTTTGCTTATCATTTGATTTCTGATAACACAGCTTCTTTATTTTAAATATGGGGTTAAAAATAAAGAGTAGCTACACAAAGGTAAGTCATCACTGCTAATGAATATATCTTGGCACTACTTGTCTTCCACCTGTATTTGAATTTTAAGCCAAAACCCATTCCTGCCAATAAACTAATTGCTTTATGTGTTAGGTCTGGTAAGTGATCCCTGCCTAAATTACTACCTCTTCATTATAAAAATGGGTGCGGAGGCCCTACCTGGTGGTGCAGTGGGTTAAAGCACAGCACGAAGAAGCTAAAGCCACTTTGGGATGAGTTCAATCCTGTCCCCGGGAGGTGACCACATGGTGTGGCAGACCTCTCCTGACCCACCCACTGCTCCCCTCAGCAGTGTACTTTATTGAACTGCCTGTTCTGCCCCCCCC
>NW_004567117.1:5837761-5862050 GCF_000260355.1 Condylura cristata | reverse complement strand
TTTTTTTTTAATATGTGCCATTCTCACTGGTGTGAGGTTGTATCTCATTGTGGTTTGACTTGCATTTCCCTTATTACAAATAATGCTGAACATTTTCTCATATGCCTGTTGCCATCTGCATTTCCTCTTTGGAGAAGCATCTTTGTAGCTCTTCTTCCCATTTTTTGATGGGGTTGTTCACTTTATATTTGTTGAGTTTCATTAGCTTTTTACATATCTTTGTGATCAGTCCTCTATCATTCATATTATATCTAAAAGTTTCTCCCAGTCAGGTATCTTTTTCTTTTTTTGAATGTAGTATCTCTTTTGCTGTACAGAAGCTCTTCAATTTGGTGTGGCCCCAGCTTTCTATCCTTTCTTTCACTGTCCTTGTTTTGGGTGATCTCTAAAGATGTCACTGAGGTGTATGTCGTGTAGTATTTCACCAATATTTTCTTCTATACAATTTATGGTTTCAAGTCTTATGTCTAGTTCTTTAATCAGTTTTGAGTCAGTTTTCATGTATGGTGTGAGGTAGTAATCTAGTTTCATTATTTTGCATGTGGCAGCCCAGCTTTCACAGTACCATTTGGTGAACAACTTTCTTTGTTCCATTGCATAATCTTTGCTCCTTTGTCAAAGATTAGATGTCCCTAAATAAGTTGTGGATTTATATCTGGGCTTTATATTCAATTCCATTGGTCTGTATGTCTGGTATTGTAGCAGTACCATGTTTTAATTATTATGGCTTTAAAGTATAGTTTGAAGTCTGGGAGTGTGATACCTTCATTCCCTTCTCTCTTATTCAGAAGAGCCTTGGCTTTTTGAGGCTCCATATGAATTTCATCAGTATTTTTTTTTCATTGAAAAATGTTGAATTTTTTTTATAGGAATAGCATTGAATCTATAAATTGCATTTGCTAGGATGACCATTTTAATGAGGTTAATTCTTCTAATCCATGAGCAATGGATTTTTTCCCATTTCTTGTGTCTTCTATTTCTTTTAACAATGATTTTCTTTGTAGAGGTCTTTCATCTCAAATATTTTATCTTTTTTTTTAATTTATTTCAACAATGCATCAAAGGGGAATAATCCATCATCACCAAGTAGGATTTATCCATGGGACAGAAGGATGGTTCAACATTACAAAATCGATAAATGTAATTTAACACATCAACAAAAGGAAAAATAAGAGGCATATGATCATATCAATAGATTCAGAGAAATTATTTTTTAAAAGCCCTATATCCATTCACGATAAAGGTACTTGAAATTCTTGGGATAGAAGGAATATATTTTTTTTTTTAAGATTTATTTATTTGTGCATACAGAACTGGGGTACAGGCCAGAGGCTCAAGGGCTGCGAGAGGCTTCACCAGAGACAGAGTGGGGAGCAGAACAGGCAGATTGACGACGTACACTGCTGAGGGGAGCAGCGGGTGGGTTAGGAGTGGTCTGCACGCCATTTGGTCACCTCCGGGTAGGTGGGGATCAAAGTCATGCGGAAGTGGCTTTAGCTTCTCAGTGCTGTGCTTTAACCCGCTGCGCCACCAGGGAGGGCCAGGAATATATCTTAACATAATAAAAGCCATATATGACAAACCCATAGCCAATATCATTCTCAATGGTGAAAAGCTGAAATCCTTTTCCTTAAGGTCAGGAACAAGGCAAGGATGTCCATTCTTACCACTGCTATTCAATACAATACTGGAAGTTCTAGCCAGAGCAATAAGACAAAAAAAAAAAAAAAAAGGCATACAAGGGATCCAAATAGGGAAAATAGGGAAAGAAGTAAAACTATAGCTGTTTTAGATGACATGATAATATACATAGAGAATATCAAAAATCAAAATAACAAACAAGTTTAGTAAAGTAGCAGGATACAGAAATCAACACACTAAAATCAATAGCCTTCACAATCACGCTGAAGAAGAAATAAAGAAAACTATTCCCTTTATAACTGAAAACATTTTAAAAATTTTAAATTACTCTTACTGTGATCTTTGAGAATTAAGAGTAAAAAGTATAAAAATTAAACATTAATGACTCTAGTTGGTGAAAAATACTGTTTTCGTGGAGGAAGAATTATTTAAACTTAAGACTAATAAGTATAAGCTTCTAAGTCATTTTTATTTAGAGTTTTTTGAAATTAATTAATAGTAAAAGTCATATTTTCTAACACTTATTTTAAAAACTAGAAGGAAAACAGAAGAATTCAACCCTTTCAAAATATCTTACTTATTTGAAACAGTTTACACATATAGGCAATGTTAATGCCATTTGAGGTTGAGTTCTAAATGAAGTTCTAACTAAAGCTATAAAATCAATTTTCTTTTTTTTCTAAGATTTATTTATTTATGCATACAGAACTGGGGTATAGGCCAGAGGTGCAGTGGCGGTGAGAGGATTCACCAGAGACAGAGTGGGGACCAGAGCAGGCACATCAATGAACTACACTGCTGAGGAGAACAGCCGGCGGGTAAGGAGAGGTCTGCCACACCTCCTGGGCAGGGATGGAACTCATGCTGAAGTGACTTTAGCTTCTTAGTGCTATGCTTTAACCCTATGAGCCACCAGGGAGGACCACAAAAATATATTTTAACTGTGAAGTTGGATGTTTTCTAACATAACAATTTTGGAATATAATGTCTGAATCTGAGCTGTAAAAAAACCCTGATAATTACTTGATTTATCTTTCAGTTGTCTATATCTATACATTTTACTTATTTGTTACCTCATTAAAAAGTTACCATGGGGCCCTCCCTGGTGGCGCAGCGGGTTAAAGCACAGCACTGAGAATCCAAAGCCGCTTCCACATGAGTTCGATTCCCGCTTGCCCTGGAGGTGACCACATGGTGTGGCAGACCTCTACTGACCCACCCGCTGCTCCCCTCAGCAGTGTACTTCATCCATCTGCCTGTTCTGTTCCCCACTCTGTCTCTGGTGAAGCCTCTCACCGCCCCGAGCCTCTGGCCTGTACCCCAGTTCTGTATGCACAAATAAATAAATCTTTAAAAAAAAAAAAGTTATCATGGATATATCAACCTCCTAATTAATTGCATTAAAAAATTCATACTAATATAGATTGTGTCCATGAAGCAAATTGTATATCATTTTAATAACTCAGAACTAAGTATGTATATATAGAGATATATAAAATGTATATATATGTACTTATCTGTATACCCAGGTACAGTAATAATGTAACATGTATACTATAATTGTAATGTTGCTTCTCTTTACAGATAGTTTAAAAGTCATCTTCACTATAAAGTCACTTTAACTGGATATAGTCCTACTAGCGGTAATAATAGTAGTATTTTACCACTCTTTCTCTGGTGGCAGGCAGAATTATTCCTCCAGGGTTGTGAATATATTCTAAATTTTTAGTTAAGTTCTTCCTTGTCCATCAATTCCTTTTAGATCAGCTCAATTTATTTTAAATCCTGAGCTTATAAACCTCTGCTAATTTGCATAGCTGTGCATGCAATCTTAAATGTGAAAAAGATTAACGGTAGTGAATTGGAATGCACCAGAAGAGGGGTCAGCAACTTTGGCTGGTCCATTACCCATGGGATGAGGGATGGCAGTGTCTCAGGGTTCTTTAACTAATACCTGTCACCTCTGTGACTCATCTGGGACAAGGGACTGAGTCTGCTCCAGCTAAAAGTGTTCGGAATCAGACAAATCAAGCTCCAATAATGCCTCTGTTCAGTTTCCACACCCTAAGAAAGGGCAAAGGCACAATGACGGTCAAGAGGGGCTGTGCCTGTCAAGTCAGACAGGCTCAAGTGTCAGGCTGAATCCAAAAACTTGCGCCTGCCAGGCAAGATCAGGGCAGATCACCTTGTTGTCAGGGCCTCCCCAACGAGACAGCCTTTGTGCTGAGAAGTGACAGCAAAGAACCTGGCAGACTGAGGCTTTATGCACAGTTGCAGTACTCCATTGAGTTCCTTAGCCATGGGTGATGCCATATTTTAAGCAATATTAAAAGTGTCATAAAGGAGGGCCTCCCTGGTGGCACAGCACTGCAAGTGAGCCCAGCCGCTTCAGTGCGAGTTCGATCCCCCGCCCAGGAGGTGACCATATGGTGTGGCAGACCCCTCCTGATCTGCCCGCTGCTCCCCTCAGCAGTGTACTTCGTCAGTCGGCCTGTTCTGCTTCCCACTCTATCTCTGGGGAAACCTCTCACCGCCCCTGCACGTCTGGCCTATACCCCAGTTCTGTATACATAAATAAATAAATCTTTTTAAAAATGTCATAGAAGATAAGAGGAAAGTCTCCAAAGTCATCAAAACCACTGAGCATCATCCCTGGATAAACAGGGGTCAGGCTTCCTGGTATGTATGTTCCATTCATGGTAGAAAAAAAAATTTTTTTTTTGATTTTTCAAAGCACAACTTTCTATTTGCTATAAAATGTGAACTCCTTGAATTTTTGAGAATGTGGAGGCAGAAGCAGGAGAGGTACTTGGGTCCATTGCTATTTCCCAAATGCCAAGAATAGCATCTGTCCTAAATAGAGCCTTCACTAAATATTTGTTGAATGAGTGTTTGTTTTCAAACATGGCCCATGGAGTTATACTTTACAAATATTCTTTCCCTTAAAATTCACCTTGAAAAACAAAGTCTCTGTGCACTCAGTTTACAGATGAGAACACTAGTCGCAGAGAAGTTGAGTAATTTGCCCTGCTTCAGGATGCAGACCTTAGTGGTCTGTTAACAGAGTATGTCCTCTTAATCCTATTGTTACAGGGCAGCCCAATGTGAAGTGGGTGCCTGTCTGTGGGTCCTCACCCACACGCTTAAAATTCAATTGTACTGCAGGCACACACAAAAAGGGTCAGTAATGGGTTTATTTACCAAGAGGAAAGGAAAAGTTACAACCCAGGGAAAGAGAAAGATAGATAAAGTTAGCTAGAACATTCTACCTGCTCTGCTGACTTGGAACTCTAATAACACACTGAAAGTTCATCAAGAGCCAAATGACAAGCCACCAGCCACACAGTCCAGAGAGCCACACAGTCCAGAGAGAGCAATATGGTTCAGAGAGAGAAAGCATCTACCGGCTCCCTTATTTCTCCAAAGTCCCAGAATGCCTGCTAAGCTCTACCTTGGGTCCTCGCAGTTCTCTCTATGGTATTGATGGGAGTTGTAGTTTCAATAACTGGAGCAGGGGTGGAGTCCAGAAAACTGGAGTAGTGGGTAGAGTCTGCAAAACTCTGCAGAGTTCCTTTAGGACATCCTTTCCCCCTAACACTATGTACAATGATTCTTATTATCTTAAAAAGTCAATAATTCACATTTATTTTATCCTTAAACATAACCAAATTTATTCATGTTCACATATTTCATGACTACTTTGGCTTCCTGCTTATAGAAGTGATCTGTTTTTGGAAGTGATCTAACACTCTGGAAACATTACCTTTCAGATTTACAGTTCTGTGTCTGCTTCTTTTACCTGTCTTTACTGGACGCTTCAGCAAATTGATTTGATCAATCTGGAGAAGTTAGCCTATAAAAGAGAAATAACCGCAGACTTCAGCAGACGGCCATATTTTCTATACTGTGGGGAACCCTTATTTTCACTTCTTACTGACTTGTACTAATAAAAGATGCATTGCTTTTCTTTCTGTGTCTGTGAATGAGTTTGACTCTGACGATAGATACTACTTTGAAATCTCTGAAGAAACAAGTTTCTTCAATTTATGCTTACAAGGGCCCTGTGTGGGAGGGGCCATACTCTGTTACAACTAGTGAATCAAAAATCTACCCTTATGTGCTCACTCAGAGAAAGGCAGGACAGTTTAGTTTCTAAAATGACTCCCTCCTGAGCCAGTGGTGGCTGACAATAGATTTTGTAATGTGGGCACCTGAATTGGGAGCTGGGCTGAGAGGAAAGAGGCAGCAAAGTGACTATAAAACTATGTGATTACTTTCAGCAATGATAGGGTCAGAGCAGGTGAGCTGCAGGGGATACAGCACTATCTGCAAGTCATTAGTGCCTCTCAATTTTATGTGAAGGTATAATTGGCTTTCTATTTTTCTTTAAGGATTGCCTTTCCATTGAATGTCTTTTTAAAAAGCCTTATAACTGTCTCTTTTGTGTTAAACTTCATTTAAATTCTGGGGCTTGGATTTGGAACTAAATAATCCGGAATAAAATGGACACGCATTATAATCTATCTGCAGGACTTTTTTGAGTAATAGTGAAGATATAGACAAAGAAGAGCCAGTTACTTTCACCCATAGAATCCATGTGCACTGGAAACAACATAGACTGGACAATAACCTCGGCAATAGCCATTTGTATTTCAATGCATAGATATCAGAAAAGAAAAACATATTTTGAGTTAACAGTCCATAACTTATTTATTTATTTAAATAAATTAATCAATCTGGGCCCTCCCTGGTGGTGTAATGGGTTAAAGCACAGCATTACGAAGCTAGCTGAAGCCACTTCAGCAGGAGTTCAATCCGAAGCCAGGGAGCTGACCCACATGATGCAGCAAGACCTCTCCTGTCTCACCTGCTGCTCTCCTCAGCAGTGTATTTTATCAATCTCCATATTCTGCTCCTGGCTCTGTCTCTGGTGAATCCTCTCACCGCCCCTACACGTCTGGCCTGTACCCCAGTTCTGTATGTGTATATAAGTAAATCTTTTTTTTTTTACCCTAACCCCCTCACCCCCTACTTTTAAAGATTTAAATTAAATCTTTAAAAAAAAAACTAAAATGATCTGTCTGAAAGTCTTTGTAAACTGTTCTCTATCTTATTTTCTCTGACTGACAAAAAAAATTCAGAAGGTAATTTGAAGATGAAGCTAGAGAAAGGCTAGAGTTGATTATAGACCCTATGAAAACAAATATTCCAGGATACAGGGACAAACAAATGCATGTCTACTCTAGTCAGATGTAATTGTTGTATGTCACAGGGAAAATGAACACTTGCACCTGGAAGAGGCAACATCAGGTATATTTGGGACAGACACATGTGCAATTTTCTGAGTAGAGAGTGTGGAACTTCAGGCTTTTGAGCATGGTTATAGTTTAGTAGGTTAGGAATCACTAATCTAGTAAAGTGTTGAATTTTCAGTGCTATGACAACATCTGTCGGCTGGCCATTTAGCCAGGATGTGGGAATGTGATGTTTAGATTCCAGAATGGCTTCCAACTTCTTTAAGCAAGAGGATCAGCTGAACATATGCTGAAGAACCTTTGGGAATAAAAATAATCAGTAAACACACATATCAGTAAGCACAGAGAACAAAATGTATTTTAGAAGTTTGTTTTCTAGGCTCTCCCTGGTGGTGCAACGGGTTAGGATACAGCACTGCAAGCAGCAGCAGCCACTTTAGTGCTAGTTTGATCCCCCACCCCAGAGGTGACCCACTTGGCAGGCAGACCTCTCCTGTCTTGCCCACTGCTCCCCTCAGCAGTGTACTTCGTCGATCTGCCTGTTCTGCCCCCCACTCTGTCTCTGGTGAATCCTCTCACCGCCCCTGCACCTCTGGCCTGCCCCAGTTCTGTATGTATAAATAAATCTTTTTAAAAATTGAAAAAAATGAACACTTAAAAAAAAAAGTTTGTTCCCCATTCTAGAGCAGTGCCTTTCAGAGGAGCCACCAAGTCTCATTCTGAAGTTTCCCTGGACAGAGCAACAAGAAGTTGAGAGTAAGAATGGTTTTTGTTCTCCCAGCACTACCCACATGCTACCTGATTGCAGATTTGATGGCCTTAGATTCTGTTAGATCTTTTTTTCTAGCACATCTCTCTTTATGTCATTCATGACTTACTTAAAGTCGAGATGGTGCCATATTGTATTTATTTATACATTAAGTAATTCCTGCTCCCAAAGGGAACTTGAAGATGCAAAGCCTTGTTTAAGCAGAAGCTTCAATTTGCGTTAACACATGACTAAGGCAAGGACCGCACTACAGACTCTATGAGACTCTAACAATGGTAAGGGACACTTGCGCAGGAGAACACACCTATGCCCCATGTAGAAATGAGTTAAGGGTGAGATCCTGCATCTTCACAGTCCAGCCTTGAGTCCACAGCCTTCAAGTTATGAAGACATGCTCCAGAGCAGGAAATCTCAAATTGGCAATACTGACACTTGGGGCTGGAGAATTTTTTTGTTGTGGGACTGTCTGTACATTGTAGGATATTTATTAGTCCCTGACTGCTCTGTCTATACTCGTGCTACCATCTCTCTCACTACCATTTGTTGCAAACAGAGGTTTCTCCCTAAATGAGAACAATCATGGAGCTTTATAAATCATCTCCCAAGTGGAGAGAAGAGGGCATCTCACTCCCTCCAGGTGCCCAGATTGTCAAGGTTCACAAGTGAAACAGGAATCCGCATCTGTGAGATATTTTTATATCCACCTGTTTCCTTTAGCATCATGACAACCTAGTGAAATTAGCAGCCAGAAATGTAAATAGCAAATCCAGGGTTAAAGCCAGGTCTCCTAACACCAAGTCCAATGATTTTTTCTGTTTTGCATGATAAGGAAATGGGCTATAATTCAAAGAGCTGCATTCTAGTTGGGGTTTTGGTCCTTAATCAGACATGCAAGCTCTTAAATTGTCCGTATTGTTGCTCAGCTGTGTAATAGGAAGAATACCTCTGCCTGTTTTACAGGAAAGTTACAGGAACATGAGAGATTGCTGAGTGACAGCACTTTAAAGACTACCCACACCAGTATAAACGTAAGGTGTTATTAAATTGAAAACTATCCATTAGTATAAGAATTACACGGACACCACCACTCTAAAATCTTCTTTATGAATAGCATCTTGAAAAATGATTACACTTGTAGAATATTAAAACCTGAAATGGCCCAGGGATTGGCTGTCACACTTGACATTAATTTCCTTTGTATGGTCCAGTAGAGCAGGCGTATTCAAAACCAGTCATTCAGTGTTCCAAAAAGAAGTCACTCAAAAGAGAAATAAAATAAGCTAACAATAACTGACTATTATTTTTTTGTGTGTCCCTTTCCAAAGCCTTCATTGGATTTTCAACAATGATGCTATTTGAGTAGAATAAAAGCACCCTGACATGAATCTGTAAAGAATTACAGATGAGTTACATCTTGCTTATGTGTAAAAACAGAAAGTTCTTGTGACTCTGTAAAATGGGTGTAAAGGAAGAGAAACCAATGGTCCTAGATCTTGGTAGCATTACCTCACTTGTTATTCAGTATGCTCATGACAATCACCCCTTTGTAAATGGAATTGGTTATTCCTATGAAGCCCTCCGGCAGGAGTCAGAGCCAGCCCTATCTATTGTTAGCTTCCAGGGTGACGGGGTTCACAGAGCATCAATGGCAGCCCAGGCATCAGATGCAATCTTTTACTTCCTCATCCTGGGGCTGTGGCCTTCCCAGAATGATAATTAGAATAATTCTTATTCAATCGCTGTTTGGAACCCACAAGGACAGAAAAATTATGCTCAGCCCTAGAGGTCACTTGCTTGGCTAATTTTTCACTAATTAGTTCTTAGCTGTATTTTTTTTTTTTTAAGGACAGAATAAAAATGTTCTAGAGTTTGGGGAAGAATTCTTCTGGGCCTTTACAAAGGGCAGGGACACTTGGAAGGGTTCAAAAGGCTAGGACACTTAGAAGGTCTTCACACCAGAGGTGACTTGAAATAGGTCAAGACCACACCTATAAAATAAATTTTAATAAGATGAGACATTTGATGGGGTAAAACAAATAGCAGTCACAAAAGACTGCAATGAGGGTAGGTAGATTTGGGCTAGGGATACTCATGGAGTTTATTGATATAGTAATGGAAATGTCTGTGCTAAGACTGAAGTTTATTGATATGCTGAAGGAGAAAGGCTGAAAAATGACTAGTCTGATCTTGCAGCCAAAGCAGACTGCACAGTTGTCTCTTAATCTGCCATGTAAGACCTATTAACCTGATTTTGGAGATTTGTCCTTTTGTCATATTTGTGCAATTGTGTTGTCAGATCCACGAGATCAGACACATTCTTCAGAGTGGAGGTAACATTAAGAGAAGTTTCTTACTAAGGGAATTGATGGTTTTGCTGTAATCCACATCCAAAGAAAGCCTATCCCCAGTCAGAAAATGTGGGTTGGAGATGTAAACATAGTAGTAGATGGAGGGGAAAAAATTCATCATCTCTGAAAAGGTGTGATTCTGCTGCTTTGCTGAGATAGGCAGATACTTGGGACTCTTCTGGTGATGGAAGTAGGCAGAGGGGTGAGGCTGGGTAGAGAGGGCCCAGGGTAAGTTGGGTGTGAGTTATTCTATTTTGCTACTTTTGAAATTTCAATAAAATCTTGTTAAAAGTAGGACAGGATAACATGCAGCGGAAATATGAACAGCCCTTCTCCTTCCTCACCTTTTGCCATATTGACCCACTACCCATTACACCTCTGCTGCGGGAAGGACACAGACAGCAGAACAAAGACGTCTCTCACATGTTTGAATGTAGCTTTTTAAACTGATATTTGAGATCCTGAACCTGAAGATTTATACTGCAAGAGTTAGGTGTTTTGAGGCAGAGAAGAATTTGTGAATGCTGCAGGCTGGTGTCAAGGGGAAAGAATGCACAAAGACATATCTTGACCATGTTTCTACCCAAAAGAAGAAAAACTTTGAGCACTTGGTGAGAAGGAAAGTTCTAGAAAGACATGAACATAACATACATGCTGGGAAGTGTCCAAGGAAGGCCTCTATTCTCTGCAACCTGTGAGCAAAGCTGAACAGCAGGAGAGGACAACCAACTTCCTGAAGTTGGGGTATCAGATATAGCACTGGAGAAGGCAGCTGGTGTTGCAGTGAAGGACCTACTCACCGACCATAATATATAGTCAGCAGAATCCCGTTCTTCCTTGCAACAGGTAATGGACTCTTAGTCAATTGCAGCTTTTTTCCATCATGTTGGGTATGGCGTTTCCTTCTAGCTCACCTTCCCCTCTGGGTGGCATGTGGTCACAGCATTCCTTCATGTTGGAACCATCTCATATATGTCCCTCGGGGCACCATCACTTTCTGCACAGAATTTCTGTTGTTCATTGCCCTCTCTCAGACTATCTTCTCTCTGGGGCAAGACAACTTTTCAAATGTGCTGGGTCCTCTGCATCCTGACCACTATCGCTGCCCACGTGCTCATCCCACTGGGCATTTGCAGAGAAGAAAACTGTCTTGACTGTTTTCTTCAACCCTGTCTACCAGAGAGACCAAGACCCTTGTGCTCATAGTCCCCAACCTCAGGATCTAAAATTGTCACTACTACCCATATTTATAAGCAGTTTTGCCTCCTTATTTATTTCCTGATCCCACCACCACCAAATAAATCTCCACTTCAAAGGAATTTTATCTGATAGCGAGAGGAGTTAGAGTAGTATTTTCTAAGGACTTTATTTCTTCAGTCTGAATTTGTTTGTTTGAACATATAAGCTAAGAACTTGACTTTGTTGTGCTCTAGTTCTCCTTCCTTCTACATCACTGGACACCTCATATCCAGAGGCCTAACTAAATGTAATACACAGCAGTCAATGTTTCATAGGAAGTGTCAGGGAAATACACCAATTATTACTTCAAAGAAACTCATCAGAAATGGCCTTCCTTATAGATTTTTAGCATCCCAAAAGAATGGTGTGTTTCACTACCCCTCTCTCCCACTCTGGTATTTGCTGACATTCGACTTCCCTCTACCACTGGCTCTAGTTCTTTCCTCACACCGGGTAGATTAGCCACAAAGGAGTCTCTCCTCAGTTAAGTCTCTGATAAGCCTGGCAAAGCTTAATATCAGAGGCTCTTAGCTTTCACTAAAGAGTAGAACCAACAAGAGCACTTTTCAAAAACCAATGGGACACTAGTGTTGGCTTTCCCACACCATCAAGCAATTCTCAAACACCAGCAGGATGCCCAAGAATTCACCCCAATTCTGATACTATCAACCCAAAGATAGTTTCAGATTGCACAGGTTAAGGGCTCAGCTTCCCAGAACAACACTTTATTAAGGATGTCATTTAAAAGCCCTGGCTGTTACTTGTACTTCTGACCAAGTAGCCAATCCTTAGAGATTCTCACAAAACCCTTTCTTAGGCTTCAGATGGTAGGCATAAGCACAGGTCACTACCTGAGCTTCTGACTAACAGCTGTAAGTCAGAAGTTCTACTGATACTCTAAACAACTCTCAAAACTCAGAAAGCCCACTTATTCACTAGATTACCCATTATTCAAAAACAATAGCACTCAGGGACAATCAGATGGATGAGATGCATAGTGAAAACATCTGCAGGTTTACCATCATCCCAAATCTCAATGTTCACCAAACCAGAAGTTCTCTGAAGCCCCTGATTTTGGGGACTTTTATGGAGGTTTTCTTACATAGACATGATTAGTCATTCACCATTGGCAATGGAACTCAACCTCCAGATCCTCTCCCTTACTGGTGATCAGGGGATAAAACTGTAAGACACCACAGGGTTAGACCCTCTCTGACAACCAACCCCCGTACTTAGGTCAACTCATTAATATAACAAGAGGAACTTTCATCTTTCTCCACATTTAGGAAATTCTAAGGGTTTGAGAGCTTTGAGCCAGCAAGTGTGAATGAAAGACCAAGTCTGTATGGAAAATATATTTCAGTCATTTGAATGATGAAAATATTTCTTACAAATCATGATAATGTAGACACCCATACACCCATATGGTAAACAATATAAACAGAGAGAGAAAAATAGCCAGAGAGAGAAAGAGAGTACTGGCAATATGTCTAGAAATTAAAAACTTTGTACTATGTTGGGGATATAAAATGAAATATGATGGAAATATGATGGAAAACAGAATTATATAACACAGAAATTCCAATTCTATATATACACTCAAAAGAATTGAAAGCAGAGTATTGAGATCTTTTCATCCATGGCCATAGAATTTTTCATGATAGCTAGTATTGATAAAGGAGCAAGTACTATTTTCAGTTATTGTCAAGTGTCTGGATGGACCTCAACAGGGGAAACTTCTGTCTGGGTTCTAGTAGAGTACTGAACATGCTTTAATTGTTCCATGTCCTACTTCTGCAACTCAGTGCACCACACCAGGGAAGTTCAGGGTAATGGCTGACAGAGAGGCAAAGTTGTCACAACAAAATTTTCCTTTTTTTTTTTTTTTTGTCCTCCTCCCACAATGAGGGTTGTTGGTTTTGTTCTTAAGAAAAGTAAATATTTTTTAAAAAATATTTATTTATGTATGCATCCAGAAGTTGGGTACAGGCCAGAGGTGCAGGGGCGGTGAGAGTCTTCACCAGAGACAGAGTGGGGAGCAGAACATGCCGACTGACGAAGTGCATTGCTGAGGGGAACAGCAGGTGGGTCAGGAGAGGTCTGCCGCACTATGTGGATCACTTCCAGGGGAGGGATCAAACTCATGCTTAAGTGGGTTTAGCTTCCTAGTGCTGTGCTTTAACCCGATGCACTACCACGAAGGGCCAAAAAGTCAATAATTTAACTTTTTTTTCCCTCTAGTGCTAAAAGACCTCAATAGACCTCAATGTTAGCGATCATAACAAGGCAAAAGGGAGTGTGTATGTGTGTGTGTGAGAAGTGGGGGGAGTCACTTGGGGATAACTGTAATTAATACTTCTTAAAATAATCTTGCCATATGTCACTTAATCCTCACTAACACTCCATAAGCAAAATATTATTACCCTGATTTTACAAAAGAGAAATACAAAACTCAAAGACCACAAAAGCAGCAGATGGTATAGCCAGAGCCCAAGCTCAGAACTGTCATATTGCAAAACCTGTTTTTCCTACCATAGCATATTCCAGTGGTTGCCTTGACCAGGACCTTTTTCTTTTGGAAACCCAGTGCAGACAATGTTGGCACCTCTTTGCTTTGCCATTTGCATCACCATCCTTGTAGACTTAACATCCACTGGCGAACCCACCATCAGAATGCCATCAGAATGGTCGACACCAAAGCACTGGAAGGGATTAGTTCTACAGAGATCAAGTGGTAGTTTCTGCTTAGAACCTGGAAGTGGTAGTATGCACATATCTTCTAAGGGCCTACATTCACCAATTGAGACCACACGTGCACTTACTTTGTAGCCCCTAAAGAGTCCAAGCTCTCGTGGGCAATTAATGTCACACAAAAGTATAGAACCCAAAATGGCAGCCACCCACCATTTAATTCATGCAAGAGCAAAAAGACCATCTTAGGTGTGTAGTTGAGTAACTGACACAGTACATAGGCCCTGTGAAAACTCTCAGACACCCTGGATTCTACCCATCTGGAGTAAAAGTGCCACATTTGCAGATGCCTGTGGTTTGCCTAATTACATTTTCACAAACCCTTGGAAACAGCAACTACTTCAGCTGCACCACGCGTGTGGTCTAATGAGGTTTCTGAACTCAACATTATGAAATTGTCACAGGTTATTTGTCAGAAAGCAGCTGCCTTGTGAATATAGCAGACTTAAAATTTGGGGTACCAACATTTTAATAGTAATTATTTGTAATTTAAATATACATATGGCTTCAATTACATGCAACAAGTATTTTGTGAACATTTTATTTAAAATGTATCTGTATTTCCCAGGCTTTTGTTCCTCTCAGCATCCTTGAGCAATTTAAAAGTGGCAGATGCTTCTCCGCTCATTCTTAAATTTGAAAAAGAAATAATTGTTTCCTAATGAAAATAGAGATCTGAACTTGAAACGAATTGATTAATATTGATTTCCTTTCTTTGTAGATGGATTAACTACTGTATACTCTTGTGTTTACCCTTTTCGCAATTATTCCATTCTTATCATGTTCTTTGCATTGATTCTCCTTAAAGTGCATTTAATGTAACTAGCATCATTCCATGGTTATTAAAAGATTTATAGTCCCAGGAGTGGATTATTCTTGCTCTTTACCAGTAGGTTATTTCTCCTCCCTCCTCTCTTTCTGGCTCCTGCTTTTTAATCCTGCTGTTGCTAATTATGAGTTCTTTCTCTACGCCAACTGGAGCATCACCACAGCATCACCCATCTCTGCCTAGGTCTAATAACACTCCTGTGGCTGAGGCCTGGGGGGGCCCACCACTGGGAACCACTGGGCCTTACCTTTGTGTCAGGGAGCCTAGTATTGGGACCTCTCACCCAGTAGGGCTTGAATAGGCTTTTCATGCTTTATTCTAAAGTCAAATAGCCAGGCTGTACAGAATCTTCACTGTTGAAAAGCCCTCAGTTTAGGGATGGGGTGTCTCATCATATATACTTATCCTATGAAAATGTCTCAGGTACTCAGGGTTTTCCTAAGAGAACAACCCAGCCCAACTTTAAGAGATTGATTAGAATAATTTATTATAACTTGTTCACTGTACAGAATTTGGGAAATGCAGACAAATGAACACACATGCAAAATAAGTGTAATAGCATGACCCAAAGATAATGCCAGTTTTAATCTCTGTATACAGGTCTGTGGCTAGTTCACGAAAAAAGATATGTATTACTTGATTTTTTTAAACAATGATACCCCATTTAATTAATGATGTCTCATTATGAAACATTAGGCCAGATGACTGCTAAGTAATGCATCCTATCTGTATCATTATATATTTAATAAATCTAATGTTGTTTATTAAGGGTGATATTTTTATACTACAAATAAAGTGCAATTTAAAAGATTTCCAAAGATATTTGTGCAATTCTTGATTTTTCAAAAAAAAAATTCTAGGACTGGAATTGCATCAAAAAGTAAGTGCATGTTAAAGGGAGGGCTTTCTTCTTGACCTGGTTCTGCTGGTTCTACTGCCCAAGTAGATTTTCCTAGGCCTGTGTTAGTTCTGATACTCACACTCCCTTCCACAGAATTACAGGCAAATTCCTGGTGCCTTCATCTTCATTGGTGGAGTCCAGGGGCCTGCCTATCTAATCTCAATAGGCATTGCTTAGGAATGGGAACATCATAGACCACCATCTAGTGTCACAAGTTGGTGACCCTGTTGTGTGAAAATGTACCTGGGATTTGTTTGGATCAGGTAGGGTAAGGCAGCAAACATGGGCATGACTACCAAGAAGGAAGGACTTTATACTCACAAACCCTAGAACCAGGGTACATTCCATGCCACACAGAGCCCCAGGGGGAAGTGGGAAACAGTATGACCAAAAGGCTGAGCCAGGATTTCCTTAGAAAGGGAAGGGTAAGGCAGGGTAGGTAAACTGAGTAAAGTTCAGGAAGCTTGAATGATATTGGTGGGTCCTATCCTCTCAGGCTGTTCCTAGTTGCCTGGTACCTGACCCTGGAGTGATCAGGGCAGGGAGAATATTGGCTTGGTGTCTGAGTTTGATGGAGATGACTTAAGGTGTAGACTCTTCATTGGTTGGTTTTATATCAAAGTTGTGCTCACAGAGAGTCACACACTATCTTTAGATTTTAGCCCTGGGAAAGATGGTTCCTCCAGGATCAAGAACCCAAACACCAGAGAATCAAGAAAACAGGAAATAAGAAAATCTGATCTTCAGGACAATACAACTTATAGCAATGAAAATCAGCTCAGAGCTCTTAGAACCACTGACTCACTTCCCTCTCTGTTGACAAACTCTTCTGGAAATGGGTACTGACTAGAACTGAACTAGAATTTTAGCAACCTCTCCAAACTGAAGTACAACTCCTCACTCCCAGATCCCCTATCAGCTGGCCCTAGAAATCAGCTTCTAGCAACACTCACCGAAGTCTCCTGAAACCCAGAACAGCCATGAACTGAGCCTGATCCACTTCAACAAGAATAACTAAACTGCGCATGTGCTAAGGTCAGTTCACCCAACATTAGGCCCCTCCAAAAGCTAAAACATCTAAGCTGCAAACAGGATTGCTTACTTGCAGGACTTTATTGAGAGGTCTATGGAGAAGAGGCTGGAGTTCTGGGCAAGATAATATTTATGAATTAGCTGTGAATTTCAAACATCCCTGCATGCATATCACTTCATTAGTATGTAATCAAAATCTTTAATTATATAGTAAGTTTTTTAAAGAGAGAGAAATCGCTTTTTTAAACCACAATCCGTGTTATTCCTTTTATAGAAAAATCTAAAATTGGACCCAAAAAATGGACTATGAGCTTTCAACATTCTCTCTGTGACTGGATTACTACATATTATTATTTCTATTCATAGTTTACATTGCTTCTGATAGAGCTGTTATTACTGGAAACAAAACACACAATAACCCTTTGAAATCTTCTCCAGCAAATTTTCTAAATAGGTAAGCATCTTCCTATCTCATCTCAATTCTTTCCTAAGCGCTCAGCTAATTTTACCTTTTAAAATCATTGCTATTTAAGATCCACAATTTCTTTAATGTTTAGTTACTTGCCAAAAATTGTCAAATCTCTTCTTGAGCACATCAGTGAAAATGTCCTAAGCTATTGTTGAGGAAGCTACTCTTATCTGTCATAGGAAAATGCCCCCTGGGGAGAAGCAGGCCTCTGCCCCTTCGGCAGCCCCTGAGTTTCATCCTTCTGTTCCTGGCTGTTTTGTTCCTGCTCAACTAACTCCATCAGAGTATGCAAGAGCTGAAAGTTCCCCATGTAATTGTCAGCCTGCCGCCTGTGTGCCCTCGCTCAGCGTGACAGGCCCCGGCCTAGGAGCAACATCAGTGGCACAGCTGCAGGGAGTTTGGCTCCTCATTAGCCTTCTCAGAGCTGCCAAACTCCAGCTCCTTCCCTTTCATGGACAGGCAACAGGTGAAGGCACCTCACAGCCTGCTACTGCCTGAGTGCCCAGTTCAAGCTCCATTCCCCCATCACTCTGTCCCACTGTGCCAAGCTGTCCTGGGGTTTAGCTGGCTTAGACCACACAGGCTCAGGTTTTCATTCGAAAAGCCTATACATCTATGGCTCATGCTTGTCCAGCCCTCAGGCCAGCCAGGCACTGGGCCAGAGCCATCTCCACAGCTTTCCTCTCACTGCATGTAAATCTGAACAGGGAAGAGCAGCAGAGATCCATTTTAAGCAGTCTCTTAAAGTGAGTTTGATGTAGCAGTGTCCTCGTCAGAGAGCACACTGGTGAACAATTCAGGAGCAGTAGCCTCAAGAAGTTTTTCTTTCTTTTCTTTCTTCTGGTACCTGCCAATGTTCCTAAGGATAGCTGGGATTTCTTCTGAGGCCCGGCTCAGCACAGTGGAGCCCACTTGGCCAGCTTTTCCTTTGATGGCCATCTGAATGTAGATTCCTGTCTATTTCAGCTGTGCTTTCTCGAGAGAATTTTTTTCTGAACCCTAGCAGTGATGCTGCTTCATTTTTCTTCAGCAAGACTATAGTACTAAAAGCTCTTGCAAAGACTTTCCAGCTGTGTTTTCGAATGAGAAATAAATACAACTTTTAGAACCCTTTGCAGGCGTAAAAGTTAGATCTTTGCAAAGTCAGTTTTATCTCACATTTAGAATAGGTTCATAGATAATGGAAGCTGGATCCAACTACAGAAAATGGTACAAAAGTTCCCAAACTACCATTATTCTGGGTTTCTAAAACAGCATGCTAAGGGCTTTTAGCAGGATTTTCCCTCTGCTGATAAAATGTCTATACTCATGCCAACAGCAAAAAATTGAGAGCAGGAATATATCTTCCATCTGATGTGACAGTGTTTCTCTTTACTCTCATCTTAACATTTGATTTTACAAACACCAATAGCATAATGCTTGTTCTGTAATGAAAAATGCTTCGAGTGGATTTCAGGTGCAAATAGGTAATCAATGGACCATGTGAGCAAAGGGGGTCCTTTCCCATATCCAGGCAGACTGTTTCTCTCTCTCCTTTGAAAGAACCTATGCACTCCGAAAAATCTTCAGAGCTCATTTTCAGCATGTGCAGGGGAAAGAGAATGCATTTGATCCAAATATACTGTGATAATAAGTAAGAGATGCTAGGCCATAGTGCTGAGGCCGACTGGAGGGAGACTGTCTTCCTAGGAGATGATCTGCTTGTGTGATCTCCTTTTGTGTGGCTTGCTAGAACAATTAAGCAAAAACTGGGCTTCCAAGGGAAGGCTTCTTTTCTGGAGCTTGCCTTTTTGTCAGAAAAACCTTTTAGTTTTCTGGGGAAACATGGACCAAAGGTTTGGGTGCTGGGTTTCTGCAGATGCCTTTGGAAAGGGGGCGGGAGCCTTCAATGGTCCTTTGTCTCCTGCTGGCAACTTCAAGGTTGTCATCTTTCCCAACCAACCAGGCTGACTCATAAATCCTTTTGATCTGAAATCCTTATTATTTTGGATTTTGTTGTTGATTCTGGCTAGTTTCCTTGCTAGTTCGAGTGCTGGAGCAAATACATTTTTATGGTTCCATGAAATAGAGCAGGGACTTTCATTTTAGATAAAGAGTTTGTACAACGGGTTTTAGACAAAAACAAAACCTAAATGCATATTTTATAGTTATTAATTTCTAAGTAATTTTCATATCAATTTGAATATGAGGGTACATAGTCACATGTCCATAACTGCACAAGTTCACTCATCCTCTCCAATTCTCCCATAACAGATCCCTATCCCTTTCTTCCTGCCTTCAGTTCACTTTAGTAACCAGTATATATTTCATAGTCTAAGAGTTAATTTTGCTGTGTTCTGTCAGTATGAATTGTTTGGCTATTTATATTACAAATAAGTGAAATGATACATTATCTTATTTCACTGAGCATATCACCTCAAGATTCATCCATTTGTTCCAAAATGTACTCGTTCATCTTTTTTAATAGTTGAGTAATAATTCCATTGAGGGTATAACACCCTAACTTCTTTATACAGTTAGCTGTCTTTGAACACTGATTTGGTTCCATGATTTGGCTATGTTCATAGGAGTGCATTACAGTCTTTATATGTCACCTTCATATTTGAATGATATTTTAGCAGAATAGGGTGGTCTCGGCTGGCATTTTAGGGTTGTGCACACTTCATTTACAATTTTCTGGCCAGCAAGATAATAGCTGAGAAATTTGACAAGACATTGAATGGGGTGTCTCTGTAAGTTATCTTTATTTTCCTAGCAATCTTTTTTATCTTTTTTTTATTTTTTAACTTTGACTTTTGGTAATTTGGCAGTGAAATGTCTTTGTAAGGGCTCTTCTGCACTTATAAACTTAGGCATTCTTTATACTTCCTAGACATCCATTTTTATTTCTTAGTGTAGGAAGTTTACAGCTGCTATTTTTGGAATAGGATCTTCACCCCTTTTACATTTCCTATTATCCATGTTTCTTTTCTAACCTGATAGGTTTTCTTCATTTTTTCTGAAGTATTGTTTCTCTTCTTCAAGGTGGTTTATGCAATTGCATCTTCTATTTCTGAAATTCTCTCTTCTACCAGCTTGATTAAACACTTTCCATGTTTACCCTCACTTCATTCAGCATCTCTTTTTGTGTTTTATCTTATATGATTCATCTCTTTAGTAATGAACTCTCTGTGTTCCCGGATCTCCTCCTAAGATCCTTTATCTCATTTACATCATTTCACGGCTTCATTTAGTACCTCATTTGGCATCTTAAAATCTATTATTCTAAAATTCTTTATCTGAGGTTTCCCTGATGGTGAAAGGGGTTAATTCTCAGCACTGTGATGCTATGGGCAGTCACTGCAGCACGAGTACTATCTCAGGCCAGAAAGCTGACCCACATGACACTGCTGGTCCCCTCAGCAGTGTGTTTCAGTGGGTCTGACTGTTCTGCTCCTTAATCTGTCTCAGGTGAATCCTCTTGCCCCTTGCTTCTCTGGCCTAAACCCCAGCTCTTGTATGCATAAATAACAAAATAAATCTTTAAAAAAATAAATAAGATAGACATCTTTATCTGTTAGGTTCTCAATTTCTATGTCATTTTCATATGCCTCTGGTCTTTTCTTTCTGCTTTTCCGTATTGTGTTCAGCTGTCAGTTCAAACACTGTGGGTTTAGTTTTGTTGGCTTCTTTTCTCATTGGTGATGAGAAGGTGTGAGAGTAAAGGGAAACTGGATCTCAAAGTTTCTTCCTCAATCCAGGTGAAAAGTGAAGGCAGCACTAAGCTGATGAAAGGCAAGTTGTTTAGCTGGGGATTTGTCTCTCCCACATGCCCTGCCTGCCACCCAACTCTTCTCATTGGAGCCCAGATCAGCTAAACATAGAAGAGCCCTTTGTCTAATCTTACGAGCAGAGGGGAGGAAGCTTCTCTTAACCTTCCTGCTTGCCAATCTCCTGAGACAGAATTGGTGTCCCACAGACCAGCGACTTCAGCCTAGACCCAACCCTCGTTCAAGATTGCCTGCATAGCTCCCTTTCCCTCAAGTTTCTGTGGGAAGATGCTCTGAGCTTAGTGGAACCAGTAGCAGCCCCCCGTCTGTCCCAGAGCCCTGGCCATGACCTTCTTTGTCTCTTCACTAACTGTCCCCATAGCAAGCCACCAACTTTAGAGCAAAAACTTCAGGAAAGTCCCCCCCGCTCTGTTGATGAACCGCTGGATCTTTTTTTAAGTTAATTTTATTCTAGTTTTATTTTCTTTCTAATTGTATTTAGAGGTCAAAGTGATCCCAAACTCTCTATACAGCCATGTTATGGATGGAGTTTCCAAACATATTTTCTACAAGGTGGTTGTGAAGATCTCCGTGATTGTAACACCTTCCTTATCTATCTATAGTAACCATTATTAATATAGTGGACAATTGTATCCTTTTTTAGGATTACTTTAAAAATGTTCAAATTCAATGAAGACTAAGATTTAAGTAGATAATCCAGTGATATATTTTATCAGATGAAAATTATATAGTTACAGGTAGTTTTCTTTAACCAGTTTTTTTTTTTTAAATGTTATTTCTAGCTCAGTAATTCTCATTCTCTGGTATATCATTGCATAGTTCATTCTCTGGACAGCACATATTCCAGAGTGTGCAGGTTGACTTGGGCTCACACTCAGAGCTTAAAATGAACACTCACTGTGGAGGATAGGAGCTCTGTGTGGCTAAGTAACTGAGGCAAATTAGCTTCTGTAGGCTTGCTTAACACTCTCCAAATGCATGACAATAGACACGGCAGACTTCATTTACCAACTTCTCCCATTCATGTTTCTGCTTTGGTCTAAATTTGGAACGGTATAAAGACAAAGGAGGGAAACAAAGGGAGAATGCCTAATAATTGGATTGTATTTTGACAAGTTAATTCTCCCCAGATATCTGGGTTGCCAGTCTTGCTGCTACCTGGTTTCAATTCACAATACCCTCTTAAGAGTTATTCTCCAGGAAGATCATTTTTTAAAGACAAAATAGAGTGTCATCTTATATCAGAAGAAGGAAATACCTGTCTCTCAGAGTTGCTTTCTATATGGACAAAGTAGCTCCATCCAGTATTTGAAGTACCAGATAGGATTAGGAAATTAATAACCTTTTATCCATAGAAGAGAGAATGTGACTGAGAACAGCTTCACAATGCTTAATTTTCAGCAGTGTAAATGGAATCTAAACTGCATGCAATAAATCAGTGACACCTTTGATTCATTATAGATAATAAAGAGGAAGCTCTTCTGATTACCAGTGCTAATGCTGCTAAGAGATTCACAGTTCCTCATTTCATTCAGATACCACTATCAGTCAGAACAAGGGGCGAGTAGTGGGGGGTGGGAAAAACTTCAGTACTGGTCATCACCACCCTCAGTCCCGTGCTTTTTGTGAGCCAGATGCTTTAGTATCCACTTCCCTGCAGGCCTACCTGGTGGATGTTCTGAATCTCCAGAGTGCAGACTGGCTATTTTGACACAGTATGACATGGGTGGTAATTTACCACCTATGTGTCTCCGGTCTATAAAATGAGGATGCCAATACCTCCTAGACATCTAGGAAAAGTATCTCAGTTAGCATGCCAACAGCTCACAGAATATTATCTAAGTGTTATCACTACAAAAGGGGAAACTGAGGCCAAAAGGTATTAAATAATCCAAGAACTGCTTGGGCAGTAGGAAGCAGAGTTCAGATCTGAAGCCATTGTGTTGAACTACTGGGCTCCTTGGCCCACTGCCCACTGCCATGGCCCCACGTGCTAAGGGTACTCTTTCATTCAGATGTCCCTTTCTAGGCTCTCTGTCCCTTCTCCTAAAGAAAGAACCTAAAGAAAATCCATGCAGCTAGCAGCCAGGACTTTTCATTGGGGTGGAGGAATCATTATGTGAGGGTTGAGTTTTGGTTCTTGGATTTGGTTCCCAAAGATGTTCTAATTAATTGTGAGTGGACTCGGACTCTCTTTCCACATAGAAGCCTCGATTTGGCTTTGTTGTGTTTGTTTTCACCAGTGTTGGAGATTGACTCAGAACCGAGCCTTGTTCTGCTGGAGCCCCAGTTCTAGATAATACCCAGTCCCTATATTAGAATTCCAGGGAGCAGATCCCTGCTGGCACCTGGCTTTTCCCTTATGAGACTTAGGGTGAGTCAGCAAAGACCACTGCTTGAGCACAAAGCTGAGCTCTGCAAGTTGGCAGTTCCCTGAGGGTGAGATTAAAGTCCTGGAAGAGCCCTACTTTTCCAAGTAGGAATAGCCCCACTGATCCAAGGAGACCTACCTTTTGCTGTTCCTGGCTTTGAATGGTAGCAACAGTATTTGGGCCATGGAGAAGGAAAATGGCATTGACATTGTAAAAGTTCTCCCCACCCCTTCCCTTTCCAGGTTTTTACATTCCTCTGATTCTTAAATAGACAACCTGATACAAAACTCTTAAAAGAATGTAAGAAGGATACAAGACAAGATTCACTTATTTTAACAAACATTGTGATCCTGCCTTTCGTAGAGCAATATGCCAAGTGGAGAGATAAATTAGAGTGAGCAACTCAAAAGAGATGTACACTAATACATCAGAGGAGATAAAATCTTTAAGCAGGTCAAAGGCTATAAGACATAAGTGAGACTCCTAGGAGAAATAATTAAAAAATTTTCCCCAATGAATATGAATCTATAAGAAGTCATAACTTCTGATTGGAGAAATAACAAGGAAGAAGGTCTGGGAATAGGCTCTTGGAGAAAGTGATATTTGAGTTGGGCCATAAAGATTCAACCTACTAAGAAAGATTAAGATTGAATTCATTTAAAAACTAGTACAACATAGGTCCTGGTCACAGAACATAAGTCACTGTCCAGAAACAAGCACAGCAGATATTGCATAAAGAATGCCTATATACCTAAGTTCTGCATTTGACCTGTCAACCAACTTATTAAACATTTATTATGTAACAGTCAATCTTATCTATTCAGAATATAGTACAAAACAATATACACTCCTTGCCTTCATGAAGTTTCTTATTCATAATCAGTTAAAATTTACTTTAGTTTTTTTTTTTTTT
>NW_004567117.1:5806855-5836814 GCF_000260355.1 Condylura cristata | reverse complement strand
CCAGAGACAGAGTGGGGAGCAGAACAGGCAGATTGACGAAGTACACTGCTGAGGGGAGCAGCGGGCGGGTCAGGAGAGGTCTGCCACGCCATGTGTTCACCTCCGGGGCAGGCGGGAATTGAACTCATGCGGAAGCGGCTTTAGATTCTCAGTGCTGTGCTTTAACCCGCTGCGCCACCAGGGAGGGCCTCTGTTCACTCTTATAGTACACTAGCCCTTCAGCTGCCTGTGGTCACACACAGCAATTCAAGTGTCCTGGGCCTGCATTTCTGTAGAAGCTTCTCATTGTCTCCAACTGGTACCCCACAATGAGAAGACTATCTTGGTGAGTTTTTCTATTTGCCCTGGAAGGAGAAAGGAAAGAAATGACCTGTACTTTCATCTCTCCTCTCTCACTACTAGCCACAGTTATCAGCTAATCCCAGATTTAAGAAGAGACAGAAAGAGGACAAAAGAGGCCCATGGTGACTACTGGATGGGCCACCATCACTGCTGGTTATGCCTGGGTACGTTGAAGTCAATTCTCTTTCATGAGGCTTTTTCATGTGTTCTTCAGAGAATACACCCCTGTAGATGAGGATTTTCATCTGCATGAAATGAGCTGGACCAGCTGGGCATGCCATCAGCTTCAGCTTCTCTGCTTGGCTGATATTACCTCTCTCAGAAACACTCTGGCATGATCTGTGACAGACAAACCCAGATTAGTCCACACAGGAGCTCTCCCATGCTATGGCAAGTCACTGAGGGGAGAAAGACTACCTTGAGGGGAATAACACTGTGAGTGAAGACACCCTCTTATGAATTCTGCCAGACAGAAGCTTGGGGGTGCTTTCCTGTTGTTCCTGTTCACCAACCCCAAGTCTTGGATAGTTTGTGGCTCCTAAACTAGTTCTGTTTCTGCCACTATTGCCTGTGTTCCTAGGTTAATCTCCAAAACTCAGGTTCTTCCTATAACTGAATATGACGTGTTTGTTATCCTCTTTACCTCACATGAGCAGAAATGGGGTCTAATTTATAAATGTGCTCAAATTGCTAGGTCTGCATTGCATTCCAGGAAGAATGCCAGTTTTTCCTGGAATAGTGAGGAATTTCATCTTAGTTATTTCCAAGTTTCCCAAACTTGTGGCCTCAGCCTCCTGCCTAGGAAGCACCCACTGTCAGTCCAACCTGAAGATGGAATCCCTCCTCCTGGTCAATGTCCCAGGTCCCCAAAGCACCTGCAGGCCTCTCACTAAGCTCACCCAGCAGCCCGGCAAAGCCATCCACATGCAGACTGTTCTTCCACACTGTGGTTCCCCGGTGTGTTTCCTGCGGCCCACTGCTCCTGTCCCTCTGGCTCTTCAGCTCACACATGTTCATCAGCCCCACATCAATCCCAGCTCATGGGCTGCACAGACCCCGCACCAAACCCCAGGCCTCTCAGGGCCCTTCTCCAGAGTCCTCGGTCCTTCCTGTTGATTTCTCTCAGGGTCTCTATAGCTTTTACTGAAATAAAACTTTTCCTGCCATTTTTGTTTTGCTTTGAAAGTTCAGGCTGTGCTCAACTTTCTGCCCACTTTCTTCCGAAAGAATCCACACAGGAGCATAAACACTTTTTCATCCACTCTAAGATACATTTCCCCTTCCGTTTTCACATGTTCTCATCTCTGAAAGCAAGGTGTACCTCTGTGTTGATAGTGTTTTACAATTAGAGCCAGCAGCGACTTTCTAAATTAGTGGTACATAAAATAACAGCACATTCTACTGTCGGTGGATCTTAGTAAAATCAGCATCTCTCTGGAAGCAAAGAAGAGCCTGGGCCAACGAGCAGCACCCTCCACCCCTGGCATAGAGCATCCAGCCCCAGCACAGCTGTGGAGTCGGGGGAGGAGCTGCTCCCTGCCCCCTGGGACATGAGAATCTTGGTGTGGCAATATTTCCTCTTATTTCCAGAGATTGTGAACATAAAAGTCAAACATTCACAGCTATTATCTCACAAAGGGGAAAAGTTGCTGTCTAGACATAGACTATAATTATTATTATTATATAAAGACTCTGAAACGCCTGAAACACAGAAAGGAGCAAAAGGGCTCATATATGCCAAAAGCTCTATTATAGTCCCAGTAAACACCTCCCTATCTGATATGGCGTCTATTCCAGCCTTTTCAAGGGGGTGCTGGCAGAAGATGCTGCCACACCTCTAAGAAGTCTGTGGCGGATCTAACGAGTATACAGTCTTTCTTTAGTAAGCATTTTCTTTTTTTAATGTTCTCTCAATTCAGTTTACTCTCGGGTCAATTAAAATCTTGAAATGTCATGTTGTCTCATACAGAGAAACAGTCAGTATTTCATTTTTGCAACTGTCAACAAATTCTACATAGTGCCCTTCCTTTTATAGTTTAAGAGGCACAACCAGATTGATACTTAGAGCTACATTGATCAAAGCACAATATTGGGAAACAGCCCTCTTATATATGGTAGCATATAAGAATACTGCAAACTTCGGGGCCCTCCTTGGTGGCGCAGCAAGTTAAAGCACAGCACTGAGAATCTAAAGCCACTTCCGCATGAGTTCAATCCCTGCCTGCCCTGGAAGAGATCCACATGGCAAGGCAGACCTCTCCTGACCTGCCCGCTGCTCCCCTCAGCAGTGTACTTCATCAATCTGCCTGTTCTGCTCCCCACTCTGTCCCTGGCGAATCCTCTCACCCTCCGCATCTCTGGCCTGTACCCCAGTTCTGTATGAATAAATAAATAAATCTTAAAAAAAAAAAAAAAAAGGCCCTCCCTGGCGGTGCAGCGGGTTAGAGCACTGCACTGAGAAGCTAAAGCCACTTCCGCATGAGTTCGATTCCCACCTGCCCCGGAGGTGACCACATGGCGTGGCAGACCTCTCCTGACCCGCCCGCTGCTCTCCTCTCTTCGTCGATCTGCCTGTTCTGCTCCCCACTCTGTCTCTGGTGAAGCCTCTCACCGCCCCGAGCCTCTGGCCTGTACCCCAGTTCTGTATGCATAAATAAATAAATCTTTAAAAAAAAAAAGAATACTGCAAACTTCAATAAAATAACTTGGCTTTCCAAATGTTCTTTGTAGTCACCTTTAATCATAGTTGCTCCTCCTTATATCCATATTTTACTACTTGTCTCAATTATAAAATGGCCTTTATTCATGGGTGGCATTATACAGGTGGATGTAGGGCTGTGAGACCTATGGGACCTCGTCTCCCAGAGTGGGGTCCATCGCCATCACACTACAGGACTCATGTCAGCCCTAGCCCCGGCTTTCCCCAACCATAGCTGGGACCTCCCAATTCCACTGGCAGATAAGGACACACTCATCTTTCCGGGGCCAGGCCAAATATAAAAGGATATAAAAGTCAATTTCGGGGGCTTAACAGAGTTGTCATTCTCTAGCCAAGGTGCTTGGTTCTAACAAGCACTGGCCCATCTTGGCCCAGACCCCAGGTCTCTCCACACACCTCCCACAGGTACACTGGCAAGTCTAATCCTGGAAAGCTGTTTCAGCCTCTCTAATCCTGGAATGCCTGGCTTCGTAATCTAGAAATTCAGAAATCCAACTTCTAGGTACATAGACAACAGAAATTATGAACACATGTCCAAGGAATTATGCTAACACTAGTGAATATCCAACTAACTATTCATAAATAGGGGAAAGATGAATAGATTATCATATAGTGATTCATAGAATATTACTGTATAGGGCCCTCCCTGGTGGCGCAGCGGGTTAAAGTACAGCACTAAGAAGCCAGAGCTACTTCCGCATGAGTTCGATTCCCGCCTGCCCCGGAGGAGATCCACATGACGTGGCAGACCTCTCCTGACCCGCCCACTGCTCCCCTCAGCAGTGTACTTCGTAGATCTGCCTGTTCTCGTCCCGACTCTGCCTCTGGTGAATCCTTTCACCCTCCGCATGTCTGGTCTGTACCCCAGTTCTGTATGAATAAATAAATAAAAATCTTAAAAAAAAAAGAATATTACTGTATAAACTTTAAAAATAAGTGGCTAATTTATTCGTTTGCAGGAGTCATCAAAATTTTAAGATGGAATGAAAAAGTCAAATTGCACACTGTCAAATGATAGATTTTAATTATGTAAATATGCACATGGAAAGAAAGGATCAAAATATAAAGGAAAGGATATTCACCATCCTCAAAACAGGGAGCCACTCTGAAACAGGAGGGGAATGAGAAGGTGGAGGGTTAAAAAAAGGGGTGGAGCCTGTATTTGTATTTTGTTTTTTCACAAATGAGTTAATCTATCCCTATTTGCTCCTATTTAGTCTTGATCTCAGTCCAATCTCTGTTATGCCCTTGACCGCAACACAGAAACATCTCTTCTTAAGATATCTATCTGCAGCTTTCAAACTGGCACTTCTCTCCCCACATTTACTTCAGCAGAATTAACTCCTCCCTCACTGCCGTCCAGTCATTCGACTTCTTATGTCACTTGGTTCCTTTTGAAGTTTCTGTTTTATCTTCTCATCAGACAACAGTAGCATCTTTACCTACCATCTCTCTCCAGATAGTTTATTGCCAGTTACATGTAAATGGCTCCTAAATTCACATCTTTTCCCTGAAGCTCTTTATTCACATCTGTCAACCTGACATCTTGACTTGGATGGCTGCTAAGCATATCAAACTTAATATATGCTAAACTGAACTTCATGATCTCCTCCCACCTCAAAACATATTTAGATCTTGGTCCTCTTCATCTCATAAGTGGTACTACATACATTTTATTGCTCAAGTCAATAGTCTAGGATCATGTCTGATTCATCTCCTTTCTTCTTACCATATTCCACTATATAGTTACCAATTCTGCCTTGAATTTCCTCCAGCTGCCATCTCTTGTCTGAGTTAAATATTAGTCAACACTCCACTGGGGAATCTGTGCTTTAACTCTTACTTGTCATTTTTTTTCAAGTGGCTTAAAGGCTTTATTTTTGGTTTTGCTTTATATTGTTTCCAGGTCTTAAATATTCCATAATAAAATTTGTAATCTAAAAACCACCAAAATTTTTTTAAAAAGTTCTCCAAATCTCTACCCATATATAATAAACAATATAAACAATATAGCTTTAAAAATAGAATATAATGGATGTAATGAACTAATGGAAATTCTTGAGCATTCCTTATCATCAAAGGTAAGCATCAAATTGAATTTTTTGATTTACTAGTCCCATGCATTTATATATATATATATATATATATATAAAACCTTATATATATATATATATATAGATATAAAACCTTTATATATATATATAACCTTACAGTTGATGTCCTAAACAACATATTATTCTGTATGTCTTTAGCTGTATTTATGTGTATCATATTAAGTGTACTTTTCTGCAATTTTCTTTCATTCCATTGTATGTGAGATTAATTCAGCTTGATAACTATGACTCTTTTTTAAAAGATTTATTTATTTATTCATACAGAACTGGGGTACGACCAGAGGTGTAGAGGTGGTAAAAGGATTCACTGTAGTCAGAGTGGGGAGCAGAATAGGCAGAATAGGGGAGCAGAGGGCGGGTTAGGAGAGGTCTGCCATGCCATGTGGGTCACCTCCCAGACAGGGCTCAAACTCGCACTTAAGAGGCTGCAGCAGTGTACTTTAACCTGCTGTGCCACCAGGGAAAGCCTGGCACCTATGAATCTTATTCATTCATTTTTCACTGCTATATAGTACACATCTATTTCCTTCTTGATACTTAGTTTATTTCCTCTTTGTAGTTACAAACGAATCTACTGACCCCTATAAATTGAGTGTCCCCCATCACCATCTCTCTGCCACTTTTATATGTTGAAACCTAATACCTAATTTGATGATATTTGGAGATGGAGTCTTTGAGAAGAGATTACGTCATAATGGTGTAGCGCCAAGGAATGTGAATAATTCTGTTAGTGCTCATATAAAAGGGTCCCTAGATTTCACTGCCCCTATGCTCATGCAAGGACACAGCCAGTGTTCGTTGCGCCTAGAATAAGTGCACCTAAAATAAGATTCTCATCAGAACCTGACCATTCTGATGCCCTGATCTGACTTGCAAACACCAGTAATGTGTTAAATAAATATCTATTGTTTATAAGTCATGTACTCTGCGGTACTTTGTTATAAAAGCCCAAACATACAAAGCCACTTAATATGAATGTTTTTGGTATATTTCCTTGCATATATATATATATATATATATATATATATATATATATATATATATATATATATATATATATATATATATATATATATACACTCTCACACAGGGGTTTATCTACAGTATATACATTCTGTATTAGAATTTCTGGCTGAAATGAGCATCTTTGGTTTTTCTTAATATTACCAAACACTTTTCCAAATTTTTTACCCATTATCATACCACAACAGCATATGAGTTCTTATTGTACCATATCCATTCCAACACTTCTATTGTAAGTTTAATAATTTTAACCAATCTGGTGTGTGAAATAGAATCATCTGCCTTTTAAAGTCTGCAGGTTATTCATATTGAGCATGTTTTATTGCTTACTGACATATTTCCCATTAATATTTTCAGCTTATTTGTCTCTTGATTGTTTTCCTTACTGTTTCATAGGAAATTTTTTTTTATATATTTTCTGGATACTAATCATTGGTTTTATGATTGGTTGTTGCTATACTTTTAAAATTATGTGTTTTAGTCATAGAATTTTTAATGTAAGGCAATGAGATTTATAAATCTCCTGATGATTTGCTTTTCATGTCTTGCTTAAGAAACCCACTCTACCCTGGCCTTTCAGCAACGTAAATCAGACCATACCCAAGTCCTGCTCAAAATCCTCAATGACCAACTTCACCCTGAATACGAAATCCCGTTTGTTTCTCTGTCTTCTTCTCTGACCTTGCTGCCTACCCCCTGCCTTCTCGCCCCTTCCATACCGCCTGTTCTTCCTTTCTAAAAACAAGTTGACTTAATACCTATCCATGCCTTGATGGATCTCTGCTTAATCAGGCATGTAGCTGCTTTCTCTTATTGCTTAGGTCGAGGATAGAGATCACTGCAGGAGACCCACTTGGACTCAAGTGTCTAATACCCCTATCCCATCCCTTTCCAGAACTATCCTCCCATTTCATATCTTTTATACACTGTCATGTATATGAAGCTATAATGTGTGCTAGTTGTCTACTTGGTATGTTGTCAGTCTCTTCCATGGATTGGCATCTATGAAGCAGGAGCCTTGCTGTCTGCTCTCCTCTGTACCTTCAACTGTAGATCAGTGATTAACACACTGAAAGCAGTGAGTATCTATAGAATGAATCCATAAATAGAGAACACATTTGAGGAAATGTACCAAGTGATGGGAAAGTAGAGATCTGTAAAGATGATAAATGATAGATTTGAGGAGCTGGCCAAGAGACCCACACTACTTGTAACTCTTATTCTGAAGAAAATTACCAGGATAAATTGAAAAAAGTAGTGAAAGATACAGTAGATTTAGTTTTAAGTGTTTCTGAAGATAAAGAGCTGAACCTTCCCCCAACTTTTTCTATTCTTAACATAACTCTCAGAATGTACCTTTTACAGCATAAGTTGGATCAGGCTGCTTCCACTCCAAAACCTGTTTTGCTCTCATGTAGCTCACAGAGAAAGATAAAGATCACACAATGGTTCCAGAGTCCTGTCAGATCTAACTCCGCCCAGCACTCTTCTTTTCTAAGTCTCCTACCCTCTCACTCATTGCCTCAGCACTGGCCTCCTTATAGCTTCTCCACAGATGTGGCTGCTCCCTCTGCTTGGCCCTCCAACTTCCAGGATAATCTCATAGTTCTCACCTTCAACCTTTGTTCAAATGTCATTTCCAAATCAGGCCTATCTGATCCAACCTACTTAAAATTGCAAATCATCTTTATCCTACAAGCCCATTGTCCACTTCCAGAGTACTGAAAATATTTCATGTGTACTAATTGCCTCCCTCCATGAGAACATAATCCCCTTGAGGTAAAGGCTTTTGTTCACATGCTTACTGACATATCCACAGGATCCTGAATAATGCCTGTACATGGTAGTGCTTAATGTACTATTTATTAAATGAACAAATTCATCCAATAAGTCTGTATTCTACAAAATGGTCAATACCAAGGCACTTTTGGTAAATTTTGACAGATTGAAAAAACCTCAAATTCAAAGCAAAAACCCTCTGGGGATGCAGACAAAGCAGAAATATATTGTGGCAGGAAGGGGGAAGAGGAACAGGGGAAACCAAACTCGAAGCAACTTTTCCTTAGCTATTAATGCCAGACCACAGTGGGCAACATCCACTGCCTTCTGAAGGAGAAAGTGAAGAACACCCGTATTATGTAAGTGACAAAGTGGTTTTTGGTGTATAAACATAGTAGATTTCAATTTAGCTGGACTCCAAGGAAATGAGAATTGTCCAGCCATCACTTTCTGAACAGTCAGCTGGATGTGCACATAGGCAAGAGAGGTCACTCCATTTTTCTGTGTCCCGGCTTTGTCCTCCCCCAAGTGGTCACATCACATCAGAGTGGGCCACAGTGTATGAGCAACTGTGTGCATAATTTTTTTCCGCCTCCTATTGCGCTGTTTATGAAGAGAAGTCTTTTCCTTAAGTACTTTACATATCTCCTTCCAGTCACTTCCTGTTTGTGTTTAATGTCGGTGCAGGTGCTTCATGCACCCCTCTGACAGTCTACTTAGTGTTCCCTAATAGGTGGCCCTTCTTTCTCTTGATGTTTTTAATATACTGTCCTTGTCATTAGATTTCAACAGATGTAACATAGCTTAGCCTGTGTCTGTCTGGTGTTATTTTGTTTGGAACTCTGAGTTTCTTGGATCACGGAGTCTGGTCATTTCCCAAATCAGGATGGTCTTTAGTGATTATTTCTTTAAATAGCCTTTCTCATTTTCTTAGTCATCTAGGATCCCCATAATATGGATATTATTTCTCTTTAATTTGCCCTAGGAACCTCTTACATGGCTTTCATTTTTAATTCTTTTTTTCTCTACTTTGTTCTAGCCTTGTGTCACAAGCATTGTGTTTTCAAGCTCATTAATTTTCTCCATTACTTCTGTTTGTCTGCTCTTGAGGCTCTTGATTATTATTATTTTTATTTATTTATTCATGCAGAACTGGGATACAGGCCAGAGATGTGGAGGGTGACAGGATTCACCAGAGACAGAGTGGGGTGCAGAACAGGCAGATTGATGAAGTACACTGCTGAGAGGAGCAGCAGGCGGGTCAGGAGAGGTCTGCCACGCCATGTGGTCACCTCCGGGGCAGGCAGGAATCAAACTCATGCGGAAGTGGCTTAAGCTTCTTTGTGCTGTGCTTTAACCCCTGCGCCACCAGAGAGGGCCCTCTTGATTATAGTTTTAAAAATCAGCCATAGTGCTTTTTAATTCCATTATTTCTAAATGTAGCTGCCTCATATTTTCATTATGTTCATTCATACAGTTCAATAATAAAAACAAATCAATTAATAAATGAACTGCCTATATGAATAGACAATTCACCAAAGAAGGTATCCAGAAGGCCAAAGACTGATGCAAAATGTCCATCATCTCATGAGAGAGATGCAGATTAAAACTACAATGAGACACTATCTTACACAAGTAAGAATATATATATTCTCATACATTATACACATACACACACACACATTCACATATATTAAAAGAACCCCCCCACCCCCCACCCAACAAGTGTTGGAGAGGATGCAGATAAATGGAACCACACTGTTATGGGGATGTGAACTGGTGTAACTATTAAGGAAAGCAATCTGGACTTACCTTAAAATGTTAAAAAAGGAAATCCCTCATGGCCCAGCAGCCTCACTCTTGGGCACAGCCCAAAGCTGGGAAACCACAGACACAACGTCTTTATGTTCCACAATATTCATCACAACATTATATGCAGTAGCTCAGACATGGATACAGCCTAAGTATCCAACCACAGATGATTGCATCCAAAAGATGTGCTACATACACACTACTGAGTACTATATAGCTACTAGAATGATGAAAGGCAGCTATTTACAGCAGAATGGAGGGAATTTGAGAGAATTATGTAAAGCAAAGTACATCAGAAGTATGAAAACACATGCCAGACATTTACATAGCAGATGTTTCAATAACATAAAATACTTTCCCAAACCAGTGGACATGAATGGACACCCTGAAGGCTGTGATTATGAGGGAAAAGGACAAGACAAGAGGATTCAAAAATAAGGGAGAGCAAAAATATAGGAATTTCAGACTACTGTGGTGTTAAGAGGGAGAATATAGAAGGAAGAAACAAGAGGTGTGTATACTCTCCTACCCACAGGAATAAAAGTAAACATCCTAATAAAAATTTAACCTGGTATCTATTAAAATACTGTGTAAACTGTCTCCCAGCCATATCACACAGCTGAGACCATCTTCATGCCAAAACAGTTTTCAAATCTCTACTCCTCTGATCTTGCAACATGTTCAAGATAATGTCACAAAGTAGAATACCCTCAAAGAAATAAATCAAAATGGATTGAGACCTTCCATTTAGACAAAAACATGAATAAAGACTTCATGAATATAATTATTAATATTGGAAGTGTTAAGGATAAAATTGATGCAGCTTGAGAACAAGCAAATAGAGAAAGGGCTTTTCATGGTCTTTATAAACTTGTGCAACTCTTACCTTAAAGTGTGAGTGTTGGTGGCTCTCCCTGGTGGTGCAACAGGTTAGAATGCAGCATTAAAGGGTGACTGCAGCCATTTCAGTGCAAGTTCCATCCCTTGCTCCAGAGGTGATCCACATGACGCAGCAGACCTCTCCTGTCTCACCCGCTGCTCCCATCAGCAATGTGCTTTGTTGATCTGCCTGTTCTGCTCCCCACTCTGTATGGTGAAGCCTCTCACCTCCCCTGCACCTCTGGCTTGTACCCTAGTTCTGCATGAATAAATAAATAAATCTTAAAAAAAAAAAAAAAAAAGGTGAGTGTTGGGAAGTGTAGATAGATTCACTTTGCAGTATTTAGGTCCTAAAAAGTTGTGTCCTATGTGAGAATCAAATCAATAGCTATGAGACTGGAGTTTTAATCTTATTCCTTGTTTAAAACATCTTTTACTCACTCCATCAGCTTGATGTTAGAAAAATCAATGATTTATTTCACTCTACTCATATGACTAGCTTCATTTAATTTGTGAAGAATTATTTATTTACAATGTTTCTGTTGCTATTTGATAAAGAAATATTGCATCCTCTAAGAAGTGATTGTAGACTCAGACAACAAAACAATAAAGATAATACAAAAATAGCAGAAATGAAATAGAAATAATTAGACTTGACTCTGTCATTGTTTTCTATAGCTGAAGCAATATATTAGTACAAAAGAAAGAGTAATGGTTTTTCATTTACCTTAATACTTATGATTACTATGAAAAATCACATCATAGTTTGGGATATCTCTGGCTTCAACCAGTGTAGAGAGAGAGATTGCCTCAGGCCTCCCTGCTGATGCAAAGGGTTGGGTCACAGCACTATAAAGCTATCTGCAGCCGCGGCAGCACAAGTTCAATTCCCATCCAGGGAACTACCCACATGGCACAGCAGACCTCTCCTATCCCTCCTGCTAATCCCCTCAGCAGTATGTTTCACTCAGTCTGCCTGTTCTTTTCCCTTCTCTGTTGCTGATGAATCCTCTTACCCGCCCCCTTACCTCTGGCTTGTACCCCAGTTCTTGTATACATAAGTAAAAAACTCTTCAAAAAAATTTTTTTTTCTCTTGAACTGCATTATCCTGGTCCATTTGTAAGCAAGTAGTTTTTTCTGCACAAGAAAAAAAAACTATTTGAATAATAGAAATGTTACAAGCATCATTCTTCTTATTTTAAAATTATGTATTTTCAAATAATTAATACAATATCTGACACAAAACCAAATATTCCCTCATTATCTTCAAAGAATGTCCTGCAGGGCATTAATATTTATAAATTGCTAAACAAGGTAGGACAACTTATCTTGCCCTTTAAACATTTTGTTGTTGAGTAAAACACTATGGAATCTGCTTTTTTTTTTTTTTACTTTCACTGGACCTGTATTGTGAAATGATGTTTGCTTCTTATTACCTTTACCACTGTGTTCTTTTCTGACATAATTTTATTTTTGCTTCTGAATTGTATTTTGAACAGCATAACTAAAATGATTTGAAACAATACTCTGGCACTATGGTTGTTCCATTGGACAACTCCATACCTCATGCTTCGGAAAGGAGAGGAGCGATAGATACACAGCAAAATCTGAAAATGTCACCAGTGCTTCCACTATGAACCCCAGCCCAGCTCTCCTCAGACCCCTGAATCCAGATCATCACCTCACTCTAGGCACATAACTCAAGAAGGCTGCAGCAGAAACAGCCAGAAGGGTTATCGCTGCTCTAGGACACCATGGATGCTGCAGACAATTGGTCCAGCCAAGATTTCTCACCAATGTAGCTCAATATTTCTTGTTCGCCATCATCCTCAACTGAGGCCATTATCAAGTCATGCTCAGAAATACCCTCTATACAAATACGGTTTATACATCTTCCTCTCTGTCCAAACTTATCAACAGAAGCACACCAGCAATGCATGAGACCCACAGAGCAGAGGTCAGTTTGGTGTCCACTTCATTATGATCTAGAACCATGCTATCTGGTAAAGCTACACTGGCCACTAACTTTTCACACTTCAGGTAATCAAATATGAATAAACTTAGAACTCAGTTCCTCACTTTCACTATTTTACATACCAGTAGTGACATGTAGCTAGTGACTACCAGACTTGACCTCTATAGCACAGAGTAGAAAATACCTCTGTCATTGTAGAAGGTTCTCTGGACAGCACTGTTTTCAAAAAAAAATGTCATAATTCCTGGGCTCTCCTTGGTGGTGCAGTAGGTTAAAGCACAGCACTAAGAAACTAAAGCCACTTCAGCATGAGTTTGATCCCCAGCCCAGAGGTAACCACATGGCGTGGCAGATCTCTGCTGATCCTCCCACTGCTCCCCTAAGCTCCTTGATGTGCCTGTTCTTTCTGCTCCCCACTCTTTCTAGCCCTGCACCTCTGGATTGTACCCCAGTTCTGTATGCATAAATAAATATATATTTTTTTAAAGTCATAATTCCTGCAGACGGTGATTCTGGGAGAGGAGTTCCTTTAGTTCAGGTTGACTGGAAGAAAATCCTATCTTATTCTGGCTCCAACCTGCAATGGATTGGGGTAAGCCATCTCCTGGCCTCCCAGGACTCCCTGGGATTAACATTTGTTTTGTGATGGAAGGAAGGCAGGACACACAGAGCATACAGGAACTAGATTACTCTCCTCTGCTTTGGCCTTTTGCAGGTTTTTTGTATTTTTTTTTTAAAGATTTATTTATTTATTCGTACAGAACTGGGGTACAGGCCAGAGATGCGGAGGGTGAGAGGATTCACCAAAGATAGAGCGGGGAGCAGAACAGGCAGATGGACGAAGTACACTGCTGAGGGGTGCAGCGGGCGGGTCAGGAAAGGTCTGCCTCGCCATGTGGTCGCCTCGGGGGCAGGCGGGGATCCAACTCTTGCGGAAGTGGCTTTAGTTTCTCAGTGCAGTGCTTTAACCCGCTGCGCCACCAGGGAGGGCCTGTTTTTTGTATTTTTATTAAACTGGTTTTGCGACATATCCTCTACTTCTGTAAGAACAATATTACACAATTCAGCTTTGTCTTCACTTTAGGGATACTCAGTGGGAGAAATTTCTCTTAGGCTTCAGGGTCAGTATAAAATGTGCCCTCCTCGTGACTGGTGGCATTTACATTTTAAAAGAATATGAATCTTGTAACTAATCTCATTTTCTTCTTTTTTTTTCTTTTACTATAAGAAGGGTTAGAAAAATAGCATTAAAAATAGACAGAATCTTAATGGTATTCATTTCTTTTTATTAATTATATTTCTAATAGAGGTTTTTGGAAGTCATCAAAATATTTTTGGGAATAAAATGAAATTAGGTTAAATTCTTTTTTTAATTGGAGGAAATATACTTTCAGAAACCCCAAACTTAACAAGTACATTATGAAAGTGTATAACTTTACAAAAATTCATGCTAAAAAATCCATCATTGGAAAAGCTATCAAGATGTGTTGTAAGCAGCTTAAACTTAGGTCTGGAAATTTTGTGCGCATATTTCTGTAGTATAATAAAAGACAAAAATTAGTGTGTCTGAAGTTGTAAACTCAAATGTTCAAAAGATGGAATAACGAAAATACTTCACTTTGTTTTTGAGCAGAGGGTTTTGTTGCTGTTGTTAAAAAATCAACTGAAAGCTTCTAAAACTGTCACATTAACAGCGTTCTCACCATTCACACGTTAAGCATGATCTCTATAATTGAAAAGCTATGTCTTGATCAAGGAATAAATTAGTTTAAAAAAAAAAGCATCTCACCCCTCAAAACACTACCATCTTTTTTTCCCCCTTTGTTTTGATCATCATCAAATGTACTTTGTAAAAGGATATTTTTCAAATAAAAATGTTTTAGGAAAACTAAATAACTTTCCACTCATAATTATATTGTAATGGAATTAATAAAAAGGAAAAACAAATGTTTTAGAATCAAAATATGAAGATCCAATCTAAAGTGTACCAAGATACTATACGTAAGAATTTTCTGGAAATTACTGATTTTGTGCTTAGGTGAAACAACACAGCCCAAAAAGGGACTGCACTTATTATTATTATTATTAATTCATGTACCATTGTTTTATACTCTTGTTAATATTTTGACAGCATAGGATTTCTTCCCTTTGGTGGTCACCACAGCTCTGCCACCAGCAAATACCCATAGTCTGTTGTGTCTTCCTTCCCCTAACCTCTCTGCCTGCACCTCCCTTCCTGCTTGGCAGATCTCTGGTCAGTTTTCAAGAATCTTTTTTATAGTGTGTCTCAAAAAGGGCTTTTTAACAAATACAGCTACAGAGTTGCTCAAAACATGCTCTCTGTAGTGATCATGTACCTTTCATAAAAATCAACTGGTGCTCATCCCTGTATGGAAGCATAAAAACAGCACTGAGGGCCCTCCCTGGTGGCACAGCAGGTTAAAGCACAGCACTAAGAAGCTAAAGCAACTTCCCCATGAGTTCGATTCCTGCCTGCCCGGGGTAGGTGACCACATGATGCGGGAGACCTCTCCTGACCCGCCCGCTGCTCCCCTCAGCAGTGTACTTCGTCAATCTGCCTGTTCTGCTCCCCACTCTGTCTCTGGAGAAGCCTCTCACCGCCCCTGAGTCTCTGGCCTGTACCCCAGTTCTGTATGCACAAATAAATAAATCTTAAAACAAACAAACAAAAACACAGTACTGAGTATTCTTTCTATTAAACATCAGAGAAGCTCTTCTATAATATTTTAACACAATTGAACAATCATTAGTATATCTGTCTTCTCGTCATTTTGCAAGTAAAGGGTATGATGAAGAAAGTTACATTAACAATAATAAATGATGTTTACTGAGAATTTAATGTGTAGCACGTACTCTGTCCAATGTTCTAGATGGGTTTTCATATTAACAAACTATTAGGTACTGTTTCTATTCTTTTTATGTAATTAACAAAACCGAGGGCTAATTTTTCCAGGGTCAGCAGCCATTCAGCAACAGATGGAACTCCAGTCTGAGCCTAACTGCTCAGCTACAAAAAGTAAGTTCCTAGTGGAACCCCAACTGGAAATGCCGTCTTATTTTCTTCTTCCCTGTCTACAGCAAATGAACGAAAATGAGCAAAAGGCACATACGCAAAAAGCCAGGACAGATGGCACCCAAATAACAATAAGAAAATGCTCTTTGATTTCATCTTTAATTTTGAAGTTTTTTTTTTATGTTGCTTCTCTCTAAAGAGAGAACATTATATTTTCATTTACACGTGATGAAGTTTCCTATAGTGTATTTGATAATCATTCTCATTACACAATACTTTGACATCAGATGGTTGTAACTTCGAGTAGGTTCAGCTTGCCTATCTTTCTGCTTCCAATTCTATTAAAGAAGGATGGATAAAAAGCTTTCTTATCAAAGTCCTTAGTATATGATAATGAGTTCAACAAACAAATGCCAAGCCATCTTTCTTTCGTGCTTGAAAGACCAGGCCTTTTCCATTGAAGCCCCTATCTACATCAAAAGACCAAAGCCTATTCAGAAACCATATTTCAGACAAATATTTTAATATTCAGGAAAAATAATGCTAGCATTTGGCTCGGTACTCTGTAGTCCACTACATCTCAAAAGATGCCCTAGTGATCCAGAAAAGGACCCAGTGTTGACCCACCATCTTTTCCATGTTGGGTAGAAGTAGTTGGGGTAGAGGGAGAAAGGGCCAGACCCATCCTCTTACTTCAGTATTGGGAATTCAAGCATTTCAGTTTGTGGGCTGGAGGTCCTATACCTCAGCCCTCAGGTGCTGACCTCAGAGTGGGACTGCCCTCTCCCGAAGGGCAGACACAGCTGCACTTGCCCACACCCTGAGTACTGGCAGCTTCCTCTACAGCTCTTGCCAGTCTACAGGACAGGCAGATAATTCCAGCACTTTAGTGACATTTTTTTTTTTTAAGGTTTATTTGTTCATACAGAACTGGGGTACAGGCCAGAGGTGCCGGGACGGTGAGGCTTCACGAGACAGATTGGGGAGCAGAACAGGCAGATCGATGAAGTACACTGCTGAGGGGAGCAGCAGGCGGGTCAGGAGAGGTCTGCCGCGCCTTGTGGTCACCTACGGGGCAGGCGGGGATCGAACTCATGCGGAAGTGGCTTTAGTTTCTTAGTGCAGTGCTTTAACCCACTGCGCCACCAGGGAGGGCAGTGACATTTTTTATTCTCTTGTGATCCTTGTATTTCACCCCTTATGAAAGTTAGGAACTACATGATTTTGGTCTAAGATTACATTCATGTTTAAATCTCACTGATAAAATGTAGTTGTGTGTGTGTGTGTGCGTGTGTGTGTGTGTGTGTGTGTGTGTGTGTGTGTACTCTGTAGATACACTGGACTCCCTTTACATATTTAACTTAGAATTCTCTCCTGAATATGAAAGAAAATAAGGTTCTCTGGGTTCCCCCCTTTTCCTTCTCTGTGAGGAAGATGAAAAGATTGGCCAGTTACTAGCCACCTGGGATTAATGATACAATTTCCTTTCCCCTCCTCAGCCTCTCACCTCCATTTTTGCCCTGCAACCAGCTGTTCAAGACAATGATATTGACAAACATGTCCTGGACTTCCTGTGCATTTTCGTTTTGTAAATTCTGGCAAGATTTCCATAGAGTGGATGTTGAGCTAATGTAAATTAAAAAAAAAAAAATACTTCCAAATATAACTGGTGTGGGTCCTCAGAGGGTTCTCCCCAGGGGGGTGCTCTAGAAGGGCCCTCAGCAGATTTGGGCTGCTTTTTCCAAGCAAATAGGCAGATCAAACACAAAGTGATCAAACAATCTTAACAAAGATATTGCGCTTCAGTATGACGAAGTGTGAATTGTGGAAGCTCTGCTGACATTCCAGCTCCTTGGGGAGTCAGGTACAAAGCAAATTTTATTGCAGTAATGAACAAAGTCATTGATTTACATGGTTCTGGAAAAGCATGGGGCCAGATGAAAGAACTCAAATGAAACAAGAACAAATGTTCTCTCCTCTGATTCCTTCCCTTCTTTCCCTTCATGAATATGGGTCTGGGAGATAATATGATTTGTGGATGAGGCAGTCATCCTCTTACTCATTAATTATGAGCAATGTGCTGAAAGGAAGTCCTCTGGCCAGCATTCACTGTTCACATCCTGGGCCTATTCTACATTTTTGACAATTGCTTGCCTAAAGATATAAAAGACTGGGAGAGTATGAATTTGTCTTTTTTCCCCCTGCCTGCCACCTGAATATCTTTTTTGTGTTTGGAGATTTGCTCACATAACAAGTCTTAATTGGAGACACCTCAAGTAGGTGCTTAAAGCACCAGATACTTGTGTTCCCAGCTTTCTTTGCAGCCAGGATGCAGGTAAGGCTGGTCACTCAGACTCACACACCCACTCCTAGCTTTCAACAAGAGGATGGGGAATCAGAGAAGTGGCTAAGACAAGTCTCTTCTGGTAGTAGGAGATGGGCATGACAGCACAGTTTTGGGGTGTGCTGGCACCCTAGGACCTGTGTTCAGAGAGCAGGTTCAGAGGTGGACTGCCTGTGTCATTCAGGCACGAAAGACAATATCAAATTGTTTCTACAGCTTGTGATGGCATTTCTTACTGCTCAAAGTGCCTCATCCCTCCCACAGCCCAAGGTTCTGCAACTTTCCCATTGAGCTTTGAGTCACCCCAAGTATTTGCAATCAATTACTTCTCTACTCACAACAGCCAGAGTTGATTTTGTTGCTTGCAACTAAGAACATTAACTAGTGGCATGCTTTTAAATCTGCCAAAGGCATGAAGTTGGAAGGGAAGCAATCTATTGGATGACAGAATTGAGATTAAAAAGACTGTCAAGAACTGGAACAGAGTAAGATGGTATCAAACATGGGATAATGTGTGTGCTGAAGGCTGAGCCCTAAAGCCAACTTCATGAGATCAGATTTGAGCAATGCTTCTTCTGCCTGAGTTGGAAAATATGGCTATTTATAAGAAACAAGGGGCTTCCCCTAAGGTTGATTTTTAAAAAGTTGAAATCACATTACTACTCAAATATAAGAAACATAAAATTAGGTATAAATTCCTATGATCAAGGCTCATTTACAGTTATAAAACCAAAACAAATTTACAAATTAATTACAAACAGAGCTACAAAAGCAATAACACTCAAATTAGCATCATTAATTTAATGTGAGAGATGATGATGTTTTGCTGAAACCGGATCATTGTTCACACTGCTGAGAGCAGCTGCTGAGCCCCAGAGCTTCTAAGGGGCTGTTGTCTGCACGTGCCGAAGTTAGCAATGCTCTGAACCTTGGGGGTTCCCACAACCATGTCAGCTTCCCTCAAATGTTCCCCCAGAGCATTCTTTCCAGATACCAGGCTTTTGTTTTATTGTCCTGACTTACAATGAGATTTCTTCTTCTCCTAAAATCAATCCTTGATTAACTGACCCTAAATGCCCCTACGATGAAAATCTTTATTCAAGCGCAAAGTCAGTGATGACCTTGATCAAACTGGAGCCAGAGTCAATGTCGACTTTGGTCAACTGGACTCAGAATCTAGGTCAAATTGGTACTGAGATGATAGCTCTCTCAGTATTCATGAGGATGGGAAGGGGAGCTCACAACCCAGTGTTGCTAGATTGCTAGACATCCATTCCAGAGTAATATGACATAACTAAGTGTTTTGTGATCCAACTTTTCTACTTTGATGCAAACGCTATAGAAATTCTGGGGTATAGGTGTGATTTACTACAAGCTAGCTATTGGCTGGCCATTCATGGCAGCTGTGACTTATTTGCTATCTATTAACCACAGCAGAGCATTTCTTAACTGCCTACAGAGTAAAACCTCATCACAAGGCAGGCCCAAGGATGGCCAGACCACTGTTTACATGATTACATGACTGTCTCCACAGTGTCTTGGGATAACTCTGCTTGTGATAAAGTCAAAAACTCTGCTGATGCACATTTCTTAAAGTATGGTCACAATGTCGCCTTCCCTGTTCCTGGTGGAACTTTGTCCCCTATTCCAAGTCCACCCTCTGGATCAGCTGCCCCTAGCCCATATGCTTTTAATAAATGGTACAGAACTTCTGCTCCCATAGCAGAGACCTGCCTTACAAACCTGCTCCGTGATGGTTGTGTCCTTCATTGAGTTCCACCTGCATAGTAGCCACAAAGTACCTGTCACAACACCTAGGCTCAGGGGACATATATGAAGATATTCAACAACACTGTGGCAGCAGGGGTTGGAAATGACAGGCATGTATCACTAGAACAGTGATTCACAGCATAAGCACATCATTGCTTATGTCACAAAAATGAGAACCTATGGAATTTCACGTATCAATTTACATTGACCCAAGAAACATGGTTATAACTGAATGAAATTTCAAATACTCACATAAACTCACAATACCTACAAGAACATACATCTTGAAGGAAGCCATGGGAACACAATGACACATATAAAGTTTCAATATTCGCTGTTAATTTTGAGACAGGAAGGATAGTGAAGTATGTTGATAAGAGATCAAATATAAAAATATGTCATCTTTATCAATTACAAATGACAGAAAACCTTATACGAAGAAGTGATAATAATTTCCATGACCATTAATGTTTAATGTATGCTGAAATAAATCATTCTGTCCCCAATGTAGTAAAGGAAGAGAGAAGAGGAGGAAAATAGGAGAAGGGGAAAGAGGAAGATAGGTGTACTGGATACTTCAAGCCTCTGCCATATATGCAAATTATGAAGAATCTTTTAAAACTCTTCTCTCACATGACAAGGAAAAAAATATTTGGAAAGTTGCAATTGAAAAGTATGGCTGTGAAAAGCAATACAAATATTATGTGATACATAGTTAGGAACAGCTACAAAGGCCTTTAAGGGAATTTATCAAAGCCTGCTTGATGTCCCCCAAATCTACATCTTAAAAAGCAACCCAGCCATTACTCTAACACTGACTTATCCAAATGCTAGCCTGTCAAAGCACTTTTTGAACCAAATGAACATGAAGTTATTCTTTATTGCATAATAAGTTTGCACATAACTTTATCTTTTCAAGCCAGAATAGGCTCTGAACTATTTCAGTTACATGTCAGTGAAATACCCTAGTCATGATTCAGAAAATATTTCATTAACTGATCATAGATCTTGTTGCTTCAGCAGGGGGACTGAGAAGTACACTTCTGACCTGAAAAATCCTTCAGTAGAGAGTGAGTGACATCCCAAGTGTTATGATTGCCTGTTCAATTGCTAGTAAGAGATGCTAAGAAAGTGACATTTCTTTCTAACCAGGCATCAACCACATATTAAATAAGACATGATTTTCATAACCATCTTGGTATATAGGTACATCTTTTAAGATTTTGCAATTACAGTTTTTCAAAAATAGTGGCTTTGTGTACACAACTTTCATCACCAGCTGACTCTTTTTTTTTTTAAGATTTATTTATTCCTTCATACAAAACTGGCGTGCAAGCCAGAAGTGCAGGGGCGGTGAGAGGATTCACCAGAGGCAGAGTGGGGAGCAGAACAGGCAGATTGGCGAAGCACACTGCTGAGGGGAGCAGCAGGCGGGTCATGAGAGGTCTGCCATGCCATGTGGGTCACCTCCTGGGCTGGGGATCTAACTTGCACTGAAGTGGCTGATGTTCTAACCTGCTTTAAACCCATTGTGCCACCAGGGAAGGGCCAACAGCTGATTCTTAACCCCAAGGCACAAAAATGAGTTTGCTATCGTTTGACATTGACTTGAGCTTTTGCCTTATATTAAATCAGGTTAATTAGGTACTAATTCTCAATAAGCAGATAAATGATATGACATTTCTCCACTGCATAAAGCAGTTAGTGTCTTAAAACATTTTCCTGTCTGGCTCATCCTAGATAAAGCTGACCAATTTATCTAACTATCTGCTGCATTATTCATGATATAAATATTTTGGGTGATATCTATGTGCTCTCCCATGTTTCACAGTCCCCCTGCAGTTAATTGGAGCTGTAAGAGAAACCCCTTCTTCCCGGCTCCTGAGTCAGGGAACAGCCCCTGGAGCCAAGCCACTGTTTTACCTCCAGCCTAAGCCGCCAAAGCCGCTTCAGGGCAGGCTTTCACATGCAGGCTGGTGTGGAGCGAAGATCCCCGCACAAATTTTGGACATATGTTGGTCAGGTTTGAACCTGACCACATTCACATATAGTAAAGCCTCCTTGGCTCCACTATGAGGCCCTCTTTGCTGCGCCCCAGATCCAGACACCAAGACACCGGTGGGATTTGCAACTTGAAATCAGTGGGGTTATGTGAATTGACCATTCAAGTTGGGGTTCATGCTAGTGTGAATTAAGTTTTGAGAATGGAACTGGTTTTGAATATGGGTCAATCTGGGAGGTGGACACACTGAAGAGATATAAGACAGGGCTTCAGATGTCTCCACACACCCTTCTGGACCATCTCCTGGGAAGACTGTCTCCTGGGAAGACCGTTAAACCAGACCTTCAAGATCTTCACTTCAGGAGGCAAACCTTGGAGACTTTAACTTCAGACATCTGAAATTCAGACCTTTGCAACTCATCATTTTACGACACTGCCTGACTTGCTTGTGCCCGCCCTGTCTCTGTGATCACCTGATGACTGGTACTACTGGTTTTTGTCTAGAACCTCTGAAAGGGCCGGATACTATGCCTGGTCCTTTGGTACCATCTCCAAAATGTTGCCTGCCAATGGCCTGTTCCCAGCATCTTTAAGATTGGTACTTGATCATTCCCATCACCACCTGCTGACTGGTGCTAACCAACTCTAAGAGCTGTCCACTGTTCTGATCCCTGTGCCCACCACTTCATCACCATGCCCGCCTCCAACACAGCCAGCACTGCCTCCTGGTGAGACTGTTTGGCACTGCCTGACCGAGGCTTTGCATTGCTACTGCACCACAGTGGTGCTGCCTCAGCAGAGCCATCTGTGACTGCCTCCAGCTGTAACTGTGGAGTGGGTCCTGACCCACCACTTACCAGTGTGTCACCAGATCCAAGCTCTCACTGAAGGAACAACATCTAGTATAAGCAGCATTTGGTTCGGACAGCTGAACCCTGCAGGCTCTATTTTGGTAGGACAGCTAGCCATTTGTGAACCTGAAACTCTTTCCTTTTTCCCAGTTTCTGTTTGTTAGCCAGCCCTGTTGCTTCTGCCACAGTCATGTTTGCAGCTGTAAGTGCCTGGGTACAGGCCCACCAACCATGACCATAGTCAGGGTTCACAAAGTTTCAGAAACACATTAGTTTCTTTGGTTAAAATGCTGAGTAGGAGTGATGAGAGGACTGACCTGAGCTACTTAAGACCTGTAATAAGTTCCATGCCTTCTCACCACCCCATCACAGTGACCACAGAGCTCACCTATGAGTTATTGCAGAATCTGTTAGCTTGGATGTCCGACAGACCATGAAAAACTACCTGCTGTACCTGCACTGTGCCTGGATGAGAAAGGAAACTATACTCTAGCAATCCCAAATATCCAAGGGTTACTAGATCACTGCAACTAATCTATCTTGGCTAATATTCATATTGAGTGATTTAACTAAAAACTGCCTAATTTTATATATCCTGAAATAAAAAAAAAAAACAATGCATACTTAAAAAATAACTGACGTGGGGCCCTGCCTGGTGGCGCAGCGGGTTAAAGCACTGCACTGAGAAGCTAAAGCCACTTCCGCATGAGTTCGATCCCCACCTGCCCCGGAGGTGACCACATGGTGTGGCAGACCTCTCCTGACCCGCCCGCTGCTCCCTTCAGCAGTATACTTCATTGATCTGCCTGTTCTGCTGCCCACTCTGTCTCTGGTAAAGCCTCTCACTGCCCCTGAGCCTCTGACCTGTACCCCAGTTCTGTATGTACAAATAAATAAATTTTTAAAAAAAAAAAAAAAACTGACGTGGGCCCTCTCTTGTGATGCAGCGGGTTAAAGCACAGCACTAAGAAGCTAAAGCCACTTCAGCATGAATTTGATTTCCACCCAGGAGGTGACCCACATGGCATGGCAGACCTCTCCTGACCTACCCGCTGCTCAAAAGAACATACACTTTGAGTTAAGCCTTAAAATTTAGATCAAATGTAAAAAAGCTTGAACATAAAGTTGCATAAGGATCTGTAATGAAGCAAGGACCTGGAATAGGTTAAAATTAGTAGAAAAAGAGGTTCATTTAAGGACAATGATCAGAAATAAAGTTTAAAAATATGTCAATACCATGATTTGAAGTGGTTTAAAACACAAACTAAGGATACTGCACATATATGAAAGACAAGAAAGAGTAGCTTGACTTTGCAAATATTAGACTGAAAAGAGAGAATGAGTAAGTTTAGGTATTGTCCTATTCCAACTGTGAATAGGTGAAAGTGGTGTTTAGTATATTAACTTACATCTGTGTCCCGGGTAGATTGGAGGAGTCAGTTTAGTAGATTCTGAGTGGTCTGTAGTTACTAAGTAAATGCAAAATGTAGAAGAAAAGGACGACTGTCCAGTCATTCATCAGTGAATAGTGATGAAGTGCCCAACACAGTTGGCACTTTTATGATTTTTGAAATGATTTTATGATTCTGAAATGAATCCGTGTGAACAAAAGCATGTCTCCCTTCTCGTGGAATTTAAATACGGGGTTTTGGGAAATACACAATAATCAAATAAGTTACTAGAAGTTACATCAGGGAAGGAAAGAACTGGGTAAGATGGTAAAGAAAGATGGGAAATGGGCAGAAAAGTACACTGATAAGATTAAAGTTAAAGAGACTCTGGATAAAGTGAGGAAGCAAACCACCTGATATCTTAGAGAAATCGGGAAATTGTAGGAGCATACTAAGCAAAGAAGTGATATGATCTAATTTCCATTTTAAAATATTCATTTGGTTCTGGTATGAGACATAGATTCTAGGAAGAATGGAAGCATAAAGGTTAGAGAAATTTCCTTAAGGAGAACAGGCCAGAAATGACATACTTTAGACTATGATGATGACAGTGAAGGTATTGAAAATGGTATAGTAGAGTGTATTTTGAAGATAAAACTAGAAAAGCATATTAAAATATATGAGCTATGAGGAAAAAAAGCCATTAGAAATGATTACAAGTTTTCAGAGCTACTTGAAGAAAATAGCTACAGTAACTGAAAGAAGGTCTGGGAGAAAGAAAATCAAAACTTTCTTCTGGACATATGAAGTTTTCGATAACTGTTGGGACCAAAGAACTGAGACTTCCAGAGGGACAGAGGGGTGGGGAGGGGTTAAAACAAGGTGGGGAGAGAAGACAGTAAATTATAGTGGAGGTTGATGGTGGGTACACTAGTGATTAGACCTGAAGGGGGAAATCTGATACTCCCAAATCACTAACAAAGATGTGAACCAATACTACTTCAATAATAATAATTTTTAAAAGGAGGCCTATTAGCATCCACATAGAGGTATCAACTAGGAAATCGGTATAACGTGTTAACACTTACAGTTTAAGTAAAATGCAGAGAATAGAGATATAAATTTGGAAGTGGCTAGCATGTAGCACTGGGATGGGATCAGAAAACTTAAGGAATGGACCTATAAAGAAAATGTCTAATGACAGATGGAACCCTAGAACAGTCCAGCATTTAGAGATCAAGAAGATGTGTAGGAATGAGAAAGGGAGCTTGCAAAGAAGTGAACATTGAGATACAAGACCCAAGATCAAGCAAAAAAGGTAGTCAATTGTTCCATGTGTTTCTGGAAGGTCAAATGAGTGGAAACTGAAATCAGAGCTTTGATTTTGACTCACGGGGAGAACTTTGGTTACCCTTGTCAGAGTAGTCTCCAATGTCTATCAGTTTCTGCTGCAAAGACAATGACATCAATATGTTTTTGCTTTAACTAGGAGAGAAAAGCATCATTCTGTGGAGGCTATGACTTATGGCACTATGTCAACGGAAGAAAAATAGTGTTCTTTGCATTGATATGAATTCAAGCAGAGAAGGAAAATTGACAAGGTAAGAACAAGAAGTAATTACAGGAAAGAACACCAAGTATAGCGGGAGGCAATAGGATTTAAGGAACTGCTGGAGATTGTGTTGAAGACATCACTTCTATCTTATAATTTGAGGGATTATTTAGGTTTTACTTTGAGTTTTAAGTTAACATTGGAGTCTTTTAATGCTCTTATTTTCTATTTTTTTAACTAAATTGAATTTGTATCTAATGCTTCTTATTACCAATTCTATGAAAGCATCTAATATTTTTAACCTTTTTAAATGCTTTTGAAGATAGAGGGGTGTGGAGAAGATCTAGGAAAGTATAGAAAATACATTTCAAGGTATAATGGAGTTTTATTGGTCATATGAAGAACTGAATGGTTTAGTTCAAAGTCTAACGGGGTGATTTTGAGGCATCAAAAATACTACCTATTTCATACCAGCTCAAGAGCCCCAATCACTTTTAATGTGTAAAGAGTTTATTTTAATCATGAATGTTATATTTGCATTCCTTAGTTTAACTTTCAATTCTTTCATTCTTAGTTGTACAGTTTGGAAAATGTCTAAGGGCAGACGAAACCCTAGAATAGTCCATCAAGACTATTAGGGATCAAGAAGATGTGTAGAAATGAGAAAGGGAATTTGCAAAGAAGTAACCACTCTCAATGTAAGGTGGAATAATAACACATCCCAGTCAGTTTACTGAAATGATTAAATCAAATAATATGTGTTAACTATAAAGTTCATATTGGGTCAATACTAGTTGCTCACTAAGGTTATGCTATTACTGACTTTCAGTGGCCTTTCAGCAATCATTTCAACACTCCTCACTGGGTGAAAACTGAGTGATTCTACTCCTCCTCATTCAGAAAAAAATATCTGAGGGCCTTTCAGAGCCTTTTGCCACTGTGAAGGGAATCAATTTTGAAATGAAACTAACATCATGAAAAGCATAAAAGAGCCAGAGAAAAAGTAGATCCATGGTGACATCAAATTGAGTGACTTGATCAAGCCAGCATTTAAATCAGTTATGCAAATTAACTAAATCTCTTGTTGTTTTAACCACTGTGAGAGAATTTTCTACTCCTACTTTAAAGTGGGCAAAAAGCACAGATTACAGGACTCAAAAGCAAATCAGAGATAAAGCAAAACTTATAAAAACAAATTAATGAGCTGAGAAATAAAATGAATGAGCAGAAGGTAAAAATTTAGGCTTTAAATAAGAAAATTACAGAGTCAGGATGTGAAGATTCAATAAACAAAATTAAGAGTGCAATAGGAGCTATGCAACAGAAAGATCAAATGGAGGAAAAATTCAGTGAACTTAAGGAAACATGTGTGGCTCAGTTGGAAGGAGAGAAACTGTTAAAAAAAAACAAAACTGACAAACATTGTGGAGCACTATCTCAATCCATTGGGAAAGGCAAATAAGGATAATGGTTATCCCATAGGGGAAGAGGAAAGAGAAGGAAATAGAGAGCTTAATCAAGAACTAATATCCGAAAACTTCCAAATGGTAAAGGAACTATATACAAGTTCAAAAGCTAAGAAAATACCTGGTTATCAGTGTAGGGTAAGAACTTTGTCAGTTACTAACAAATGAATGCTTTAGGAAAGAGGAAGTCTCCAACCAAAAGTAAGGAGACATCACATTCCATTTCTTTACCTAACTGCTAGGGTCAAAGCCTTTTTTCACAAATGTAAGGGGCAAGACTGCAGGAATGGCAATGGATATTTTTAGTCATAACTCATAAAAAAATATTCATCATGACAAAGAACTATAGCCCTGAAAACTTTGTAGTGTTGAGCAGAAGGTATTCAACCTAGAGAACTAATGATAAAGAACACTGTTAAGCACTCTAGTCAAAAACAGTCACAGTATTTATTCAAGAAGAATAAAGCCAGGGAGCCTCCCTGGTGGAGCAGGGTTTAAGCTTCCACCTATCAGGCTATCACCAGCCACTGACTGCAGCATGAGTTGGGTCCCCAGCCAGGGAGCTATCCACGTGTCACAGCAGACCCCTCCTGTCTTGCCTGCTGCTCTCCTCAACAGTGTATTTCAGTAGATCTGCCTGTTCTGCTCCCCACTCTGCCTCTGGTGAATGTATTTTACCCCCGTAGCTGTGGCCTATACCCCAGCTCTCATATGCATAGATAAATACAAATAAATCTTTTAAAAACATTTAAAAATGATAAAGCCAAAGGGTCTTAATGTGTGCAGGCTTTCACCTTTCCTTAGACTAGAAGACATGCAATTCTGTCTGCTGTGGGGGTGATTCATTCTCACTTACAACAACCATAAAAAGCTTTGATTGATACAAGGACGAAAGTTCTAACTTTCATCCATCTGTCCATCTTGTGCAGCCACTATGAAGGACCCTGGTTTAAGAGACGAGCAAAATCAAAATGACTTTGCCTCTCCTAGAGGTTACACTCCAGTGGAAAAGACTGAGTGTTAAACTCTAAGTCGCCACAGGCCAGATATTAGTGCCATGAAGGCAGCGTGTATACAGAGTGGAACAGGAGCAGTCAGTGGTGAGTGGCATCCTAGATCCTCTGACATACTTGGGTCACGATGGCATCAGTGGCACTTCATCCACGCCTTGTGTCTCCCTCTTCTCAATCTGGGTAACATGTTTTTAATGATTCTATTAGTTATAAACATCATTAAAGGGTTTTTAATGGATATATTAGAGTAAATCATTAATTTAACTACCTGTGAGCAACTTATTTTAAAAATAAGGTTTACGTTAATGTCTAATAGCACTTGATTCATTTTAATATATTCAGTGGTCAAAAAGAAATTACTGACAAGAGTATGGAGAAATTGGTATTATTTATGCAAATTCAGAAGAGAGGTAAATTGATATAACCAGTTACAAAGGTTATTGGCAGTAACAAAATTGTATATGTGCATAAACTTGAATGTATCTATTCTCTAATATGAGGTTTCCACTTCTAGGACAGTCACCTACATAAAAATTGCTATGTCTATGCAAAGAACTTTTATAGATGCGAATATTGCATTATTATCTTTCATAGCTAATAAAACGGAAATGCCCACCTATATGAAATCAGATAATCTATAGAACATTCATTTTATAAAATAGCATGAAATGATTAAAAATGATTTTTATATTGTGATATAATTCTTCAGTAATACTACTGAATGTAAAAAGCAAATTATAGAACATACATTTTGAGATTTAAGTTCTGTATGTAAATAACTAGAATCACATTAATATGTACATGCATATATGTTAGAAATATAAATAAGAATCACCAGGAACACAGCTGCTTCTAGGATCAGAAGTTAAGAGAGACTGTATTTTTACTATAGTATGGTATATTACTATTAAAGGATTTTTTTTTTCAAGACTGGAAAAAAATTTTTTGGTAGGCTAACCAGAATAATAAAAAGAAAATGTAAGCAATTGAATATATAAATATTGAACAAAATAGCAGTTTTTTTAAAGATTTATTTATTTATTCATACAGAACTGGGGTACAGGCCAGAGATGCCGAGGATGAGAGGATTCATCAGAGACAGAGCAGGGAGCAGAACAGGCAGATCGACGAAGTACACTGCGGAGGGGAGCAGCAGGCGGGTCAGGAGAGGTCTGCCATGCCATGTGGTCACCTCCGGGGCAGGCAGGAATCCCACTCATGCAGAAGTGGCTTTTAGCTTCTTAGTGTGGTGCTTTAACCCGCTGCGCCACCAGGGAGGGCCCAAAATAGCAATTTTTGATTAAATGATTATCCAATTGACAACTGAAATTGAATCAGTGTGGGAAATAGTTCAATGTTAGTCACTTGTCTCACACACACGTGGACGTAAATGTGCATAATTAGCCAAATAATACATAACTTTTAAAAAAATCTTGATCAGAAAGAAAGGTGGAAAGATGCAAAATGGCTACCCATTCTAACTCCATATGCCAGAAACTACACTGAAAAATCAGTAAACTCCTGGAGAGAATCATGAGTGTCACCAATCTCGCTCCAGAGAGCTTAACAGTATCATATATCTTTTTTCTTTTTCTAGCAGATGGAAACACCTGCTGGGAAGAAATAGGTATCCCTTCTTGAGAAAACTAACAATGGCACCATCAAACCAAAATAAAGAGCTCTGAGTGAAAAGGTCAGGATAAAAAATAAGTGGTAGAACTGGAGAGGTCCTGGTTATGGACCAGAATGTTAAAAATATAAAGCTGGTGGGAAAAGGCACAAAATGATGTAAAAATAAACTATTATATAATTTTTTTCTCTTTTTTTTATTACAAAGTTTATTTTTACATCATTTTGCACATTTTTTTTTCCCATCTCGATTGTAATCCCCG
>NW_004567117.1:5780059-5806475 GCF_000260355.1 Condylura cristata | reverse complement strand
TTCCAATTGTAAATAAAGCAGCAATAAACATGGGGGTACAGGTATCTTTTTCAATCAGTGTTTTTGTGTCTCTATTATATTATTTTTAAAAAATAGAAAACTGGACAGTAGACAAGCATTATTGTAATAACTATTGGGAGTTGAGGTCAGATCTCTGAGAAGATGTGAGTGTTAACTCCCTCATCCTTCTCCAGAATGAGAGGACAGTCCACTACTCTCTAAATTTGAAAATTGACCTTTAAATATACTAATGATTAATAATTATACTAATAATTAATAGTTAGCTTCCATAATGACTATTATAGTTACTTTTCATAATTTCTGAGGAAATTTTTATAAAATAATATATCTTGAGGTAAGAATACAATCAGAGAAAATTCAGCAATTCTTTTCAATTTCACTTCTGTTGTTTTTTTTTCTGTAAAATTAAGAGTAACACTTTCATTAATCATATTCTCTCTACATTCTTTTACATGCATCTTCTTCTCTGAACACACACACACAAATATCTTCACTGAATGCCACTTAGAAATGTTTTTAAATTTTAAAATATTTAAAATTTGACTGGTGTAATTTATCTAAATTATTTGAGTTGTTTATAGGATCATACATCACTTTCATATAATCAATATGTAAGTTAAACAAAATGTCTTGTTTTAGTTGAGAAGTACATTTAGATTTTTCTTTATATTTCACAAAATGTCCATACAGTCTATTTTACAAGTCCTCTACAATCATTTATGTAAAATCATATTTTGTTTCCATTTTTCATCTATAATTTAAAATTACATATTGGTAAAATAAGTTGTTGAGAGGCATTAATTGTAGCACAAGCCCATGGATTTAACTTTTGGACTAGTACTTAATTTCTCCAATTTCCTAACTGTTAATGTAGATGCTGTAACAGGCATATCTCATAGGATTAAATAAATCTCCCTGTGTAAGTGCAGGGTTCACAGAGTTCTCTGTGTTTTCTGGGGTAATCCCATTTCCATTTTTATTTTTATTTTAATAATACAAGCAAGATTAGTTCATTTGAGGAAAAATGATAAATTTCAACTAAGCAAAAAGGAAAAAAAAATAATTATCTTAATTTCTTTACCTACAGATAATTGCATCTTGGTTTGGTGCCCTTATGTGCTTACAGTAGCTTTATCTTAATTTTCTTTTTCGATTATTCAGAAAAAAATGTAAACAACTTTATCTGAACACTAGAATTTTCTTTAGTCAATTTCTTTTTCAAATACTTGTACATGACTGAAAATTCACAAGGGTATGTTTTGAAAAGTAAGTCCCCCTTCTTCCTCACCCACGCCATGCCCACTTCCCCTCCCTGGAAGAGACTACAATAAATGAATGAGTGCATGCATAATACAGTTCCTTTTTTTTCCCCACAATACTGTATTAATAGAATTTTTTATTAGTTATACTCACTTTCTCATAAAGAATAAGGAGGAGAAGGAGAAAGATGAGAAGAGAGGGAGAAAATAAGAAAGGAGGTAGAAACAGAAGAATTTGATAGTATGTGACAAGCACTGTTCTCTTTCTGGCTCAAGGGGCTTTAAAATACAGGGTGATCTCTGGCTCTCCCAAGCAGACCCTAAAAAGAGGTGTATGTTCATTTCACTGTAGCCTTGATAGAGCCATCCCAGACTTTCAGACTAATTTATGATTTGGGGAAGATAGCTGGAAAGAATCTTCCTCCAAATCTCTCTCCAGATGGATTTCCTGGGAGATAAAACAAGAGAACTCTTCTTGTCTAGACAGATACAAAGTTCTATATCAATTTTTCTTTTTATTAATCTTTAACACAAAATTTCTTTCTCATTATGAAAATAATGTCAATTACTTTTATTAAAAAGTGAGAAAACATCAAAGCATAAAAGATAAGAAAAAATTAGATAATTTTAATTCTACTTCTTTTCATAATTGTTTCATGCTTATTTCTTAATATGGCTACGTATATAATAAAAATAAAATAAAATAAATAAACAAAAAGATTAATATCTGGAAATCACAATACCAAAAAGGAGATTGAAAAATCACTCAATTAAAAAGCAGCCATTAAGTAATTTCTAACATTTTTTAGTTCATAATATTTCACTGTGATAGTGGATTAACTTCAGTTTCCTTATCCTGTATTTTTTCTTGACCAGGATATAAGTTTTGAGGGGTGGTAAATATACTCCTTACAGGGTGAATTTTAAAGGGAATCAGCTATGCCAAATTATTTATCATGTGCGAAAACCAATCTCTATATTTCAGGACTAGTATTGTGGTTTACTGTTCTCTATAGAAGTCATATGTAGTACTTGTGCATGGTCTCTGTCTTTGTCTCAGGATTCTGAAATTAAAATAGTCACTTCATAAAGACAGAGAAGACAGGAAGTAAAGCAATGAAAATACAGATTATATCTGTAAATTGTGACTAGGTATATCTGAAGTTGATTTTCTAAAGAAGCCAGTCTATTTTACTGCAAGTATAAATGAATGCATTTATCAAGATTAAATGTTTAAGATACTGGTAATAGTTGGGCATCATATAAATCTTTTGTTCATCAAGGACAACTGTTTTTTACTCTAATGTATGTTTGCACATGATTGTCTTTAAGCATTAAAATTCTTAAAAATGAAATATTTTGCAATTTTTCCCAAGTTCAAAATAGTGAGATTTTATTGTACTAGGTTTTTCAGAGATTTACCTTTTTTTTCTATTTAATTTGACACATTTTTCAATTACATAAAATATATATCAATTATGGAAAAAAATTGCAAATAGTGTATTATCAACATTTAAATTATTTGGAGGTCTGAGCTTGAATGATAGGCAAATAATAAAATGAGAGTTATTAAAGTTGGGTCCACTTTTCTGAATTTAGTTAGAACACACAAAATTATCATTTACCTTTATTTTAAAGTGATCTCAGTACTATGACCTTTAAGGACTGAGTTAGTTCCTAGGTCAGGGAGCTAAGCCACATACGACAGCACAGCACACCTGTCCTAACTGGACTACTTACTGGTCCCTGATTTCAGTGAATCAGCCTCTTCTGCTCCCCACTCTGTCTCTGATGAATCTGCTAACCCCTGCACTTCTGGTTTACACATCAGTTCTTCTATGTAAATAGCAAAAAAAGAAAGAAAGAAAGAAAGAAAGTTAAATTTTTAAAAATAAAAAAAAAAAATTAAGTGATTACATTTATTTCAAGTTGCTAGTTTGATAGCTTCTATTGCTACTAGATCAATTTGTTACAGGGCAGGGAGAGAGGGGCACCCCTGGAGCCCCAAACCTGCCTGCTCTAAATAGATTCTGCCATCCCCCGCATCAAGATAAAACATGTAAGACTTTAATGAAAAAGGACTTTAATTCAGTGAGTATACAACACAGAAGACAAATAATATAATTTCTAAATCAAACACCTGAAGTTACCCATCCCCTCATGGGTAAAAGTCTACCCAAAAGGGATTGGTCTAAAGCAAGGCCTGAAAGGCCACCACAAGCCACAAGCACCTTCGGGCCGGGACCCATACAAAAGGATCAGAAATGGCCAGGCAAATCTGGGAGGAAAAGAGAACAATCAAAATCAATATAAACACTGCCATAGTCAACCTCCCCACAGGTCTCTCACCCACATCTCTTTCAACCAGTCCAGGGCCAAGAAACAAGCACATATGTGCTTCATATGTCTCCATTTGCTCCATGTGGGTTCCTCAGGTCCTCCTTCAGATTCCTTCTCTTCTCTGCTCTTCTCTCCTCAGCTCCACCCTCCTTTTGGGTGGTCAGGGAACCTGGAATTTCCCCTTTTCCTAGGGACCACCCTGCTACATTTTCTCATCAAGTAGAGGAAAGGTGTCATCTATCTAATTTAACTCATTATCAAAACTACAACTATTGCTAATTAGTAGAAACATGTGTTTTCAATTCCATTTATAAAGTATTTAAGCAAAAAGATTTCCAGTTTGCCCAAATAATCTATTAAATTTCTTACCTACTTTAGTAACTCTACCACATAAACATCTTTATTATAGTTAATTCTATTAAAAAAATTCTTCTCAGGAGAACAATTTGCTTGAATCTATTGCTGTAACTGTCACTTCTATCAAGCTATGTCTCGATTTCTATGCTGTTTTGGCTTTTCCTTATCTTTAGTTCACTGTGCTTATTTGTTTGTCAGAAACAATTGTTTGAATTGTTTGCAAGTAACAAAAAATTGCAAATTCTGTTTTCAAACTCAATTATAAAATGGCTATGATGTATGAGGTTACTTTGTTGGTTAAAAATTGTAAAATTACATAAGAAATGTGCAAATGGAGCAACAAGTTAAAGTGCAGCACTATGAAGCTATTTGCAGCCACCACAGCATGAGTTTGATCCCCAGCCAGGGAGCTGAATCACATGTAAAGCAAGACATCTCCTGTATCACCCTCTGCTCCCCTCAATGGTGTATTTCAGTCAATCTGCCTATTCTGCTCCCTACTCTGTCTCTGGTGAATCCTCTCACCTGCTGTACCTCTGGTCTGTACCCCAGTTCTTGTATTCATAAATAAATCTTTTAAAAAAAAGAAAAGAAATGTGCAAATGTCAATACATTATTAGTGAAACTGACGTTTCAAAAAGTAGTCTTTAGAATAAAACACCAATGCTTCCTCTCTCTTCTTTACCCACTTTCAACCCTTTTATAATCTATACTTTAAGTTCAGTTTCTAGACCTTCTGTCAGCCTATAACACAGTGTTCCCCAGGAGAAGGCTAAGTTCCAGGTTCCCTGCCCCACCCAGAAGGAGGGTGGAGATGAGAAGAAAAGAGAAGGAATCTTAAGAAGAAGGGAGCAGGAGGGAGTGCCAGAAGGATACCAGAGGAAGCCATGTGGAGCAGAGAGACATGTTAAGAAACTTCTCTTGCTTCTGGTCCTGGACTTGTTAGAGGGCACCTCAATGTGAATTGGGTTGTCTGTCTGTGGGTCCTCACCCACATGCTTAATACTTAATCGTACTGCAGACACACGCACAAAGTTTCAATAATAGGTTTATTTACAAAAAGGAAGGTAAAGGAACAACCCAGGGGTAAAAAAGAAATACGAGTTAACTATAATATCCTACCAGTTCTGCAGACTTGGACTCCAATAGCACGCTGAAAACCACTGGAGGGGTGAACCATCAGGCCAAGAGAGCCCCTAAGCCCACATGTTCGGTTTTATCCTAACCTGGCTGCTCAGCTCCGCCCTGACATCCCAGCATGCTTCTCCTTGGTGTTGATGGGATCTGTAGTTCCAGTATCTGGAGGGCGTAGTCCATGAAACCTATATCTGTTACAGACTGATTGAAACAGATGTGGGTGAGAGACCTGTGGGGAGGTGACTATGGCAGTGTTTATATTGATTTTGATTGTGTTTTTTTCCTCCCAGATTTATCTGGCCATTTCTGACCCTTTTCCATGGGTCCCAGCCAGAAGGTGCTTTAGTCTTGTGACAGGGTTTCAGGCCTTGCTTTCACCAGTCCCTCTTGAGTAGACTTTTACCCACGAGGGTAACTTCAAGTGTTTGATTTAGAGGCCTTTTTCTTCCCTGTATTGTATACTCATTGTATTAAAGTTCCTTTCCATTAAAGCTCTTATGTCTTGTCTTGATGTGGCGGATGGCAGAACCTATTTAGAGCAGGCAGGTTTGGGGGTTCAGTGTCTCCCTGCCCTGTAACAAGCCTTCTTTGTTTATTTATTTTTTTTTTCATGAAGACCCACTTAACAATTATTTTCTCTGTCTGTGTAATGATAGAAGAAATACAGATTCATAAAATGAAAGTACAGTTAATCATCAGTAGAAAAAAAATTCTAACCTCTCCCAGTACAGACTAGATACACAAACATACTAACTGCTGTTTGACTCAGCCATCTGGAGTCATTCCCATGACCCACTGCATGCAGGGTCTGCCTCTGGCAATTGAACTAGGACTCACTAAAAAGAAGAGCTTGATTGATAATCCCAGCAAAACCCAGGCTATCTTCTCCCCACCAAAAAGCTCTATTGAGTTTCAGTTACCTTTCGCAGACCTACATATTTAAATGACCTTTCACACCATTATAAGATCTAGGACCTAGGACTATGATGATGGCACACAGGTGAATTGGTACTGGGAAGCCCATGGGGATTACAACTGAGATGAAAAAAATGCACAAAACGAAGAATGATGTTCAAAAATAAAAAATATATTTTAAAAAATCTAGTAACTAGCTGAGTGGCATTGGGATTGCTACATGACCTCAGAGGCCTAGAATATAAATCAAGTAGTCAGTCTATGCTGTTTTTCTTAATTACCTCTCTGCTTCTAAATCCTTTTGTATTCTCTAATTTCTTTAAATCAGATACTAAAAGTAAAATGACGAGAATATACAAAATAACATAGCAAGTATACATTTCCACTGGGAAATTTTTCTCCTTGTTTTCCTCTTATTTTAAATGTGGGTTGAGAGACCAGCACCCTAGGAATGGTTTCTATTCTGAAATGGGAAACAACTGAGGAGTTTTAGAGTGAATTCTCAAGTTACTAGTGGGGCTACACCCAAAGGGAGAGACTAGTTCTAGCTTGAGGAGACAAGCAAAATTTCAGAGTTAATTTTTTAAAATCAATATTCATGGTTGAGGCCATGCCAAAAAGGAGAAATAAAATTATATTTCAAAAAAAAAAAAAGCTCAGAAATAGTTTGAGAATCAGAGTTGGGAAAAAGGAGCCCACCATGGTGAACAATGGGAAGTTTCCTAGTTCTGTACTTATTCTCTTGCTACTAAACAAGTTACTTCCAAATTAGTTGTCAGACGCACCAAGTATCTATTTTCTCATACAATTTCTGTGGGTGAGAGAGCAGAGAATGACTAATGGATGACCTGGCTCAAAGTCCCTCATAAGGTTGCAATCAAACCTTTGGCTGGGACTTTGTCTGAATTCTTGACCAGGGCTGTGAACACACTTCCAAGCTCACTCACATAGCAATGGCAGGAGACTTCTCTCCACATGGGCTTCTCTAGAGAGTTACTTTCTTTTCTTTTCTTTTTTTTAAGATTTATTTATTTATGCATACAAGAACTGGGGTATAGGCCAGAGGAGCAATGAGAGAATTACCAGATACAGAGTGGTGAGCAGTGTACTGAAATACACTGCTGAGGGCAGCAGCAGGCAGGTCAGAAGAGGTCTGCTTAGCCTTGGGGGGTCACCTATGTGGTCAGGAATGGAACGTGTGCCACAGTGGCTATGGATCTCATCACAGTGCTGTGCTTTAACCCATTGTGTCACCAGGGAAGGCCTAAAGGGTTGATTTTAACATGGTTTCCCCAGGCCAAGTGATCTGAAAATAAATGGGCAAGAAAGAAATCAGATAAAACAGAGTCTTTTATAATGTAACCTTAGTAATAGCAAACGATCATGTCAAAGTCACAAAAATCAACCTTGTGCAAGGTGATAGGGGACCACACAGGGATGTGACTGGCAGGATGACCAGGGCCATTGTAAAAGCTTGTGACCACAAATCTTATTACAGTCCATCTGTTTGGGGATGGTTTTTGGCATTAAGGAAAGGAAAGCTCAGTGTAGACTTATAATATGAATAAAAACTCCACAGTGTTAGCAATTAAAAGCTAAGGATCAGGATAACTAATACTAAGGGCTGGCAGATGAGAAGAGGTTGGCAGGGCTATCTGCATGAAAAAGATTAACAGAATAAAGCAGAAATTCTCAAACTTCTGGAAAGTGCCAAATAATAAATATGTCAGGCTCTGTGGACCATTACAGTCTCTGTTACTGTTAACTCGATTCAGTCATTGCTGTTTGAAAGCAGCCCTAGATGGTGTATAAAGGAATTGACATGGATGTGTGCTGATACACTTTTTTTGTGGACACTGAAATTTGAATTTTACATAATGTCCTTGCACTGCAAGACATTCTTTGGATTTCTTTAAGTATTGAAAAATGTACAAATTTTTCTCAACTTTTATACAGACTGGATCACACTGACCCCTCACTCAAAGTTTTCAGACCCCTGAGTCAGAATGAAAGTGGATGGGTTGAGAGTAAAATAAAGTTTTCAACTTTTTCAAAGTAAGTTTTTCAAGGTAAGTTTTGATCATAATATATGGTGGATGGTGGCCCTTCCTGATGGCACAACAAATTAGGGCGCATCACGGCAAGCTGGCTGCAGCCGCTTCAGTGAGAGTTTGATCTCCACCCCTGTAGGCGACCCACATGGCTCGGCAGACCTCTTCTGACCCACCCGCTGCTCCCCTTAGCAGTGTACTTCATCAATCTGCCTGCCTGTTCTGTTCCCCACTCTGTCTCTGGTGAATCCTCTCACCACCTCTGCAGCTCTTGCCTGTACCCCAGTTCTGTATGCATAAAGAAAAAAATATTTTAACAAAATTCATCTATATTGCAGATATGTTAAATTACAAAAAATATGGTGATCATCAAATCATCAACAAAATATGTGAGATCCCCTAAATCATTTATGAACTACTTTGAACTCCTGATGTTACAATTAGGAGAGTTAGAGAAAACAGAACCAGAATTAGACATGGAGATTTATGTTTAATTCAAAACTATTTTCCTCTTTTAACAACAAAACCAGAGTCTCTTTCATTTTTCCAAAAAAAAAAAAGTTTCATGATTATTTTATGTAAACACCTTTTTCTGTCTTTCATTAAAATAATTTTTAAATAATTTCATATGTAACTAGGAGGCTCTGTGCCAAGTTTGTTTCACTAAGGTAAGCAAAGGAAGTCATAGGAATTTCAGATGAGAACCAAATCCTTAAAAGACTGGAATTTTAAGACAATTATGACTCCTAAACAATAGACACTTTAAAGCCACCAGCCATGTGCTGCAAAATCCAATGTCACTAAGTGGCAGGGACACACATTGGCCATCTTGAAATGTTCTGTAAGGGTTTGGTGGTGATATCTGAACATTTTTGAATTTTATTTCCTCCTTAAAAAAGATAAAAACTGAAAAGAAAATCATTCATATTGTTTATGTTTTCTAGACTGAAAAACCTTGAATCAGTGTGTTTCTTTTAATGATTATTCTCATTTCAAAAGCATGCTGAATGGGGATCCTTTAATAGAAAAATAGGACAGTAAGCTGTCTTTTGGTAGAAACTTCTTAACTTCCAGGAGCCTCTGAGTCATCTTCAGGGTAACTTAACTGGGAAGAAATGTCTCTAAACTGGCCAAATTACAATACAACCACACCATGCCCTTCTGCTTCATTCACTCACTGTCTCCTTCTTTCATTCATTGTTGAATTTTTGTTATTTTTTCCAACCGTGGGCCGGGCATCAAGGATATGATTTCCCAGAAGATAATACTTTTAAACATAGATATGAATATAAATGCATGAACAGTTCAATAACAACACTGAATAGCAAATGATGAATTGCTTGAGTGGACAATAAGGAAAATTGTTTTCAGTGTTCAGGAAAGGGAGAAAGAGGTATAAAAATATATGAATATAGTTCAGGGAGAGGTGAGAGTTTCACTATGCTCTGAAGACTGAACAAGAATGAAGGGATTCAATTAGGTAACTTTTAAAGGCCCTCTGGTTTCAAATTCTGTGATTTAATTTTCCGTGGCAGTGGGTGAGAACCTTGGATGTTGGAGAAAGAGCATGGGCCAGACTCCAGCCCCCTTATCTCCTATTCCTTCCTGGGATGAAAGATGCTGTCCAGTGCAAATACGACCTCATCTCAGCCAGGCTATCTGACCCCTCATCTTTAATAGAATCTTTCTCAATCATGCAGTGAGATAAATGCAATTTGTCAGTTTGCTCTGACACTAACACTAATAAAATACAATGTCTTTTTTCATTTATTTAAGCTGTTGTTTTTACATGTTGGTGGCAGTCAAAACTAAGAAAAACCCAATAGCACACTCATACTAATTAGTGAATGGACTAGTATTTGTATTACTGATGTGGCTGCCAAGAAATAAAATCTCTATCACTAAATTAGAAATATATCTCTAAATTAGAAAAAGAAAAGTAAACAGAAATAGATTTTTTAATAGTAGTCTTTTAACTGCCCCAGTCAGGGTATTGCATAATGAGGCGGGCATATTTCAAATAGCTGTACTACATTCTTAATTCAGAGTGTCAATGCTCCTGAGTAGACAAAAGAACTGTCTGGATATGATGCCCAGTGTTATTCTCACTTCTCACAATCAGCAACTCAGCTTGACGTCCCAAAGACATGAGAAAAAGGGCCACGCTAGCATAGAAAATTCTGTTCATCTACTGTAGAACCACTGTCAGTTATCAGAAGGACTTGTTTTAGCTGGAGAGGCTGTCAGAATGCCCTGGGGAAATCTTCTGATTCTTTATTGATTTCACTTGGTCAGGGATGATGCACTCCATGAACCCCTGTTCTCATTTTTATGAGGGGACACATTAGTTAGAAAGAACAGAAATACACTCCTTGAAAGAAAGATCATGAGAAGGGAAAATCCTTTGCTTGAACTTCTAACAACCCATTAGAGAGATAATAAAAGTTGGCATTTTGTACAGTATTTGAGCTTGGATGAAGAGATGGGCACCTCTTTGTCATTGCTGTAGATGATGAGCTCTGTTTTGCTGCTCAAACCTGCAAGGCCATTAACCAAATGTCCTCCATCATATTCATCGTTCTGCCACATTTTGACCTCCAGAAAATTAGATCTGTTACTACTTCAGTACATTTGTCAAGATAACAGTTCTAAACTGATTTTGATAAGAAAGGATGCATATAATTTTAAAGAATTCTTTTTCATGCCTGATATATTTACCCATAGTCATAACTGAAAGAACATAAGGAACATTCATCCTCTAGTAGGGAAAGAAATCCCCTTCTGTTAGTGCAGCTCTACACTGGAATCAACTTGGTAGCACACACTGGCAACTTCTACCGGATTTGAGCACAAGCGTTTTATTTTTTAACTGACTCCCAGAAGCAGAAAGAAGTAAGTGAGGATAAGTGAAAAAGATGATAAGAATTTAAGACAATTCAGTGTGTGTTATTGAGTTGGTCAATGTTCTGGACACCTGTAGTTTACTCTTACTGTAGGAAAATTCCTGATTCCCTGATGCAGAAAATGATTCTAACTTGTCCCTCCAAATGATGGGAGGCCAGGCAATGTCCACTAGGGCCCTCCTCCTATTGCCTCAGGGTTGCTCCTGAAGCCATTAGATCCCTTGTGCTTTCAAATTACAATACTCATCTAAGTGAGTTGGTACAACTTCAGAGAATGTTGCAAAGTAGAGAAATAATGATGTAGGAGGAGCTGAACATGAATATCAAAGCCTAGGTAGAAACTGTTTCTGGCATCCACAGTTGAAATGGGAACGGGGCAGTGGAGTGTGCTGTGGGCACCACACATGTGTGCTGGTCAGGTTTTTGCAGGTTTCACATCTACTCATGTCCACAGTGGGCCCAATTGGTAATACCCACACTGGAACATTTACCAGAAGTGAAGTGAATTCTCTGAATTCCAGATATCTTACTCCTAGCACACTGTATTGAATAGCAGATAGAGTATCAATAGCTCTTTACAAGCATGAGAATTAATCCCCCCTGCAAGTAGAAGTCCTGTCTTGGTCTTCTAGTCCCAGCTTTTTTTTTTTTTTTTGGTAGGTAATATTACATAATATCATATATATTTCAATAAAGATCATTGAGATCAATATATGTATATATTAAGTTCACTGCCAAATGTTTAATTCTATCCTTTACCATATAATTGTCCCCTTCAACTGATATGAAAAAACAGAATTGCAAGGTTATAAGCTTGCTTTAACTGCCACAGAAGACTTACTGAGTCCAGGTCAATGCAACCTTAAACTGGCAGTTAAAATTTTTACTCCATCAGAGCTTAGGGCTTCAGGGTGGATGAGTGCTGAGAATGATATTGCAAGGATAGATCCTACTTTTACCCCTTAGCTCTTAGACCCATGAAGCCTAGCTATCAGAGACACAGTCCTATATAACAGCCAGAAAATTTCAAAACACACATCCTTTCCTAAAATACATCATGCCTTTTTGGAATCTTTAATAAGCCACTCCAACATATTTGGTACTTCCAGGTCATATGGGACATTTGGAAGAATTCACTGGTTAATAAAAACCCATGGTTATGTGGCATTGTCATACTTTTTTTTGCTAGAAAATTGGTCTTTTGTGCAAAATAACATTATTCAGAATCCCGTACCAAATACTCTGTATTCTCTCCGACAGTGGTGCCTGCAGATCAACTGTAGATGTGGGGTGCAAACTCCAATCTAAGATAAATATAGGTCCAACAAGGTCAAATATAACCTCCTTCCAGAGTTTACATGTCCAGACATCAATGGTTGGCCATCAGACATATGAAAAATAGACCTTCTTAAAGTCTTTCTCAAACCTGCTTTCTATAGGTTTCTCCGACCATAAACAAAGCAATGTCATTCCTCTTGTTATTCAGGCTAAAATCCTGTTGGTAGGCATTGACCCCTTTCCTTTTCTCATTCGACAGTGGATTTGTTGGCAGATCATATTGGCTCTGCCTACAAAATATGTCCAGATGTGACTTTGCCTTCCCCAATGCCATCTTCACAAACTTAACACCATCAATTTTCAACTGGATTGATGTGACAGTTTCTTAACTGACCTTCTACTTCCGTTCCTGCCCTGTGAGGCTTATTCTCAGCCCATCATTGGCATCTGGAGTAATCCTGCAAAAACACAACTCACATGATGTCATTTCTCATTTCAAAATCTCCCAATGGCCCCTTGCATCACTTCGAGAAAAGGTCAGCCGAATCCCTGAGATTCAGATTCTAAGGAATCCCCCTGATCCTCCTTCATGGTGTCTATGCCTTTGGGTGATCTCCTCCCCTTACACATGGGTAGGAGCTGTGACTCAATTTAACCAACAGAATCCAGCAAACATGTGGCATGTCACTCCTGTAATTATAACACTTTATATAACTTTCCCTTGTGCTAACAGACTCACTCTCACTCTCTTGATGGCTTTGAAAAAGCAAGTTGTCATCTTATGAACTATTTATGGGGTGAGTCATGTGGTAAGGGACACTGTGCTGCCTCTAAAAGCTGAGGGGTGTTTGTTTGCTGAATAACGGGGCCTCTGCCATTATCCAGCAAAAATTCAGGGCCCTCCCTGGTGGCGCAGTGTGTTAAAGTGCAACACTAAGAAGCTAAAGCCACTTCACCCGCTGCTCCCCTCAGCATTGTTTGTCAGTTGGCCTTTTCTGCTCCCCAGCTCTGTCTCAGTGAATCCTCTCACCGCCCCTGCACTTCCGGCCTGTACCCCAGTTCTGTATGCATAAATAAATAAATCTTTAAAAAAAGAAAATTCAACAGCACCAGAATCTCCTAAAGGTCTAAAGCTCTCCATGTTGCAGCTGCTAGGGAATGAATTTTGCCAATGTGAATAAGCTGAAAAGTGGCTTTTTCTCTAATTGAACCTCCAAATGAGAACACAGCCCAGCTGACAACTGGACTACAACTTTATGATGCCTGGCCTGAGCAGATCTAGCAAAGGGGCACAGAGGAAACTTTGAGCATCTTGGTGACTATGGCTCTAAGACTTAACGTTTATGGAACCTTGTGACATACAATAGATACAATCCTGATACTTGTCAAACATTTCCTCATTGTTCCCATCATCCAGTCTGTTTGAACTACCTGGGACTCCTTCTGTGTCTCAGATGCACTGAACACATGCCTTCACAAGGCTTAGCGTTCCTTCAGCTTGAGAACTCAAAGTCCTTCTTTGAGATACATACCTAATGCTTTTACCCTTACCTCTTGCTTTCACACAAAGGTTATCTTCTCAGCACACCTTCTTTGGTCCCCTTATCTATAGTTTCATAACTTCCTCTCACTTAACTTTCCACCCTTTTTATTTATTTATTTTTTCTCTGCAGAATACAAAGTCCTATAGCATACTACATATTTTAAGTATTTGTCTTGCTTATTGTTATGTAAGGATGGGGGTTTTTGGTTTTTTATCTACAATGAATCCAGTTGTTGTGACTGCAATTTTCTTCTGCACATTACATTGCTCTATGGCAGGGATGGATTTTGAGGCTATTTGGATTTAGCCAGGGTTGGAGTTTGATAAAGAGGTGGGAGAGGGGGAGCAAAGGGCTATGTGTGTTTTCTGAGGAGTGGTTCAAGGGCTAGATCATGAAGTCTATGAGAGTGTGAGAACATTAAAAAAATGATGCATGAGGCCCTCCCTGGTGGTGCAGTGGGTTAAAGCACAGCACTAAGAAGCTAAAGCCACTTCAGCATAAGTTCGATCCCAGCCCCAGAGGTGATCCACATGGTGCAACAGACCTCTCCTGACCCGCTCACTGTTCCCCTCAACAGTTTACTTCATTGATCTGCCTGTTCTGTTCCCCGTTCTGTCTACAGTGAATCCTCTCACTGCACCTATACCTCTGGCCTATACCTCAGTTCTGTATGCATAAATAAATAAATATTAAAAAAATTGATGTATGAGAGGGAGAGAGACAGCCATTGTGGTGGAGTTCTCATTAAATCTGGGCAATCAAGGTGTGAGGTATAATGAGAGATTACTGACTTATGAGATAAGGATGTTGGATTTACCAGGGTACTAGACAGATCATTTGTTAAGATCTGATGTCTCCCAGAATAGTGACAAGGTTGAAGGTTGGGAGCAAAATGACACAAGTATTCAAGTCATCAAAGAATGAGGGTACATAACAAAGAACTGGTACTTGATAGGCTTGACCTAGGAAGTTAGAAAAGAGGGGAATAACTTTATCTGAAAACTGAGAAATGCAGGATTTCAGGGGGGAAATGGATTGCCATTAGTGCAGGACTCAGAAAAGTACACCCCACCCTTACCCTGTGCCAATTCTGGCCTGTCCCTGATTCTTTTTTTTTTTTTTTTTAAGATTTACTTATCTATTCATACAGAACTGGGGTACAGGGCAGAGATGCGGAGGGTGAGAGGATTCACCAGGGACAGAGTGGGGAGCAGAACAGGCAGATCAAGTACACTCCTGAGGGGAGCAACGGGTGGGCCAGGAGAGGTTTGCCACACCATGTGGTCACCTCCGGGGCAGGCGGGATCTAACTCATGGGGAAGTGGCTTAAGCTTCTTTGTGCTGTGCTTTAAGCCGCTGCACCACCAGGGAGGGCCATGTGTCCCTGATTCTTTAGATAAAATTTTGCTGGGACATAACCATGGTTATTTGTTTGGGTAGTTTCTAGAACTGCTTTCGTGCTGGCAATAGCTAGTTTTTCACACAATAATGGCAAAGTTAAGAAATGTAACCTGAGAACCTGTGACCTAAAATATTAACTATTTGGCCGTACAGACAATGTTTGTGTATTCAAGTTAGAGCATGAGGGAGAATGGAATATTCAGGCGAGAGATCAAAGCTATATTGGGACATAGACCATGAACTTCAAAAGGACCTTTTGGAATGATATAGGAGAAGGGAGATGAGGGGAAGGTGAGATCATATTAAGTGTTATATAGGACAACCTGATCATAGACAGGGACCTTAAGTCTTGCATTTGGCATAGTGAACGAGCAGTCTGCTGGGAAGGGTTTGCTTGCTGGACTCCCCAATCAGGGGATCTCCATGGGTGGGAGCCCTGAGGCTGTTGGAGGAGCCTGTGACAACTGAAGACCTTGAAAAGTTGATTTGTCTTCTGCAATGTTCAGGAACAGACAGTAGTGAAGATTGCTGGAGGCTGGTCTTGCTATCATCTGTTTTGGGAGGAAGCTCCATGAGTATCAGCATGCCTAAATCCTGAACAACTTCCTAGGGTACACAGGGGGAGGAGGAGAGAGAGGAGATAAGGCTGTCAGCAAACACTATCAATAAAACTGAAAATGTAACCCTGGATTCCAGAAAGTCATTAACCAGAGAAAATAGTAGTATGCTTTTTGTATTAAGAAAGTCTATTTATGCCATCACACACTCAAAGAAAAAAAATATTATTATAGTGTTAAGACCTCTTCCAGGTCCTAAGAGTCCCTGGTTCAGTGAGAGCAAAATGCACTGTATGTCTCATCTCTTTCAACGTATTCTTCTAATCAACTACCAGCAACCCTGAACAGTGATAAGAGTGCTTCTTTAAAGATGTTTCTGCACATTTTATCAAAACTCTTGCAGGAAAAAGGAATAACACAAGGCCATCGGCTAGCCCTGGCAGAACTGCTCCCTCTCATCAACAACTTTTACCTGTCTCAGCCACAGGCAACATCTCCCACCTTCTGCAATAAGAAAGCATATCTGCTCCGGCTGATTCCACTCTAATAAGGGGATCCATGCTCCATTGCTGCAAACCTCTTCGTTTCTGGCTTTCCATCAGGATGTACACTTTTACATTTTTATGTATATCCCCAGAGGAACATAACCTAAATTCCCAGTAGGTAACCACCAATTCTAGAACACTCCATCAGCTAATGACTGCATTTTAATACATCTCATTTCATACCAGTAGATCAGCCTTCTTCCCTTTGCTTTTCATCCAAATGCTGTCTGCTGGGTTAGCATACAGTTAAATATGCCTCAACCTCGCAAAGATTTTTCCTTATGAATTTCCTTAGACTCTGAACAGGAAAAATAAAAACATGATTCTGAAAGTCTTGATAGCAATTCTGAGCAATGGATCTGCTTTCATCATAGACTACCTGACATTCCACAGGGAAGAAACCTCATTTTAGGATGGAGAGTGAAGTAACTCTAATAGCCAAAAGTTCTGAGAGGCAAAAATGACATCTAAAAATAATATTTGTAAATGTACCCCGAGGCTACTGCTTGTGGGCACCCACAGGAGCGGGGCTCCAGGCGGCTGCCTATGCCTCAGGCTGCTTATGTTGATTGGCCTAAAATAGCAACTGCAAGTCTTTATAGAAGGCTTCTACCCTCATTCCCCCCCCAGCTACAAATGTAACTCCCAACCTAAGGATCAAACTGATTCTCTTACAAAGAATGTCTTCCATCCCCTTCCTGAACAAGTCTGTTTTTGCTGCTGCAGTATAGTCATTCTCTTTGGAGTCTATGAGTGTCCATCACCATTCTTCTAGCTGCCATCTCTTTTGTTGTTATATTTACTTTACTTCCTCATTTCTGGGTGCTTTCCCTATCTCTCCTGCTTCCATTTCTACCTATTTCTCTGCACTTTGGAACCCCAGAGGAGGAGCAATTAATTGAAACATGGGAGCCCTAGGGAAGATTCACAGAGTGTGCTCCATTCTAGGCTAAGGAAACAGGACAATCAAAGTCACTTGGTGTGTTCTGGGACCTAGGAGCAGTTTGTTGTCTAAAGTAAAGGATGTGTGAAAGCTGGGGTGTGAGCATGAACCTCTATCCTAGAGCAGAGACAGCCCTGAAAGAGTCTGTGCCAGGGACATGACTAGCTTAACGCCATAAGATATTTAGTCTTTCTACAGCAGAGACCCATAATAGTTAGCTATGACTGCATAACAAATCATTCCAAAATATGATACAGCAATTCTATTCCTGGGTGTTTACCCAAAGCATGCAAAAACATTAACTCAAAAGAGCACCTGCACTCCTATGTTTATTGCAGCACTATTCACAATAGGTAAGCTATGGTAACAACCCAATTGCTCCAAAATAGATGACTGGATCAAGAAGATGTGGTATTTATACACAATGGAATATTACCCAGCAATCAAAAAAGATAAACTCATGCCATTGGCAGCAACATGGATGGAGCTAAAAGGGATCATGCTCAAAGAAATTAACCAGAAAGAAAAAGAAAAAAAATCAGACAATTTTTCTGATAAGGGGACTCAAATAAAGGATGGGAGGAGGGGAAGTAATTATAACAAAGTAAAAACCAAAATCAATAGACAAATATAAACTAGATACATTCTTTGGGGGAAGGAGGAAGTTGGATCAGAATGGAGGTGGGAAGTGCAAAAGGAACTACAATTATAGCACACAGGTAAATTGGTGGTGGGAATTTCTTGGGGAACCAAACACGAGTTGATAAAGCATGCATTGCATGAAAATGATGTAAACATATATAAAATCATCCCCAAATTTAGACACTTAAAAATGTACCACCACAATTTCTGTGGGTGAGGAATCTTGTGCAATATGACTGGATGCCTCTCCTCAAAGGCCTCCCAAAGCTACCATCAAGGTGGCAGGCAGGAGGGCAGTCTGCTCAAGTCACCACCAGGAGAGGAGTCAGTCACAGGGAAGCCCAAGAAGTTGTTAGCAAGGACTATGTTCCTCACTGGAAACCTACATCATTACTTGATACTTCTCTGACTTTTTCTACTAAGTAGCTCACCCTATGGCATGCATTGAGGTAAGCAAATGTAGGGGCAGAGATGCAAGTCAACAGAAGGGAGAGTCTTCCATAATTTAATCTCAGAGGTGATGCCCCACTGATTTTGATATGTTTTTCTCTTTAGAAGGAAGACTCCACATCCAGCTCACACTTCGGACAGATCTGTGAGAGGACATGGGTACAAAGAAGTGAAAAACATTAGAAGTAATAAAAAATTAGGAAGAAAATCAGGAGACTTGGGTTCTAGAAGCAAAGGAAGAAGAGGATTTCAAGGATTGTAATTGGCAGAGGGTTATCCCTGCTCTCTAGCCAAAGCATACAGGAACCTACGTACAGCTGAGCAAATTGGGTATATTCCTTGACACAGAGAGGAAAGGCACAGACCATAGTGAACCATGGGGTGTCCCAGTAAGATGGTCTTAGGATCTTTTATTGAATGAGCAACTGGGTGTGTGAACTAAAGAAACAAAAATTCACTGTGAACTTCAGAGAGCAGGACAATTCTATGACTGTGTTTTTCAAAAAAAAAAAAGTCTTATCAATAGAGAGAAAGAACTGGAAAGAATAAAGGTGTAATTAGTAATGAAGAATTTTGACTCACTTGGGCTGAGAGAAGGGTATCTGTTATTTTGTGATGGCACAGTGACTTTGCCTTTGTTCTTACATAAATTTCTGAAGTGATCTTGCTTTGGTTAATTTTACTGGGGACTCAGCATATCACTTTCTGAAGTCGTTCTCTGAGCCTGCTTATGTTCAACAGGAGACTAACATGACCTTACCATGAGCGCCAGGCCCACTCCAGACTATCAAGGACTGCTCGTCTTTTTTTTCCAGTGACTAAGTTAAATGAGCAGCTAAGATGAGTGAGTGTTGAGAACACGACTTCATACCAGACTCCTTGGATTCAAATCTTAACTCACTGCACATTCCTTGTTTTGGGACTTGGGCCCATTGCTAATGTGCTACATGCTGGTTTCCTCACCTTAGGAATGGAGATTATAAACCTCATTGTTGTGAGGATTTTATGTGTGAATATGCCCACAAAGTATTTAGAACAAAGCTGCCATGTAGAATTATGTAAACAGTGAATGCCACTATCATCTGTGAGCTCTGAAGGAGCAATTTTACTGTAGTGGTAGAAGACAGACTGCAATGACCGAAGACAAATAGCAGTTGATAAAACAAGGTCAGCATATGCCAAATAGCCCTTCTGGAAGGGTTTTCAGAGGAAAATCTGGAAATCATGCAGACGAGAGGGGACTGGTTTTATCCAAAGCTAATCTAGAGCTAAGCTGTTCTTCTCAAAGTTATTAGAAATGCAAAATCTCAAGCCTTCCAAGTAATTTTCTTTTTTTAACCAGCTTTGTTGGAGTATAGCTGATATATATTGTTAGATGTATTTAAACATATAATTTTTGTATTTTTTATTAAAGTAAAGTTTATGTAAAATATTATGTAAGTTTCAGGTACACAATATTATTTAATGTCTATATATACTACATTATAATTTCTATCAAAAGTATACGTTCTATCCACTCACATGTAATTCACCTTCTTTACACAATTTACTACCCTCTTCCCCCTTTCCCATTGGTAACCACTATTTTATTGTATTTGTATAATGTTAAGAGTTTCTTTATGCATTGTTTTGTTTATCTTTCATGAATAATTGAAATTATACAGTATTTGATTCATTTCACTTAACATAATAACCTCTTGGTTCATTCAAGTTTTCACAAGTGACAAAATTTTATCTTTTTCATTAATGAGTAGTGTTTGATTACACACCACAGCTTCTTTATCCACACATCTTATTTTGTTCCATATCTTGGCTTTTGTGAGTAATGTTGTGATGAACAGGGATGTATTATCTCATCAAGTTAGTATTTTCATATTCTTTAGATAAATGCCAGAAGTGAAAAGTTAGATCATATGGTATTTCTATTTTCAATTTTTTGATGAATCTCTTTTCTGAAGTCATCTTGCTTTGGTTAATTTTTCAGGGGACTCAGTATAACGTTTTCTGAGGTTTCACATAATGGCTGCTTCAGTTTTGACATATACACTATCATAAAATCACCACCACAGTCAAGAGTGAACATATCCATCACCCCTTGGTACCCCTTCCCTCCTGTCACCCTACCCATCATCCCTAATGATTCTGATTTAATGTATGAAAACTACTGGAATAGAAAATCAAATTCTGTCATTAAAAGATCCAGGAGCCATAGCTCAAAAAATAGCAATAAAGATAAAATACTACCACTACCATGAACAGTGCTTGTGCTCAGTTCCTTCACTAGGTGACCAGTGGAGACATGAGTTTGTTCCAAATGCCTCCACTAATACACTTTTCCTGAGAAAATATTTCAATTTCAGGTCTTTTTGATACTGCATTTCCCCTGCTCCCCTCATTGTGACACATGTCCAAAAATCTTTAATAGACCCTTTTTTCTAGAATCTGCAGTAAAAATAAATGAACAGAGGAACAGAAAACAATAGGCCAATCTCATCCTGAGCTTCAAAATATCACATGGTCTAGTTGCAACTGTGCTCACAGTACTATCCCTCTTTCCATTCCAGTGTGCTCTGATCTGGTTCCATGATTTTTCTTCTTCTTTTGCTGAATTGACCCTCCCTTTCTTCCTTTGAAGAGAGAGCCTCCTTTCTCCACGTGTCTACTGCCCCATTTAAACACTCATTTCCTGAAGGCTTTTCTGACAACACATCTAGGAGTCTGCTCTTTGCTCTGAATGTTTACCTTACATGGTGAAAGTGGCAACTTCTTAATGGCAGATTGTGTGTTCCTTACTTTTGTATCCAATCACATGACATCTTACTTTGAACAACCTCATTTGTTCACAAGAAAAGGTGAATAAATGGCTTTGTCTGGGTCTATTTGTCTTTCATCTATTTGATTGTGTCAGTATACAGAGCTCCTCAACCTTAGTACTCTTGACTTTTAGGTTAGGTAATTCTTTGTGCTATGTAAGTACTGTTGGATAGTTAGATGCATCCCTGGTCTCTAAACACTAGATACCAATATTTCTCCCTTTCCTGTATGAAATAGTTCAAAATGGGAAAAAAAAATGTTGTCAGGCATTAACACTTATCCTGTGTGTATGGGTGTGCACAAATGGTAATGTATGTGTGTGTTACTTTCAGAACTTGTCCACAAGAAGTTCTGTGAGTGCGATCATGGCTGAGTCACTTGAACATAAATTTCCAGGTTCTCTTAGAAAATATTCGTTAAGAGCCCTCCCTGGTGGTGCATCAGGTTAGGATGCAGGACTGCAAGCTATCCACAGCTGCTTCAGTGTTAGTTCAATCTCCAGCCCTGGAGGTGACCCACATGGTGAAGCAGACCTCTCCTGACCCATCCGCTGCTCACCTCAGCAATGTACTTGTCGATCTGTCTGTTCTCTATTGGCCCCACTCTGTCTCTGGTGAATCCTCTCACCACCCCTGTACCTCTGGCCTGTACCCCAGTTCCATATGCATAAATAAAAATAAATAAATAAATCTTTAAACAATGAAAATATTCATTAAGAAAAGATAGAGGTAATGATCTAATTCAGGTCAAGAGAAAAAGGAAGAGTTTAACTTCCTGTTAACAGAACTCTTCCTAAGTCCTAGGAAACTACATTTTCCAAATAGCTTCTTCGGGCTCCCCCTCTTCCATCTCCTACCCTGCTACTTTCTCCTTCTCCTTTATTCAAATAGATTGTCCATCAATTCCTACTAACAGCAAAGAAAAATATATCATGAATGAGTGTAACGAAGCTTTAAAAATGAAATAGTTTCAAAGAAGCTGGTATTTTGAAATAAGGTAGGGTGCCCATTAAGACTTCAAATTAAGCGAGTACCTCTTCCTTTATCTCATCATAAGTCCTACTGTGCGTGATCTATGATTCATTCTCTGACTCTTTGAGCTATCTAGAGCTTAACAATCTTAACTATTTGCCCCTCCATCTCCTAGATGCCGTATTATTTTTAATAGTCATTTTCTTTTTTTATTAAAACACAATATGTAGTGTTTCTTTTAGTGAGCAAGTCTAACTCAATGAACTCTTTCCTCGATGGGCTATTAAATTGAAGAACAGCCTTCTATCCTAAGCCTCTGATTACTCAAAACCCTCCCCTTGGCCTCCACTGGCCCCACCTGCTCTTCCCACCCATTCTCCCACCCTGCTCTAAAAGGTTGCTTCTTCCCTCCTTCATAGCCTCTTCTTCATGCCACTTCTATCTCTCTTTATTCTCAATCTACTTCACACTGACATTTTCCTTAGATCCTTTCATGCTTTATAGACCCTTTGTCTCTGTTCTCATACTTAGCTTCTGTCTATGTTATGTGCTTCAATTTCAAATCACCAGGAACTTAAGCTGTATATCACTGTTTTCCTCCTTAAGTCACAAAAGCAGAGAAAAAAATAAAAAGGAACTCATCTTTCTGCCTGAGTGAAGCCTTATTCAAGCAGTTAGATGGATCTGTTGCGCAATACCAGCTGGAGCTAACACTGGACACGATCGTCTTAATGAGGGAACTTCTGATGCAAATGAAAAACATATGCTTGGGGGAAATAGCCTGGAAAAACATGGCATGATACCCATCGGTAGAAAAATCAAGCTTAATAATGATATTCTCGTTGTTTTGATACCATGACAATGCTTAGCTTTCCACAGAATACTAGGTTGTGTCCTAGTACACTGACTTTGCAATTACGTGTTAATTTTGAGCATGTCTCACACGAATGGGAAATATTTTTGATTTTGTTCATTAACAAGGGGTGAGAGATTCAGCTATCTGAAGTCAGAAAAGCTCCGTGGTAAAATTGCCTCAAGTAAGTCAGCCCCATGGTGAAGAATTCTGCCATTCTATGCAGGTCACTGTGTATGTTTCCATCTGTTTCTTTCTCTCCTTGTTATGAGGAGCAGCTATAGCTGTAGAAGCATAAACTATAAGATATGCAGAAATGGACATATAACCAGAATTGTGAATTTGAGTGTACATAAAATAGCAACTTAACAAATGTTACCAACCGGCTTGGAGGACAATGATCCAATATTCATCCCTAGGAAAGCATTAAGCTCTCTCCCAGCGGTCCTCTGTTCTCTTTTGAACTCTTTAATCGACTTGTCACCTTCCCTGATTACATATGCAGCCTGCAGAATTTAGAAGGAAAGATATTCCAGGTTCTTACTTCCAACTACCAGAAAAATCTTTTCAAAACACAAAACACTTATTTATCTCTTCTAACCCCAGAGAAAGCTGAGAGCTTGACAGACAAGCAAGTTTAGAAAGGCAAATGTACTTTGCCTAAGACTGAAAGGTGATGGCAACTTTTGCAAATATGGAATTGCAGATTGGAGCTGATGGCCTCGTTATTTCATTCAGAATAAATTCCCTGAGTAGCAAATATGCCCAAATTTAATTTCTTAAGCAGAATAGACATGATCATGAATTTATCTTTCAATAAAAATGAAGGTATTTTTCTCCATGCTCTTTATTAATCAGAAATTTTTAAGTGGGTTGATTTTCAAAACTTTATAATTTCATATTTTAATATAAAATAAGTGAATAACAGTAAAAGATACCTCATTTTTATTATGACATTGACATTTCTCTTCATGAAGAAAAGTAAGATAATGCCAAAACTTTTACCCTTTCTCCCATGTGAACTCAATGAATTCATAAAGATAAATGTCAGAAACTGAGATCAGCAGTCATACAATATCTGACAGGAAATATTGCTCTGAAATATTTTCTAAATTATTTTAAAATTTGGGATTTAATTCATTAGGAATGTGGTATTTTCTTTTTCTATTCTCTGAAAACATTTTATTCTCTGAATCATATTTTTTCTGTAAGGCTTCGTCTCTGTTAGGAATACATTTATGCATTTTCTATATTTTCTCCCATTTTCAGTTACAATCGACCCCTATAACCCTTTCGGGAATAAAATTCACCAGTATATAACCTGAAGTAATCATCTCAATATTCTGAAGTAGAAATATGGCAACGTGTCATGAATAGAAGTTCAGCTTGGGCACTGGTAGACTTCAGTGTGCTGGTAGGAACCACAAGAAAGCCTCAAAGTGGAACGCCACAGATATGATCTTACATATGTTGTACTGTTGCTCAGACTTATAGCTTGATCATATAACAATGTCAGCATGGACTCCTGTGTTTAAGCAGAAATTAGTTATGTATCCTAAAAGTATGACAAGGACTTGAAACTACTAAATAAAAGGACAGGAAAATTGTATTGGCAGCTTAGCTACAGCAAAATATTAATGTTTGATGCTGGTATAATAGCAAAATATTTTCTCAGTGATGAGGAAAGAGTTGTACTCATAAAAGTAGTCTCATAGTACAGGATCAGACTAAAGATGCCATGAAATGCATTGCCCTTGAGAAGACCCAGGAGCAACACTAAGTTACTATTTATTTAGAAATACCCTTAGGAACTGCATAAATTAAAAGCCTAGAGAACAGTGTAAGTCCGAGACTATACAAAAGACTTTGTATGGAATTTCCTTCCCTTATCATCTGTTAAAATATTCTGTATTTTACCTGTTACAGAATGGTAAAAATATAAAAAATCAGACCCAAAATGGTATCATTCATGCTGATTTCATGCTAATATCACAGTTTGAACCTTCAGTTTCTTAATTATTTCCAAAGAAGTTATCTGCATGTTAACAATCCCTGCCTTCCCCTATGTTTTACCTAAGATAATATTTTCTTTCATTTAGTACCTTGTCCCACCCTTTTTCTGTCTACAAATATCTTCCATTTTGTGTAGTCATGTAAAGCATTCAGATGAGATGCTGCCAATCATGAGTCATTTAATAAAACCAATTTGATCTCAAAATCATAAATTTTATTTTTTAACAGTAGAAAGTAACTGTTCTCCAATTTCATTATAAGAAAAAACAATGTGATCAAAGAAATCTCTCTAAGGCACTGACTGATAATTATGAAACACTTAAATATTGTTGGCTAGAAGAGGCCTTGTGAGGAAATAGAGTTAAATGGAAGGCTGATGAACATTTGTCAAGTAATTGCTATGGAAAAACAGTTATTTAAAGCCTCTGGAAATGGTCCTAAGAACAAAAAGCAAATAATGAAATTTATTTAAAATTTATCCAAGAAAATCAATGAAAATTTGGTTAGAAAAATAGTACTTGAGCCAAGATTGTTTCCTCTTCCCCTTACCCTACTCAGTAAGCTAGAGCCTTCATGCAAGTCTGTTGTTGTCATGAATACAGGGGTCTCTCTCTCCCCTTAGCTCCAATTATAAGTGATTTTATTTCCCCCAAAAGAAGCAGGTCCTCAACATTTCTCATCCTGAACCAGGTGCCAAGTCGTGGGCAAGTGTGGTTGAGAGGTGTGGTCTCTTTTTCTTTGGCTAGACTTGGTATATGGAACATAATCTCTACCTGGTGGAGTATAATCGAGAATTTTGTGACTTTATCACCCTTGTCCCACCCACCTTATAATTGCATTTTAGATGAAACAAATCAAGAGAAGCTCAGGCTTCCTCCTGTGAACATTTTCCTTCCTTGCAGTCCACCAAGCACTCCACTTCTAGAGCAATGATGTCAAAGATTAGGATGTCATTAGACCCAACCCCAGTTCCACAATTCTGGTTTAGAGATTATGTCTGGAGGAAAACTATACAAGCCATAGTTCTTTATCTCATCACCAAGGAGTAGCTTCATGTGAAACAGAGTATGGATGAATTTAAATCTAAATGCTTTCAAGGACAGTGGAGTTTGTGGTTAAAGACTACTGAGAGGAGTTTCAATAATTAGCTAAATTATTATTCTCCAGGATATTTTTGAAAACACTTAAGTGGGTTCTACCTGGTGGTTCATCGGGTTAAAGTACTGCCTTATGAAGCTCTCCAAAGGTACTTCAGCATGAGTTCAATCCCCAGCCAGGGAGCTGACCCACATAGCGTGGCAGACCTCTCCTGGCCCATCTGCTGCTCCCCTCAGCAGTGTATTTCAGTACATCTCCCTGTTCTGCTCCTCACTCTGTCTCTGGTAAATCCTCTCACCCATCAGACCGCTGGCCTGTACCCCA
>NW_004567117.1:5756242-5778899 GCF_000260355.1 Condylura cristata | reverse complement strand
GGTATTCCATTATGTGTGTGCCACTTCTTTATCTGCTCATCTGTTCTGTGACACTTGCATTGTTTCTATAACTTGACTTTTGTAATACTGCCACAAAGGACATAGACATACAGGGCTTTCCTTGGTGGTACAGTGGATTAAAGCCCTATAAAGCTATCTCAGGAATGAGTTCAATCCCTGGTCAGGAAAGTGACCCACATGGCACAGGAGATCTCTCCTGTCTGATTTACTGCTCTCTTCAGCAGTGTATTTCAGTCAATCTGCTTGTTCTGTTCCCCACTCTGTTTCTGGTGAATCCTCTCACCCCTCTACTTCAATCTTTTATCCCAGTTCTTGTGTACATATATAAATAAATCTTAAAAAAAAAAAAGAACTTAGGAGTATACATACTCTTAAAATTAATGTTTTTGTATTCTCTAAGTAGGTACCTAAAAATCTAAGAAAAAATGCAGGATTATATAGCAGATCTATTTTTAATATTTTGAGAAATTTCCATATTGTTTGCCATTGAGGTTATTCTAATCTATATTCCCACCAAGAGTGAACAAGTATACCTTTATCTACATCCTTTGCCAAGATAAGTTGTTCCCATTGTTTTGACTTGTGAAGGTATGAGATCATATCTCATTTTGGATTTTCTTAATGCTAGGAATGATGAACAGTTTTTCGTGTGCCTGTTTGTCATCTATATGTCTTTGGATAATTGTCTATTAGATTTTCTATATATTTTATATTGATTTATTTTATTTTGGTTGAGTTGCATGAGTTGTTTAGCTCCTTATCAGAGGTATGATGTGAAAATATTTTTTCCATGCAATAATGTATCTTTTTTTAATGATAGTTTCTTTTGCTATGCACAAGTTTATAATTTGATGTAATCCAATTTTCTTTTTTTTTTTTTTCTTTGATCTCTTGCCATTGTAGTCAAACCTCTAAGATATCATGAAGCCAATGTTATGGAGTGTTTTCTCTATGTCTTCTGTGTGTTTTATGATTTGAGGAGTTATATCCAATTCTTTAATCCATTTTGAAATATTTTTTGTAAAAGACATTCTTTTACACAGAGCTTCCTAGTTTTCCCAGTTTGTTGAATAGAATTTCCTTTCTCCAATGTATATTCTTGGGTTCTTTGTTGTCCAGGGATGAGTGGGTTTATTTCTAGGGTCTCAATTCTACTTCATTGAACTTTGTTTTTTATTTTTAATTCCAATACCATAATGTAAATTAACCAGACCTGATGAATAGATATAGGACAGTAACCCAACCACAAGAGAATATACATTTTTCTTAAGTGCCCATTGCACATTCTCCAGGATAAACTATATGCTAACCCATAAAACAAACCTCAGTAAATTTAAAAGGATCAAAATAATACGAACTATCTTCCCCAATGACAATGAAATAAAATTAGAATAAATTTTGCAAAACTCCCCACATGTAGAAATTAAGCAGTAAACTCCTAGGTAACCAATAAGATAAAGGTAAATAGAATACACTTTAGATGAATGAAGATACAACATGTCAAAACTAACAGGCTGCAGTAAAGCAGGGTTTGGAGAGAAATTTGTGTGTAAATGTATATATTCAAAAAGAAAAATATTCCCAAATCAATAATCTACTGTTACATGTTAATACACTCGAACAAAAAGAGCCAATAAACAAAAGTAAAAAGGAAATAATTTAGCTTAGAGTCAAAATTAAGGAATTGAGAATGGAAAAAAAAAAGGAGAATGTCAATGAAACCATAATCTAATTCTTTAAGAGGATCAATAAAATTGACAAACCTTTAAGTAGACTAAAAAAGATAGAAGACTCATTATTAATAAAAATCATAAATGAAAGAGAAACCATTACTGTTGATCTTATAGAAAATAAACTGCAAAAATGGATCACACTGGGGCTCTCCATGATGGCCAACAGGTTAGAGCATCAAATTATAAAGCTCTCAGAAGCCACTACAGCACGAGTTTGATCCCTGGGCAGGGAGCTGACCCACATGGCAAATGCTTCTGACCCGCCTGTTGCTACCCTCAGCAGTGCACTTTGTCTATCTGCCTGTTCTGCTCCCCACCCTATCTCTAGTGAATCTTCTCACCCACGACACCTCTGGCCTATGCTCCAGTTCTGTAAGCATAAATAAATAAATCTTTAAAAAAAAATTGGGGGGGGGAATCACACTGTAACACTATGAATAAGTATGCATCAATGAATTAGTTAAAATAAGTAAAAGGGATAAATTATTTGGACAAACAAACTACTAAAACTGAATCAAGGAAAAGAATAGACAATTTGAATAATTCTTTAACGTGGAGAGACCAACAACAAAGAAAAGCTCAGGCTATGATATACTCACTACTGAATTCTACCAAACATTTAGAGAATTAATCTTTTCACAAATTCTTCCCCCAAAGTAGAAAAGGCATGAGCACTTCCTACCTCGTTCTATGAGCCCTGTACAACACAGCTAAAGAGAAATGATTACACTAATTCATGCAATAGTGTAAGTGAATCTTGCCAAAATTATTAAAAGGTCAGCCAGGCCCCACACCCAGTGTGGCAAATCCGAGAAGGAGGAATGTCGAAAACAATATCCGGAGGTTTTGACATGAGCTGGCCATATGGCCAGGTAGCCACTCCTGACATAGAACAGAGACCCTGAACAAACAATGATCACCAACCGCAGTGCAACATGACTCACTGGCATTTTTCCACAACTTCCCTAGGCCCGACAGACCAGGACACATAAAAACCCCCTAGCTTATACACTGAGCACGACTTCTCAGACCCCAAGTTCAAGTGAATCTCACCCTAGAGCACAATAAAACCTTCCTCTCTGTCACTTCTGTCTCCTTGACTTATTTTATCCACTGGTCCTTACAATTATGTTAATTGGAAAGATACATAGACACAAATGACCTCAAATTACTGTCTTCCCTAAATATCTCCAGGAGAGTTGTATAAGCAGTCTCTCCATTTATACTCAAATTCATAGTTGCTCAAGACTCTTAATTCAATGTAGTATTTGCATATTACCTATGCACATCCTCTCATATACTTTGTTACTCATATTGTCTATACAGTGTAAATGCCATGTAAGTAATCACTATACTATATTGTTTAGGAAAAGTTAACTAGGCAAAATCTGTACAAGTTCAATGCAGACGCAAACTTCATAGACCTAACTGTATAGTATCCTCCATCTGTGGTTGATTGATACTATGGATGCGTATTGAACCTGCAGATATTGAGAACCTACTATATAGTAATTTTTCCAATAAAATCATTTTGTTCAACATTGTTTTGTAACCATATTTTTGAGAGGTGAAAAAAAAAAAAACAGCCTACATTGTAAGAGCAAGATAGTAGTTGAGAAACTGCTTTTTTCATAAGTCATTTTGCTTAGTCATAATTTCCCAGAACCTATCAATGTTAAGGGAGCATTTACTGTATGTGATTCCATACATTCCAGTCATATGAAATTTCCAGAATAAGGAAACTTAAAAAGACAGGAAAGAAATTGGGACTTGTTTAGGACTAAAGAGCTAAAGAGCTAATAGAGTACTGATAACTACTCAAAATAGAGCACTGATAACTAAATAAAGGGATGGCTTTCTTTTTGGGCTAATGAAATGTTCTAAAATCAACCATATTTATGGTACCATACATTTGTGAATACATTAAAAATCATTGAGTTGTACACTTTACTAGCAGGATGTGATGTGTGAATTTTATATTAATAAAGCTTTTGTTTAAAAAAAACACCATTAGCTTAGCTCAGTAATAAAACATAATAATATCTAATTTCTTTTTTTTAAGATTTATTTATCTACTCATACAGAACTGGGGTACAGGCCAGAGGCGGTGAGAGAATTTACCAGAGACAGTGGGGAACAGAACAGGCAGATCGACAATTGAACTCACATTGAAGCAGCTGAAGCTCCCTTGCAGAGCTGCGCTTTAACCCACTGCACCACCAGGGAGGGACATAATATCTAATTTCTGTAAATTCCAATTTACTGTCAGTTTTAATATAGTTTGGATTCTATAATCTATTGTATTAACTGCTTTTCCATAGATTACATCATTTAATTCTAGAAATACCTGCTGTGAAATGTAAAAATTATTTTCCTGACTTTAAAAATAAGGACACTGATACTCACAGAAGACATATAAACTGACAAAATTTCAAAGTCATTCTTTCAAGTGAAAGTCCCATGCTATTCCATCTCTCTAGAGCTAAAGGTCACCCGCCTCCACTAAGGTCATCAAAAATAGCTGAGACCCAAGTACATAGACACTTTGAGAGAATTATTCATCTTAAAGAGAATTTTTAACTATGTGCAAAATAAAGAATAGATTTTGATGGACAATAGGATAGAAAAATTGAAAAGGAAGCACCACAAGATCAGGAACATACCTCACACACTGCTCAGAGCTGGAGTGGGGGTAGCAGTATGAGCATCCTCATTAACACAGCTATAGGAACTAAGATCTTCAGGTGCCAATACCTAGATCACAAAGGTATCAGACTGCTATAGGGGGTGTCAGGAGTGCAGATATGGAGGTGAAGATATGGAGATTGAGGACCATTATAGAAACCTGGCCCCTTTCAAAAGCTACTTTAGAATAGTTATTCAAAGTCAACAGCAAACCACCATGAAGGAGCAAGCCCAAAGAGAAGACTGTATCAGTGCAGTCTCCGCACTGGAACGGGGCAGCAGTCCTCTGCTCACCTGTGACTATGCAGGTGCTTCTTTCTACCCATTCCCTTTCTCTGCAGGGCAGCAGCCTACTTCTTACCCGTGATCTGTACCATGCTGGGGTTTCTCTTCACTGACCTCCCTCAGCAGAGGCAGCTTCCTCAAGCCCGCCCGCCTGCAACAGTGCAGGCCTCTCTCAGCAGACCTGTCCCTTTCAGGGCAGCCCTTTCTGCTCCTTTGTGCCTAGGCAAGTGTCCTCTATTCTTCTCTTTACTTAAACCTGCCCTTTGCGTATACCTTTTTTTTTAAAGATTTATTCATTTATTTATGTATATAGAACTGGGGTACAGGCCAGAGGTGCAGGGGCAGTGAGAGGATTCACTGCCAGAGTGGGGAGCAGAACAGGCAAATGAAAGAAATACACTGTGAGGGGAGCAACAGGTGAGACAGAAAGGTCTCCTGTGCCATGTGGGTCACCTCTGGGGCGGGGATCCAACATGCACCAAGCAACCAGGGCTTTAAGAACCAGAGGGAGAACAGGAGGAGGCACATGGAGCATGTGAAGGCACATGGAGAGAGACATGTGAAGAAGCCGCTCTTGTTTCTTGTCCCTGGACTGGTTGAAACAGATGTGGGGAGAGACCCATGGAGAGGTTAACTATGGCAGCATTTATCTTGATTTTGATTTTGCTTTTGCTTTTTTTCTTCCCAGACTTATCTGTCTGTTTCTGTCCCTTTTCTATAGGTCCCTGAGGGAAAGTGTTTTAGATTTGTGGCGGGCTTTTGGGCCTTGCTCTGGGGCCAATCACGTTTGGGTAGACTTTTACCTGTCTTTTTTGGAGTTTGTGCAGAACCCTTGGGTTCACTCTAAGGAAGTTTTCACCAGAGTTTCCCTTTTAGCGGCACGTGGCGAGTTTCTCCACGAGACAGAGACTCAGTTACATTTAAAAAGTAAGTGAGTTTAGGGCCCTCCCTGGTGGCGCAGCTGGTTAAAGTGCTGCACTAAGAAGCTTTAGCCACTTCCACATGAGTTCGATCCCCGCCTGCCCCGGAGGTGACCACATGGTGTGGCAGACCTCTCCTGACCCGCCTGCTGCTCCCCTCAGCAGTGTACTTTGTCGATCTGCCTGTTCTGCTCCCCACTCTGTCCCTGGTGAATCCTCTCACCCTCTGCATCTCTGGCCTGTACCCCAGTTCTGTATAAATAAATAAATCTTAAAAAAAAAAAAGTAAGTGAGTTTATTAGAAAAAGACAGGAGAGGAAAGGAAACTTGCATAGGCACAAGCTGGCAAAAAGTGCTGCCCCAGAAGGGACAGGTTTGCAGAGAGAGGCCTGCATGGTCACAGGCAGGCTGCCTTAGGAGAGTGGCCTCCAGTGAGGGAGGTCAGAGTAGAGGTCCCAGCAGGTGCAGGTCAAGGACAAACAGGAGGCTGCTGCCCTGCAGAGGGAGAGAGTGGGTGGAAAGAAGCACCTGCATAGTCACAGGTGGGCATAGTAACTGCTGCCTCGAGCTCCTGCAGAGACTGCACAGATATAGACATCTTCTCTTTGGGAGAGGTCCACTACTTGTGAGCCTAGAGATCCCACAATGGGCTCAATCTCCATATCCACCTTTCACCTTTTGGGTCTACACTCTAGACACCACCCTTAGCAGTCAGCTACCTGTTTGGATCTTCTGCTCTGTAATCCAGGCATTGGTGACTGAGGATCTTGATTTCTATGGCTGTGTCAATGGCTATGCTAAACCTTTTTGCCCAACTCCCTCTGTGAGTCAGTCTTGTGAAGCCTTTTTTCTATGCTTTCCTCCATCATACCCACAAAGGGATGGGTAACTTATAGTGCTATTTAGACACTATATTCTTTGCTTTTCTGTATTGCATATTTATTGTATTAAATTTCCTTTCCATTAAAGGTCTATTTGTTGATCTTGGTGCAGTAGATGACAGAACCTATTTACAGCAAGCAGTTTTGGGGGTTCTAGGTGCCCCACTCCCTGTCCTGTAACAAAACCTTTCCCAGAATGTACCTAAGGATCCCACTCTCTGAATCCAACATTCCAACATTTCCAAAAAAAGACATCAGATCCAAACTAGGAAAATATATATATATTATATATATATATATATATATATATTCAACTGAAACAAAGTAACCAGTTCTTTACTTGGATTTATTTATTATTTTTGGTATCAGTTTAGTAGACCACATGAATGCAAAGACCACCATCCTGCAAGGCAAAATTTTCAAAACACTAATTAGATTTAAGAGTAATGTATTTTGAACTTGCATTTTATCACCACTTATTTATTTAGCTAAATTGCAGATCAGCTTTAAAAGTCCATTAATGGCGAAATAACCTCTTTCAGAAGGGCAATTGTACAAATGTGTACAAATTGTGTCAGTACTTTTATAGAGAATAAAATGCTTCATAAGAAGATTTGTCTTGGAGCTTTCTGAATTCAGGCCTGCAGAGACAACACACAGGTGCCACCGGGTTCTACCAGCTCAATGCTTTGCTGCTTTCCTGAGATTTCCTAAAAATGATCCAAAGTATAAGGGGGAAAGAATGTCCTGAACAAACTTTACAGATACAGGTTTGTGAACTTCACCCCACCCCATCCACACCAAAGAGAAGCACACTGGGACCTGAGGGTGGAGTTAAGCAGCCAGGTTTGGATATAAAAACAGACAAGAGGGCTCCAGGATCTTGTTCTTGGCCTCATGGCTCACAGCTTGCCTCTTGGCTCTTTATCATTTTTCAGTGTGTTATTGGGGGTCCCAGGTCAGCGGGACTGGTAGGATGCATTAATCAACTTTATCGCTTTCTTTCTCTTTCCCTGAGTTACTCATTCCCCTATTCTCTTGTTCATAAACCCATTATTAACCTGTCTGTGTGTGCCTGCAGCTAAATCTTAAGTGCGTGGGTGGGGGCCCACAGTCAGGCAACCCAATTCACATTGAGTTGCCCTGTCACAAAAGCACAGGAAGAAGATCCAAGACTGAGAGAATAAGGGACCGTCCTCATCTGATTTTGCTCTCTCCTCCTTCTCATTTTGAGAAACCAACAGAGGTAGACGGAGCATCATCCTCTGGAAAGAGAAAATCTGCATCTAAGAGCAGGAAAGCTGCAATTTCTGCTTGTTCTTCCAAAGTAGGTCTTGGGCAAGAATTTTATTGTTCTAGGGTAACATTTAAGATACAAAAGCATTGGTTTCTGTTTAAAGATAAAAGATCTCATCTCTATAGAAGATTATAGGAACTACATTTATGGGCCACCAGTCAGAAAAATACCTTTGTGACACCCTGGGTGGCCTGCAGGAGTGGATTTCATGGAACAGCTTTCCTTATATGCAAAAAGATTTTTAACATCATTGTCTCAGCAAGGTACCTATTCTTTTGAAGGTTCTTGGAGCACCAAATGTAATACAATCTTCAAAGAAGATGGGAGAATAACCTCAGGGGAGCCCATTAAATACTTTTGAAAGCATTGTCTGAGAGATTTAGGGTCCTATGTCATTTTCCAAGAAAATTCAGTCCTCCAACTGCTGGTTTGTCAGAGTTCCAACCTTAGATTATCCTTGAATTCTAACCTATGCTCTTATAAGAAAGCTTTAAGATCCGAAAGTGTTTAGGAAAGAAAAAAAAAATTACAGCCAGCTTAAGCTAACCAAAACCTAAATGCCAAGGTTATCTGATATTCTCAGTTGTTGGTAACAGAATCAATCAGTTTTCTAAGACAAGGAACCCTGCTTCTTACAGTGCAAATGTCTACTTCATTACAGTTCACACAAAACACCTTTCACTAGCACATCTTTTGTTGATTTCAGCTTCAGGTACACTGTTGAATAACTGAGAGGAAAGATGTGCTAGAAAGTGTTTCAGGTATCCATTACTCTGAGACAAGATAGGAACTATTCTCACTGGAAATGAAATGCCTGCAGTCTAATAGTAAAGAGAGCCTGCTCAGCTCATTCCCGGTCCCCATTCAGCTCTGTTTTCTGCAAATGTTTTAACATAGCTTATCTAGACAGCAGCTGACACAGGCCACTGATTCCCTCTGGATTGAAAAAGTGATCTCTTGAGGATAACAATCTCTTTAGTTTGTGATTATAGAATTGTTATTCATTTTCTGTCATAAAAAGAAAAGCAAACATATATGAAAGTTGTCAGTAATATACTTCGAAAACAATCAGTTTCTTTAATTTATAATATTAAATGGAGAAGCAGGACTAGATAGCATAATATTACTTCCAACTATTTGCCATTACCCTCCCAACTCACCCTAGTTTTGACTGTTTTCTTTTTGTGTGAGAGTGACATTAAATTACTAGTACTTCTTAGCTTCTGTGCAGCAGAAGAGACATTACACAAAACAAAGACATCCCACTGATTCGGAAAAAAATTTTCTCACACAAAATTAGAGATAAAGGATTGATCATAAAGATATACGAAGAACTGATGAAACTCAACAAAAATAAAGCAAACTACCCCATCAAAAAATGAGCAGAAGAGCTAAAAAGACACTTCTCCAGAGAGGAAATGCAGATGCCCAATAAACATATGAAAAAATGTTCAACATCACTTGTAATAAGGGAGATGCAAATTAAAACCACAATGAGATATCACCTCACCACAGTGATAATGGCACATCTTCGAACAACTAGCAACAACAATTGTTGGCGAGGATGTGGAGAAAAAGGAACTCTCCTGCACTGCTGGTGGGAATGCAAACTAGTACAACCATGATGGAAAACTGGAGGTTCCTCAAACTGCTAAACACGAAGCTTCCATATGACCCAGCAATCCCACTCCTAGGTATCTACCCAAAAGACACAAAAACCCTGATTCAAAAGGATACCTGCACCCCCATGTTTATTGCTGCTTTACTTAAAATTGGAAAGGCATGAAAACAGCCCAAATGCCCAAAAGTGGATGACTGGATTAAAAAGATGTGGAATATTACTCAGCAACCAAAAAAAAAATAAACACATGCCTTTTGCAGCAAAATGGATGGAGCTGGAAAAAGATCATGCTTCGTGAAATAAGCCAGAAAAGGGAAAAAAAAAATACTGAATGGTTTCTCTCATAGAAGGAGTATAATGGACCAGGGGAGAAAATAATAATAATGATGAACAGCTATATACCAGATACATACCAGAGACATTTTATGGGGTTGAGTGGAGAATGGGGTCAAAAACAGTGTGGGGAGGGAACTGCACTGGACTGTGGTGATGGCACATGGGTGATATGGTTATGGGAAGCCCAAGGGGATTACAACTGAGATGGAAAAATGCACAAAATGATATAAAAATAAACTATTATATTATTTATTTAAAAAAACTACTAGTACTTCTTTCCACATTTCTGGATATTCTTTGACCTTCTATCATCATGAAGGACTTCCATTTGTGTAATGCTCTTGGGTTCTCCCCCTTCTCTCTTTCCATGAGAAGGCTTGACATATCTTCCTGAACAACTGCAGGCAAGTGTTCCAGGTCACCCCTCTAATCTGCACATTCTAAGTGGTTTCTGCCATCTGCTGCATCAAGACAAAACATATTCTAGTTTATAAGATTGTTAGTGATAAGAAATTTTAATGTAATTAGTATGTGATAGAGAGAAGAAAAGGGAAAGAATAAATAAATAGTTAACACATGAAACACCCAAAGTTGTTCATCCCCTCATGGGTAAATGCCCAGCCAAACAGATTGGCCCAAACCAGGGTCACTGAGACCCAAAGCTGGCCACAAATCTCAGGCCCCTTCTGATGAGGACCTATAGGAAAGGGGTAGAAGGAACCAGGTAAATCTGTACCCCAGTTTCCTGTAATGATGGCTTCTGTGAGGGAGGCAGAGGGGATGGGAGGAATTTGTGATTATTAAGGAAATGAATGAATTTGGTTCTGGAGAGTGATTTAGAGTTAGGAAGTCTTGTGACTACATCCTTAAGTAGTCCCAACAGCATTTATTTGTAATAGTGCTGATTTTTAAAATTTCCTTCCATTGTCAAATTATTGAGCCAGAAAGGAAAATGGTGGTTCCCAGGGCCCAGGATAGGAGAGAATACAGGGTTATTATTTAATGTTTTACTGTTTTTTAATTGAAGTAACATTGGTTTATAACACTATATAGGCTACAGATGTGCATTGATATAAATAAACTTCTGTCTACACTACATTATGACTACTATCAAAAGTCTAGATTCCTCTACCTTTTAAGCCAATCATTTCACCATTTACCAAACTCTTGCCCCTTCCATCTGTTGTTTGTAAGAGAAAATGGATCTGGAGATGGATGGTGGTAATGGTTACATGACAAAATGAAGGTACTTAATACCACCAAATGTACCTTCAAACATGGTAAAGGTGGTAAACTTTTTTAAAAAGATGTATTTTCTAATGCATACAGAAACCGGGGTACAGGCCAGAGGTGCAGGGGTTAAAGGATTCACCGCAGACAGAGTGGAGAGCAGAACAGGCAGGTTGAAAAACACTGCTGAGGGTAGCAGCAGGTGAGACAGGAGAGGTCTGCCATGCCAAGTGGATTACCTCCCTGTCAGGGGATTGAACTCGTGCTGCAGTGGCTGGCAGATAGCTTTAACCCCTGTACCACCAGGGAGGCCCAAATGTGATACATTTTGTTTACCATAATAAAAAAATGTTAGAAAAAATTCCATATAATTCCTATGCTTATGTTTGGACAGCTTCTACTTGATCATTCATTTAACTGTTAGCTTCAGTGACTTAAGAAAAAACTGCAGCTGGAAATGTTATAAAGGAGACTTCATGGTCCTTTGTTCTATAAGGGAACTTCCTTAGAATAACATCCTGGCCTCTCTCCATATTCTCCTTCACTCTTTGAGAGGAAAAGCAACCTTCCCTATTCTGCAAGCTCTCAATCACTTGCTTGATGTAAGAGGTTGCCATAAAAGAAAGCCTTTCCCTCTCTACAGAAGGGGTTTTAGTTTGTCCAGATGTACATGGAACTAGATGGATTGTTTTAATTTAGAAATGAAGTATTAGGAAGCCAATTGGTAGTACTATGAACTATGTTCTTCAATCTATCTTATCATTCATTTGTTCACCTGCCATATACTTATTAAGAACCTAAATATTCCAAGTACTCATTGAGGCCGTTGGGACAGTCTATTAAGATTTTATATTTATTGCTACCTTTACAATTTCTAAGACTTAATGCTTCATTGGGGGAAGAAAACAGACTGAGAAAGAAAAGAAAAATTATATAATACTGACAGCCCTGAACCTTTACAAAGAATGCATTCTAACTAGTTGAATATAGAACACATATTAAATTGACAGTATACTCTAACCTGAAGTCAATATCCCACCACTACATTTTCTAAACTTGAGTAAATTCCAGACATAGGGAAGTTTAGAAAAAAATGGCAAAAGTTTACAGCAACAACAAATAAAGCATTAGCTACAATTAGGACAAAGCCAGACATCATGCTTAGAGGCTAGCACTAACAAGAATCAACATCAAATGGGTAAGATTAGCCATCTGCAGAAATCATCACAGGAAATAAGCCACCCAAGAGATGATTCACAAACATACTGCTAACAATTTAAGGGTGCTTTCTAAGTCTCACCAGGGGTCTAGTATGCTTCCCTAAAAAGGAAATCACCAATTTAAAATGTAACTAGTAGAAGATTAGCAGTAATTTAAGAAATTGCAAACTGTCATAAGGAAATGATAGAGGTTTTGGAGGACAGATCAAGAATATAGAAAATGAATACTATAGTAATACTATAGTAGAATTTGTCAGTGTCCTCACAAACACTAGGGAAGGAAATGTCCTAATTCTAAAGAATGCTAGGGAAGTTTATAAATGCTTCTCAGACCAAAAGAGCAATTCATCTTGTTCAATAATTAGATAGCCTCTAATTACAACCAGAACTACCTACCCTTACTCTATATTCACAAATCAACCTGCTTATCCAACTGATGACCAAGCACCAGTACTCAGCTCCTGTTGAGTGGCCCAGTAGTCATTTGAAAATGACAACAGTCGTCATTCTTGTCATAATCTCATGGTAGTACTCATATCCAAAAATATACTCATTTCTAAACCACTCCTAATGAGTTGGATCAAATGAATTAGTCCTCTATATTCTGCTTATCTTAAGTCACTAATAGAACTAGTATATAGTCTACATATATAGTTCTCATTCAGGCTTAAGTGTATCAAGCTATGAGGCATTAAAAAAAGAAACTCTTTTTACAGGGCAGCCCAGAGTGAACTTGGGCTGCCTGTTGTGGGTCCTCACCAGCATGCTTCACGCTTAAAATGTAATTTTCTGCAGACACACACAAAAGGGTAATGGGTTTAATTTACAATCTCTCCTCTGCTTTCTTTCTTTTCTTTTCTTTTCTTTTCTTTTTTTTTTTTAAAAGTCCTGTCAATTTCATTTATTCGGACTCAGAACCTTAAAATCTCCCTTTGATTTCTCTTTCTGCATCATATTCTAAAGCTAATCAAATCCAGTGGGCTTTTCCCTTGTATCCTTCCTTCCACTTAAGTCTATGCCTTGAGGATAGCATAATTATGTGATGACAAGGCATTTCAATATATGAAATGATGCGACTCCCCATGTACACTCCTATTCCCACCAGTCATTCCACCCCAAGAATAGATAGTTACACAGGACATTCTCATGGTCACCATGGAACCAGGAAAAACAAAAAGCAACAAAGGCAGAAAATTCTCAATTCTTAATACTGTGGTTCTAAAATAATACCAAAAGATTCAGACCTGCAAACATGGGCCCCTTACCCAGACTGAAAAACAGATCTCAAAGCTGAAAAATCTCCTGCCTTCCTCCAGTACCACCATGCTGCCATCATGGTGGTGAAATCACACGGTGGAATGAGCGAACATCTTAAAAGAAGCATTCTGTGTGGAAGGTTGTGTCTCCTGATGACCACCCAGCCTTTGGCTGAAGCACCACAGCCCATGCCTACCTTGGGGTGTTAAAGACCATTTCCATCATAGTGTAGAGAAGGTGAAAATGAATGTCTCTTCACCTGCCCGTTTCTTCCCACCCTCCCTCAGCTGATGAATTTTAAAAGCTTGAGAAAACGCCCAATTGGACTTTTTTTTTTTTTAACCTGGAAGTAGTCAGAGTAAATTTTCTTCAGCAAGTAGAATTGAGACTTAGCACCAGAGATTACCATGAATTATGGAAAATGAGATGTTGTTTATATTATTGTTATATACTTGACTAGGGTCTTTAAAATTTCTACCTACTACCTTCAAATTACTAAAATATCTTTTTAATAAGCTCCCTGCATCTATCCTACAGACGGCTGCCAAATTAATCTTCCTAAATACCTTCTTTAACAGTGCAATCAGTGGTTCCCTATTGCTTTTAGGAAAAAGTCCAAACTCTTTATCCCCAAGGCACTGTGAAAGGTCCTACACCATCTGCTCCCTAAGCTACTTTTTAACATTTTATTTTCTGCCATTTTCAGTAAGAATCCTCCTTTTTTCCCAAAGTTATATCTCTGACTTCTAGCCTTTGTGCTTTTATTCATCATCTTTTCTAACCATTGTCACCATATTTAAAATGTTCTCCTTGTTTCACTCATTTATATACATTTCAACTTATCATTTGCTTAACAGGTTTTTTTTTTAAAGATTGATTTGTGTATTTATTCGTACAGAACTGGGGTACAGGCCAGAGATGCAGAGGGTGAGAGGATTCACCAGAGACAGAGCAGGGAGCAGAACAGGCAGATCAACGAAGTACACTGCTGAGGGGAGCAGTGGGAGGGTCAGGAGAGGTCTCCTCTGGGGCAGGCGGGGATCGAACTCATGTGGAAGTGGCTTAAGCTTCTTTGTGCTGTGCTTTAACCCGCTGCGCCACCAGGGAGGGCCTGCTTAACACATTTTAAAAAAAATATTTATGTATACAGAACTGGGGTACAGGCCAGAAGTGCAGGGGTGGTGAGAGGATTCACCAGCAACTGAGTGGGAGCAGAACAGGCAGATTGATGAAGTACACTGCTGAGGGAATTGTGGGCGGGTCAGGAGAGGTCTGCCGCATCATGTGGGTCACCTCCGGGGTGGGGATTGAACTCCTGCTAAAGTGGCTCTAGCTTCTTAGTGTTGCATTTACCTGCTGCATCACCAGGGAGAACCCTGCTTTACAGATTTTTAAAGTTCACCTTTATAGTTTCCTAAATTTACCTGTCCATTTTCATCCCACTAAGGCATAAGAAAAATGACAAGTCACCATGGCAGATGAGAGGAAAGACACATTAACTCATCATGGAACTGTAAGGCAAATATGTCTGTACCTATGCTGGGCCATAAAGGCAGGTAAGATTTAGATATGCACATATAGAAAGGTAGGGAAGAGGAGTGAATCAAAGACAAGCTGAGTTCCATTAACTCCTAAAGAATCATTTCTTGTACTTCTTACTGTTGTATGTAACTGACTTCTATATCTACACCATCTCTGTATTTACTACTTTACATATATTTTTTATTCACCTACATGTTGGAAGAGTTTCTATGCAGGTCTCCAAGTAGAAAGACATTACATGCACATGGATGACATGTCTTAAATATCAGATAATTTGTGACTGAGGACTATCAACTTCTTTAATGACAATACATGAAAAGTCAAAGAAACAAATTATGGATCTGAGCACAGACTTCTTCGTGGAACAAATTGCCATTTATCAGTTAGCAAATTCTAAGCAATGAAAAATTTGAGGTGAAAGATGATGAGAGTTAACAAAGATTATCACAGCATTTGTATATAATGAAAGTAGAGAAAAAAATAGAAAATATGAGAGAGAAAACAAGATGATGATCTAACAAATGGGCAGTTGGTGCTTCTGATACAAAGAGCTAAAGCAAAACCAAATGAAATTAAATTGTTCAAGAATATAGTAATGATCTATTTTTAAATGCATAGCTATATTTTCCATTAGTTAATGCCCAGTGTCATTGCTGAAAGAGTTAATTCTTCAAGGTAGACAAACGAACCTGAAAACTTAAGTATTTTCCATCAAAAATAGTTTAAATATTGTATATGCTCTTAGGATTTGTTCTAGTAAATTTTGAGTTAAGTTGCTTTTTTTGTGGGTTGATGTATATATAAATTTAATGTTTTTAGTAGAGTTTCTATGTGAAAATATGTCTAGAAATCCCTAACCTAGAGATAAACTTCTGGAAAGTTTATTCATAAACTTGGGAACTATCCATACTCTTGGTAATAGTTTCAGAATCTAATAGAAACCTATATTCATAGCAGGACTCTAGAAAATACCTATAGGAAAAAAAATGTGAAGCTATATAGACACTTATTTTTGAATTCACTGAGTAATATGAACAGTAGTTTGTAAGTTGGATGGGAAATGTTCACATTCTTCCATTGATAATTAAGAATTATAAGCACAAAATATTCACTTCAAACTAAAAGCAAGTCTAACTCTAATCACATTAGCGCATGTAATTGTCTCCTCTTTGAAGCTATCGACGGTACAAAACTTTTTGAGATGGATCCATAAAGTAAAAGAAAGGATTAAAAAGATCTTGGGGAGGGGGAAGATCTTGGAAGAAAAATGGACCTGTGAATCCACAACTCATGGGAAAATGATGACAGTTGCCATTTTTAAGACACCATTCATTTTTACACATATATGAACATTTCTCATTCATTCAGTATATTACTTTCCTCCCTGTGGTAACCAGTTGTAGTCAGTACTACCAGTTGAGCAGCTTAATACACCACAAATATATTATTTACAGATATGTAGGTTCAAGTACAATATCAAGCTATCATTTGCCTGGACTTTTACCTGAAGATTCAGACAAAATTCTGCTTATGAGTCCAATCAGGTTGCTAGCAGAATCCAGTATTTTTACAGATACAAGAGGAGCTCCTCATTTCCTGTCTAATTCCCTTCCAGTGCTTGGCTTAGCTCTCTGAGGCCCCTTTCCACACCTTGCACTGGGGCCTTTACATAATAGAACCAACAACAGGTCATTAATCCTTCTCTGACTTCTATACCCAGAATAATTTAGGAAAGAGCCCATCCTATAATCTTAATCTACCTATAATCTTAATTATACCCGCAAAGTACCTTTTGCCATATAGCACAATGCACTCACAGGATAAAGGGATCTGAGCATGAACTACTTTAGGGGACTATTCTACTTTCCACAGTCAACAGTAATTATTGTTGTTACAGACCTTTTACATTTTCTTTCTTTCTTTTTTTTTTTTAAGATTTTTTTATTCATATAGAACTGGGGTATAGGCCAGAGGTGCGGAGGGTGAGAGGATTCACCAGAGACAGAGTGGGGAGCAGAAGAGGCAGATCGACGGAGTGCACTGCTGAGAACAGCGGGCGGGTCAGGAGAGGTCTGCCTCACCAAGTGGACTCCTCCGGGGCAGGCAGGAATCGGGGCAGGCAGGAATCGAACTCATGCGGAAGTGGCTTAAGCTTCTTAGTGCAGTGCTTTAACCCGCTGCGCCACCAGGGAGGACCCCTTTTACATTTTCAATAAATTCTGTACTCAGTGACAAGTAGGGGGAAAATAGCTGATCATTAACCTTTTTGAATGCCTGCCAAGTTGTGATCTCTTTGTCACATGTTTCACAAATAACCTAATTTTTTAAAATATCATTTCAAACCTTAACTGTATTAGTGGCTCTCTGCTGGTTATTTTACAAATTATTAAAGTGTATTCTATTATGAAATCATGAACAGAATACAGAAATTGCACATAAATATATAGCAAGGATATGACCTGTGTAAATAATTTATTGCTAATCTTCTACCAAGTGGGGAAATGAGGATTCTCACATACTGCTGCTGAGAGGTAAATTTCTGGATGGTGACTGGGTAACATACAGAAAAGAACTTACAGATATATGAATTGTTTGACATAAATTGCTCTTCTGGGAATTTCTTTTAATGACATAATAATGGACATGGATAAAGCTGTCACTGTGAAGATAATCAAAGCAGCATATCAAAAGGTAGTAAAGGATGAATGTAATCTAAATACAAAAAGCAAGAAATCGTTAAATAAATTATATTCCTTGTATACAATGAAATAATGCTTTGATAAAACTTTTGGTCAGGTTTGGAGACCTGATCTCCTGGGGAACATGCCAGAGCCAAACAGGGAAGAGCTAGAAAGGGCTCAGATGATTTCATACAGAATTAGTACGGAAAGAGAAGACAGCTGCATGGGGAATCCAGACCACATTCCGGCATGAGCAGGAGCTTAATTTCCCCTATACCTGGGAGTGACAGAGTTGTGATGAAAGACTGTAGGCTACATAGGCTACACTAATTTTTGTAGCTCCAGAAGAACACCTGTGACTACCCAAGGTTTCTGAGAGACAGACCTGGAGAGATCACATATTCAAGACACCATGTGTCTTTTCTGAATGTGGTAAATGAGAATTCAATAGAAACTTACATTTGCGGCCATGCCTCATTGGAGATATTTCTCCATGCTGCAGTAAACTCTTATTTCACTTATGAGGTCAACTGGTTTGCAGTTCTGATGAAGTAAAAAGGAATAGATTCTGACGGTGAGAACAACGTACAGAATAACCATAGTGGGTTAAAAATCCTGTGCCATTCTCTTTAAGCTTGGGTCTTTTAGTTTTGATTAAAAAGATCACAGAGAAGCAATTACTTAGATTCCTTCCTAAGGGGCATGCTGGCTTAGAGACCGCATGATAAAACTAGAAAGATTAACTACACTCCATTTCTGATATGTGACCCAGACTTCCTTTGGTTGAGTGATGAGGCCTGACTTTGGTTACATAGATTGCAAATTAGATTTTTCAGTGGGGACAACTGAGTCCCCACTGCAATAGCTGCAATCTATCTTTATGCACATATATGAAAATAATGGTATAGATACATGCATACCTTTAAATTCTTGGTTTAAAAATGGGACAAGATTTTAAGAAAAGGTATTGTTATTAAAATGCAAAACACAACACAATAAAACAAAACAAACAATTATTAACAAGATAGAGGGGCACAGAGAGAGATCAGAAGGAGGGAGGAATATGGGGAGCTATGGAGATGATGGGTGGGGGGGAAGTAAACATTGTTGTAAAATGAACAATAATGTAAATAGATACATAAAAATAAATTTAAAAAAAATTTAATGGGAAATATTAAAAAATACTGTATCAGGGCAAAGTACCTCCTGATGTTAATTACTTTGGATAGGCCATTTTCTGTGCCTTCTAACTGGTTGATCCTATCCTCTTAGTCATGGTCTTAGATGACATTGGATAACACCAGATGTCTTCCTTTCCAGTCCCTGGAATTCCTTTGCCCAGCTAAGAGGACAATTTCATTTTTTTTTTTAAGATTTATTTATTTATTCATACAGATCTGAGTTTCAGGCCAGAGATGCAGGGATGGTGAGAGGATTCACCAGAGAGTGGGGAGCAGAACAGACCAACTGACAAAGTACACTGCTGAGGGGAGCAGAAGGCGGGTCAGAAGAGGTCTGCCTCACCATGTGGATTACCTCCGAGGCAGGATCAAACTTATGCTGAAGTGGCTTTACCTTCTTAGTGCTGTGCTTTTACCTGCTGTACCACCAAGGAGGGCCCAGAGGACAAATTCATGGAAATGATATTGTCATTCCACTTGGGATGCTTACTTGCAACCACATGGTTATATCACTCATTTACTCAAATGGGAATAACCATTACAATGTCCTGTTGTTAAATCCCATATTTTACAATCATCATAGTGCTTTACATAAGTATTTTTATCCCAAGAGTTTTGTCTTTCATCAACCACCCAATCCATATGTTTACTATCCAGCCTCTGAGATAAAATACTAGTAGCCTAGGGGTTAAGCTTCAGGGTTATCACTCTTATTGTCTGAGTTTGATCCCAGCCAGGGAGCTGACCCTTATGTAGCACAGCAGACCTCTCCTGTCTCACACATTGCTCCCCTTAGTAGTGTAATTCACTAAGTCTGCCAGTTCTGCTCTCTCTCTGGTGAATCCTCTCACCCCTTCTGCCCTCCCCACATCTTTGACCTACACCTGAGTTTGTCTACACAAAATGAAAAAATATTCATGACTATTCTATGCTCTCATATCCACTTTTGTTTGAAAATTCTAGACAGTTGGCTATCATCTGAATTCCCTACATCCATGATATTAATTCCTTACCCTTTAAAGGGCCCTTTCATCTTAGTCTCAGATTGGCTTTAGCAATAAAGTCAGAATCCCAGAACAACTAAAAATGTAAATCTGTGTTCTTTCAATGTTACTCTCTCTTTGCCTTGATGTAAGCCTTCTATCTGGGTGATAGGATGCAATCATTTTTTATGAAGACTGGAGCTGAGTCAAAAGGATGGCTTGTTTACTAAAAAATGGGAAAAAATAGACAACTAACAAAGTGGTATAATTTTTTTAAAGACTTATTTATTTATGCATACAGAACTGGGGCACACACAAGAGGTGCAGGGGCAGTGAAAGGATTCACCAGAGAGAATGGGGAGCAGAACAGGCAGATTGACAAAGTACACTGCTGAGGGGAGCAGGGGGTGGGTCAGGAGAGGTCTGCCACGCCATGTGAGATCACCTCCAGGGTGGGGATCGAATGCATGCTAAAGTGGCTTTAGCTTCTTAGTGCTAGGCTTTAACTTAACTCTGAGCCACCAGGGAGGGCGCATGGGTATAAATTTTTAAGGTAGCTTCCCACCCCTAAAAAATGCAAGTAAATGTTTGTTAAATAAGAGATCATTGCATTCTACTATGTGAATATGAAATCTTTTCTAAAGATTTATTTATACAGAACTGGAGTGCAGGCCCGTGATGCAGGGGTGGTGAGAGGACTCGCCAGAGGCAGAGTGGGGGGACAGATCAGGCAGATCTACTGAAATTCACTGCTGAGGGGAGCAGCAAGAAGACAGATGAGCTCTGCTGCACCATATGAGTCACCTCCCTGGCTTGGGATGGAACTCATGCTGTTGTAGTTGTAGATAGCTTCATAGTGCTAACCTTCATAGATTTAACATCTTGCACCACCAGGGCGGGCTTTCTTCCCTTTTTTAAAATATTTTATGTTATAGATATGGCATTTGATACGGCATCAACATTTTAGGAAGTGTCTAAGAGTAAAGAAGACCTTAAAAATTGCTCATAACATCACCCTTTCTAGGATTGGGGGTTTGGCTCACCTGCTTCCAGAATACCTATTATTCACAGGTGAAATGTTGTGATGCTTCACAGGGTATAAATTATAAGTAGAAGGTGTATAAAATTCCTCATTAAATTGTAAGCGTCCATTATTTGAATTTTAGCAAACATTAAAATTATATGTATAAAAGTCATCTCCGTATTTCATCTCGTTGTCTCCTAAATCCCTGAAGCCCAGTAAAATGTAGTTAATTTAGATGTAGTTTGTGTTTGGAATGACAACTACACTGGATATAAGCAGATGTTCAATAAATAGCAATGGTCTATAATCAAATGCTTATGAGGACCCTGTCACTACGTCGTAATATGTCCTAGGCAAATCTAGAGTAATATGAACCCCCAAGCCTGTGTAACCTGACCATAGAGTTCCCAAAGTCTTGAGGATACTCAGAAATACTGTGGCTTTGCTCTCTAGGACAGTGTTGGTTCCTAGGCATGGGACTCAGGGGCTAGTCTGTGCCCTATTTGAGACTTTGCTTCTCCATAAATCAAAAGATGCCAGTTTTCTTCTTGCCTCCAGCTAAATATACATAAAGGAAAGTATACCTGACTTAACTGCTAGAGTTTTTGAGAGTAAATAATGAAAGCGCTAAGGGAAAACTAATAGATCCAATTAGTTTAAACTTTCAAAATAAAACTGGACAGTTTCAGAAGAAGAACAAAGAAGCCACCTCAGGTTGGGAAGGTGGGCTGTGATATTTGATCATATCCAAAAAAGTCTGTTAGCTCAGAAACAGTTTAATTCTGCATGGTTCAACACTGAAACAGAACTTTCTTTACATTTCCCAACATTTCAAAATGCGGAAGAATATGATAAACATGTGCTTGACATTGTGCTGCCCTGCAAATCAACATGATAAACCAAATGGAAAGTTTATGAAGATCTTTTGAAACTAAAATGATTCATTGGAAAAGCTATGGATAATAAGGACAACTTACAGACTTAATGATCTAAAGTGTGTTATTGGATTACAGGTTCAAAATGTAGCATCATTAGCATCTTTGTGCTAATATCCTGCTAGGTACTCTCACACTTATTTCTTACATTATCCTAAAAAAAAAATGTAAATTTCTGTATCCTTGTGTTATATATTAGGAAATTAGAAATTAGGAATTGTGTCATATATTAGGATTAGAGGTTCAAAATGTAGCATCATTAGCATCTTTGTGCTAATATCCTGCTAGGTACTCTCACACTTATTTCTTACATTATCCTAAAAAAAAAAATGTAAATTTCTGTATCCTTGTGTTATATATTAGGAAATTAGAAATTAGGAATTGTGTCATATATTAGGATCAGAGGTTCAAAATGTAGCATCATTAGCATCTTTGTGCTGTATATCCTGCTAGGAGCTCTCATTTTTTAGATTATCCTAAAAAAAAAAATCATGTAAATTTCTGTATCCTCGTGTTATATATTAGGAAATTGACATAGAAACATAGAAGCTACTATCCACAGCACTCATGCGAAGCAGGATCAGCCTGGAACCCACTTTCCATCAGTTAGTCAAGGTACAATCCAAGGTCACATGTTGAGACTATCAGAGATTTCACCCCATAGATGCTGAACAAGCACTTACTGTAGCAGAACTATTAATATGATACTTAAAACATAATCAGGGCCCTCCCTGGTGGCGCAGCGGGTTAAAGCACTGCACTGAGAGACTAAGGCCACTTCCGCATGAGTTCGATTCCCGCCTGCCCCGGAGGTGACCACATGGC
>NW_004567117.1:5754145-5756002 GCF_000260355.1 Condylura cristata | reverse complement strand
TGGTCATCATTTAAATAAATCTACTCTTAAAAGTGGTGTCTGTTCATCTCACTTTATCCCTGATGGTGATGCTTAACAGCATTATCACAGCAACAAAACAGGTTCACGTATTGATACTATAATAGTCTTGCCTAAATGCTACCTTTGCACTTTCCTCTGTCTTCTTCCTTTCAAACATGAACTAGACATATGTTCTGCTTTGGGCAAACTCCCCATCTTGTGCTTTGAATTCATTGTATCAGGAAAGACTGTGTATACTTCAAAAATGAAGTATATGTATAATTTGTTAGTGTGCAGTGATTGGTTCAGAGTTGGTCATGTAACTCAATGGTTAAACCAGAGTGAAGTGCATTATCTGTGACTCTAGTTTTCACTGGTGGCTGTAAAAAGCTACCAAAAACTGGTAACTTAAAACAATAGAATGCATTCTTTCACAACTCTATAGCCCAGGAATCTGAAAACTATTGCACTGAGCCAAAATCAAAGTGTCCACAAGGACATGGTCACTTGGAGACACTGGGAGAGAATCTGTTCCTTCTCTTCCAGCTTCTGGTGGCTGCTAGCATCCCTAACTTGTGGCCACATCACTTCCTTCCCGGCCTGTCATAGCCATATCTCCCCTCCTCTCTTTAGTGTGTATAGTTTTCCTCTGCCTTCTTCTCTAAGGGCACTTGTGACTCCATTTAAAACCCAGTATAATTTCTGCATGTCATGATTCTTAGCATAACCACATGTGCAAAGATCCCCTTTTACCTTGTACAGGGATTAGAATCTGCTATTTCTGGCTGGCCATTATTCAGTCTTTAAGCCTGGACAGAATTAATGAGGGGAACCATTAGCTCTTTTATCCAGGGCTGCTCTTTGAGTGTGTGAAGCTGTGCACATCCTGTCACCAAGAGAATGCCTGCAAGAGGAGCCTGGAGAAGGAGGACAGCAAAAGGATGCACATGGGTTCTGATGAAATTCTTTGAGGAGACAGTCAGGCCAGAAGTAAGGCCAGCTTCTGGACTATAAGTGATAACCAATATATTCCCTTTCTGGTTAGGCCAGGTTTCCCTTTTAGTATATAAATCCTAGTTTAAATTCCATCTCTGCTGTTAGAATATAACTTTGGGAAAGGGTCTTACATTGGATCCATTTCCTCATTTTAGAGGCCTTGGGAATATTCTGCTTAAACCTGATGCTTTGGAACACTCATGCATGCATTTTATAAAAATTTACTTACTTAGGGTGAGTTGAAGGTAGAATTAAGATATTTCTTAGAACTCCTATAAGATTTTTTTTCTTATCCAGAGATGTTTCTTATCCTCTCCTTTCATTCACTTTATCTTTTTCCTCCACCTGACTCCATTTCACATTTCAAAAGTCTCTTAATTAAATTGTGTCAAGGCCATTGAAATGTGGTACCTCAGTGAATCATTGTCAGACATCCAGGTACTCTGACCTTTGGATGAGCTAGACTCTTGCACTTGGAGATAGTGCATGTTGGTACAACTTTAAAAAAAAAAAAAAAGAATCATAAAAAGATTCACATTAATAAAATTATTCCTATGAAGAGAAAATAATTTTCAAAAGTTAAGTTGGATAATTGGAATGTATCTTTGTCAATTTAAAAAATTATATAAAATATTCAGAGCAGATAAAGTAAAATATGTGTTGCAGATACAAATATTTGGAGTAATATAAAACAATGTAACATTTTTTATTTGATTTCAAGGAATATTTTAATATTTCCGTTGACATTTTCATTAACAAGATGGGGGAACCAGGGCTGAACAGGTAAATGTGTGATTGGTATGTGACCAGGTAAAAAGTAAATTTAGGCCCTCCCTGGTGGCACAGCGGGTTAAAGCACTG
>NW_004567117.1:5735909-5753638 GCF_000260355.1 Condylura cristata | reverse complement strand
TTGTTTATCCAGAGGGACAGATCTGCCTGTGATCTTTTTCATTTGACATGGTTATTAATAACTTCAGTCAAGCCAGAAATGTTTTGTCTCTCAAATTCAAGTATGACATGAGCTGGGAGAGACACAGACATTTTGAATGATAGAATCCAAATGGACCTAACAAGGTGATCTTGAGCTATATCTCAGATATATCTCAGATCGAAATTAAGTAGCATCTTATTAGGTTAACATTCAACATCACTAACCCCACTTGGGGAGCAATGGCTTAATAGCACTTTTGGGGGGAAATTAATAAACTGCTAGATCAACATGAAACAAGAACTTGAACAAATTTCCAAAAGAGTTCACTGAATCTTGGTTTTCGGTAGACCAATGGAATTCAGAACTGGGAGGATAATCATGCTCCATATTTCCTTAGCAGTCACTGTACGTCAGTGAGAATCAGGCAAACTGAGTTTGGGCCAAAACTCAGGGATTGGCAAATAAATGACAGGAAACCACAGCATCTGGAGAAGTTCTGAAAGAACAAGCTTAGTGAAGAATAATATAATGCCTGCATCACATGTTTTCAAGATTTTAAGCAATACAGAGTCCGGGATCCCATTCTCAGAAATTTAGTTTCAGTAGTCAGGTGGTTTTTATTAATCATCATTTTTACAAACATCCTCAGAAGGTCATTAGACAGGTTAAATTAAAACAAACAAACAAACAAACAAACAAAAACAGAACAAAAAACAAACCTCAGGCTATATTGTTAGGGGGAAAGGATGTCCTAAAGGAACTCTGCAGAGTTTTCTGGACTCTACCCCCTACTCCAGCTTTCTGGACTCCACCCCCTACTCCAGTGATTGAAAACTACAACTCCCAGGAGTACCAGGGAGAGAACTGCGAGAACCCAAGGGTGGGACTTTGGGAGATATGTCTGCACAGGGGGCCTTTTTCTACGTGCTCTCTCTCTCTTGGGACCCAGTGGCTGGTGGCTATCAGTGTGTTACTTGAGTTCCAAGTCAGCTGAGCTGGTATGATGTTCTAGTTACCTTGTATCTCTCTCTCTTTCCCGGAGTTGTTCCTTTTCCTTTCCCTTTTTGTAAATAAACCTATTATTGACCCTTTTTGTGTGTGCCTGCAGTTCAATTAAATTTTAAGTGCAGGGGTGAGGACCCACAGGCAGGCAGCACAGTTCACACTGGGTTGCCTTGTAACAATATGACATCTAGAGAAACCATCAATACATTTTATGCTCCTTAGAATATTCTCTTTATAAATTGTACATATTCCAAAATATCCTTTAAAATTACCCTATCCTAAACATAAGTGTTTACTTTTTGTGGATTACTAAGTGTGATATTGTAGGCCAATATTACTGCTGCTCAAATCCACATAGCACCTAATCACCAGAGGACTAAATTATGTAAAAAATGTAGCTGTATGTGTATTAAAAGAAATCAAGAGCTGTTCCTTTACAACTTGAAAGTAAAGATAGATTTTAAACTAAGACTCAAAACATAGAAGCTATGATAAAACGGGATAAATTCAGTGACATAAAATTGAGAGTACAAAAAGCTCAATGAATAGTTAGAGAAACAACATGGACTAGTAAGTGCTTAGGGCTGAAAGGATGGAATGTGAGTATCTTTTTGGGTTGCAAAGTGTTTTCAGATTGATTGTGGCAATGTATTTTACCACTGTAAATATACTAAACACCATTGAATTGTACACTTTAATAGGTGGATTGTATGACATGAATAATTTCAAAAAGGCTACTAGAAATCAAAGGGCCATTTAAAAAGTCAAAATACAAATGATAAGCTGGACAAAAACGAGAAAAAAAAGCCACTAGCCCGGCCCTCCCTGGTGGCGCAGCGGGTTAAAGCACAGCACTGAGAATCTAAAGCCACTTCTGCATGAGTTCAATTCCCGCCTGCCCCGGAGGTGACCACATGGCGTGGCAGACCTCTCCTGACCCGCCCGCTGCTCCCCTCAGCAGTGTACTTCGTGGATCTGCCTGTTCTGCTCCCCACTCTGTCTCTGGTGAAGCCTCTCACCGCCCCTGAGCCTCTGACCTGTACCCCAGTTCTGTATGCACAAATAAATAAATCTTTTAAAAAAAAAAAAAAGCCACTAGCCCAAAAATCCAGCCTCAGAGACTCTCAGACCAGGTTTGGGCCTGAGAATCTATCTAAAATGCATCAAGATATATTGCAAGGGATATTCAATGAGATTTCTTTCATTTGCTAAACAGCTTTTTTCTTTTCTAGTTTAATGGCCTTTATTTCAAGGGCTGCTAAGGAAGAAATGATGTGGGGAGAAACAAAGTCTAGAAAGGTTAACCAACACCAGTTGGTCAATCAGTTACAGTTCCATCTTCCAGATGTAAGCCCACCCTCCACACATCTGTGCATAACACAGACGGCTCTGGGAGAGCAGACCCATCATTTATGCCCTTCAACTGTTCCTCAGAATCCCACATGTCAGCCCACTACTGCTAATGTCAGCTATATGCACTCAGCTAGGGAAGAGAATACTGACAATTGTGGGATTTTGTGTTTGAAAAGCAAAGTCATATTTACTGTCTCAGACTTCTGTGAAGACTTCCTGGCAACCTTATTAATTTGCTCTTATTTTGGTAATCACTGGTCTTTTCTCTAAGTGGTTATTTTAAAATAAGAAAGGAAACTAAATTAGTGTTATACATGTTAAGACATACATTTGCATCAATCATAGACTTTAATTTATGCTTTGGTCAAATAATTTTAACAGTTGCTATAAAATCAGTTATTTAATAATAGTTTTCACTATCATATTGAAAGCAGCAGGAGACAGACTTAATAACCTCATGTCCACAACAGATTTCCAGTTATTATTCATACATCCTACATGCCTTTATCAACCCCATAGACTAGTCAAATTTCAATTGATTGCATTATTTGAATCTTGCTAAAAACTAGTTCACTATGTACACACAGCAGTTTTCTAGTGAATACATCTTTTTCCAACTTTAATTTCTATTGCTTTCTTGGATTTATATCATGAAAACGACTTATTTTCAATGAGATAATTTTTCATAATCAAATATGTGCCCCTTCATAGGACATCTTCAATTCAGTTCTAAGGCACAATGAAGAGAATATTGTTTAGATAAAATACGTTTAACATTATATTTGTAGTAGTAAACAGAAGAGACTTCAAGGGGAAATAAAGTATGTTTTAGACATATGCCAAGATAGTTAAGTAAGAAAATTTAAATTGGGCAATTTAAGAGAAAATGTAAAATGAAAAGTATAGAAATATAACATTAATATGATCTGTCTTTTTGACAACTTGCTTTTTAAAATTGCATTCATTTGCTTAAGTGTGCATATAGTTGTAATTCAGCTATCTAATATCTATCTAGATTATCTGAATTTAAAAAAACTCTAATATTATTAAATTCAATAAAGTGAAATACTCAGCTTATCTAGTTGATCTTTGTTTCTTCCATCACTATGTGAATGAATGAATTTGAGGGACTGTCAAGAAGTCTGGTCCTTGGGTCATTTGTTTCACTGACATTAATTCTTGCAGATAAAATGGCTTTTAAATCTTTGAAAAATTGCAGTGCTGCAAAATTGTATGTTGAAGCAAATGCAGACCAGTCAAATGAGGACAAGCAAGTGTATTTAAGGTCTTGCTGCATGTAGCAAGGGGCGAACTGACACACTTGTGTCTGCAGGTACTCAAAGACGGACAAAGCTGTGGGAAATTTTATAGAGTAACAGGAAGTCTCATATATGCTCTGCCGGGAGAATGGGGGCATGTGGGAGCTGGTTGTAAGTGATCTAACCAGAAAGAGACATTCTATGTGATCAGTCAGGGTGCATGACTGGCTTTGCTTGGTTGGTCCAAAGTTGGAAGCAAGTACAAAAATTAGGAAGTTGTCAGTTACTGATCTAGTCCTGGGTATTTAGGATTGATTGCTACTATATGGTCTGGTTTCCTACAAGTCTGACTCAGAGTAGGTTGGATTCCTGGGCTGGTTACACTAGATAATAGACTGGTTTTCTGGTCATGTTGTTGCAAATTGTGGGTCAGAGTTTTATATTTATATTTGTTGTGGGAATTTTCCCCAAACTCAGTGTGTAAGTGTTTAGAATTGGGGCAAGTTGCATAATCTAAGGGACAAAAAATAAATAAGGTTTAGGAAACAATTATTTCCCCCCACCCCATGCCAAAAATTGTTTGGCAGTTTAGTTGACTTGAGAAATTTAGTTTATAGTTGTATTGTTATATATGAACAAAATCTATCAACATGAGCACACTATAACAACACAAACATAAACTCATACACATTTCTTATTCTTAGGTGAAATCACTTTACATTCGATTGGTCATTTTTTCCTTAATATTTACCTTCATGTTTCTAAGTGTCATGGCTGTATATTGTCAAGATCAGACTTTGTTTTTGTCTCCCTAGATGAGTTAGCTTTCTTCATCACCCTTCAGCACCCAACCCACTACCCCCAGAGAGCAGAACACCACCCTTCTGTGCTCCCATACTCTCACAAGCTCAAATTTTGATCAAATAAATGTTTACAGGTAGCATAGCTATAACAGCCACATTGCTGTTCACAAGTGAGACATGTTACATCCTATGAGCACAACCTTTGAGACCTGACAATGGACATTTTTCACTGGTTTGATTTTCTAATTATTTTCTACAATTAATTCAATTCCAAAATCTGCTCAGACATATCTGATTATCCTCTCAGCATTTGCATATATTAAACTTTTGATTGGTTTCATTTTCTAGGACCCTTCTCTCATGGACCTCCTGACTCAATCTACCTTTTCTGGGTCTCCTCCATAGTTGCCATGCTAAGGTTACCCTGCACAGTGACCCAGGAATTCTCACTGCCATTTCTGGGTTGAATTCCTCATTTGCCCAATTCCATGCCTTTTTAATACTTGGTTTGTTTTCCTACTTGGGTTGAACATATCTTAGTAGTTTCCTAGAAGGAATTTCTTTTTGAAAATGCTTTTATTTCACCCTCACACATGTACTTATTGTATCAGATCATTACAGATAGGGAACAGTCTTCTTTTAGAATTGTGAAGGTTCTGTTCTCCTGTTTTCTAGTCTTCTGAGTGCTGTTGAGAAGTCTGAAGTCATTCAAAACATGGTGTTTTTCTGGTCATTTTCCTCCCTGAAAACCTGTTGAATCTTTTCTTGTCCTTCTGACAAGAGTGACCTGGTCTGTATCTATTTTCTTCTCTTATTCTAGTCACTCAAGGGATTCTTTAGTCCAGAGACCCAAGTCTTTAATTTCTGGAAATTTTTCTTGGCCTATTTCTAGATTTTTTCTTTGTTCTTTCCCACTGCAATTTCATTTTCTAGATGATAAATGTTCCTGGCCTTCTTTTCCTTCTTTTTTTTTTCCTCTTAATTTTCTGTCTTATATTTCATTTCCTTTTCTTTCATTCCACTTTGGGGATGAAATTCACCAAATTTATTTTCTATCCTTTGTACTCAGTCTATAATTTCTGCTATTTTTTTTATATCTAAGAATTATTATTTACTCTTTCTATAGCATCTCATCACTCTGAGCATGTAATGGGTATTTTTTTCAAGTTTTTATATATTTCTACAATATCCACTATTGGCTTTTTCTGTGTATTATAAATTTGTCCCATATTTGAGGTTTTTCTCAGTTTTCAGATGGTCTGTTTCTCTGCTTATATTTAAAGCAAAGAATTATTTTATGATTCTAAATTACACTTCAGTTGTCTCTAAACAAATAAATGGAGAAAAAAGCAAGAAGCACTATGAAGCTGATAGGGAGTTCCAACATGTTGTTTAGGCTTGTTGACTTGATTGGCTATTGAGTCATCTTACCGGGAAATTTTTAATTTTAGAGTATATGTGTCATCTCTTGTCTGGTCAGATTCCTTGGAGAAGAATTTTCCATCTTCTTCTTGGAGGGGAAGTTCCTGATTGTTAATGTTCTAGCTGATAAATGTTTCTGGCCTTATCTCCTTTTTTTTTTTTTAACATATATATATATTAGAAGTGGAAGAAAGTGTGGAGTGCTCCATAACTCATTATTTACATTGTCACACAAAGTCCTTCTCCAGCACGGTGTCCCCAATCTTAGCTCTGCTGATGTCATGCAACACAGACACCTTCTGTCAAAGCTTTGTCAGGTATCATTCAGGTTTTTCTCAGTCTTCAGATGGTCTCTGTTTCTCTACTTATATTTAAATCAAATAATTATTTTATGATTCTAAATTAGAGTAGATCTCTAAGAAAATAAATGGAGAGGCAATCAAGGGGTACTATGAAGCTGATGGGGAGTTCCAACTGATCACAGAGTGGGTGAGCAGCAATTACTTCGACTAACTGTAGAAAGGGTATCTTGAACAGGAGGCTCCTCAGCTATATAAACAAATCTTAACTAATCTTCCTGCCTGCAGCCCAATAGGACCCCTGATCCCTAAAGCAAGAGTATGGTTCCCAGACACTGAGTAAATACGTTAGTTCCATATACATTAGTTCCAATAAAATTAGGAAGACGAAGAGATGGGATAGGAGTTAGGTGGTACATAAGGTGTGTCTGCTCAGCAGTCAGTCTCAAACACATTTTTCTACTGCCTTCATCAATTGGAGAGAATAGAAAATATATGACTAATTTCCCAGCCACTGTGGAAGGCCAAATTGTCGATAAGACATGATTTTGCTGCTGATCTGTATGAGAAAGTACTATAAGAGGTCTTCCCTTCCCAAATAAAAGAAAAAGCCCACAAGAAGAGATCATTTCCCCTACTTGCCTTTCTGAGTGGAATGCAGATGGAAGCCCTTACACTTTGCCAGGCCGAGAATGAACAGGCAGATGTGAAGAACTTGGGTCCTGGATGACAGCCTGCTGTGTCTCACATGTACCTAGCTCTGTTTGAGGCACTACAGAATGGTAACTTACTGTTTAGCACTTTCAAGCACTTAGTTTGAATTCTAGTCAAACTATGATTTTTGTAGCTTGTAGCATTCAAAGCTAATGTGAACTTTACCTACATTCCTTAGTGAAGAGTGAAGAAGCTGGGCTTTGAATTCAGGCAATGAGCAACTGGATCCTGTGCCCTTAGTCATTGTTGTATATTCTAGTGTAAGTTGCATTCTCTGTTACTAAAGGTGTTCTTAGTCCTAACTTATACCACTGGAAGGAAAAGGTAAACATGGATGAGGTCTTTTAGCTCATCACAGCAACAAAGACTGGTGCAGTGTGAGGTAGGTAGATGCAAAATAAACAGCCTAGTGAAGAATTTATGGTAGGAAAAGAGACAACGATGAAGATGGAAAATGTAGCTGAGTGAAAGAATTCTGGAAATTAGAATATTCACTATAAAAGCACAGTTCTACCCTCAAGCAATCAAATTACTACAACCAAATTGTATTATTGGCTTTATGAGAATCTGTCATTCTATAAGTTTTATTTCTCGTCTCTACAATGGGTTCTAATAAACTTACTGTCTTTCACTGTTTAAATACCCTAGTAAAATGTTTTGCTTAGATAAGTCTTCAGTAAATGTTAGCTCACAAAGCACACTGGCACGCCTCAGAGGTATTACAGGTTCAGGTCCAGACCTCTGCCATAAAGCTAGTCACAGGCTTTTTGTTAGTTTGTTTGTTTTTTTCCAGTACATATAAAAGTTGTCTTTATATCATGCTATAGTATATTATGTATTCAATAGCATTATGTTTAAAAAAGAGTTTAACTAATAACTAAAAAATCTTAAATTCTTCTAAATTTTTTTTTAATCTATCATGGAAGCCTTCAACTTGTGGGTTAGAGTCTTGCCTTGATGTTGATGTTGATGTTGATCAGGGTGGTGGCTGTTGAAGTTTGGGGTGACTATGGCAATTCCTTAAAATAACACAACAATGGTTTTCTCACATCCACTGACTCTTCTATTTACAAAATACTTCTCTGGGCCTCTCAGGTGGCACAAGGGGTTAGCTGTTGCTAACCACTGCAACATGAGTTGAATCCCCAGCCAGGGGACTGACCCACGTGGCACAGCAGACCTCTCCTGTCTTGCCCGCTGCTCCCCTCAGCAGAGTATATCTGCCTGTTCTGTTCCCCACTCTATCTCTGGTGAATCCACTCAGCTCCTCCCACCCAGCACCATTGCCATTGGCCTGTACCCCAGTTCTTTTTTTTTTTTTTATTTTTCCACAGTTTATTTTTACATCATTTTGTACATTTTTTTCCCATCTCAATTGTAATTCCCGCGGGTTTCCCATCACCAAGTCACCCGTGTGCCATCACCACAATCCCGTGCACTTCCTTCCCCACCCCACCCCCGTTTTTGATCCCATTCCCCACTCCACCCCCACAAAATGTCTCTGGTATATGGCTGTTCATTATTCTTGTTATTTTCTCACCTGGTCCATTATACTCCTGCTATGAGTGAAACCATCCGGTGTTTTTCTTTCTCTTTCTGACTTATCTCACTAAGCATGATCTTTTCCAGCTCCATCCAAGTTGCTGCAAAAGACATGTGTTTCTCTTTTTTGGTTGCTGAGTAATATTCCATTGTGTATATGTACCACATCTTTTTTATCCAGTCATTTACTTTTGAGCATTTGGGCTGCTTCCATATTTTTCCAATAAAGCAGCAATAAACATGGGGTGTACCCCAGTTCTTTTATGCATAGATAAATAAATTTAAAAAATAGTCCATAAATCTTGTTGTACTGTCATCCTGACTTCTTGTTTAATTTATAGGCTAAGTAGATTTAGAATAATTCTTGAAGACCCTAGGATTTTGGGAATGATAAATGAAAATTAGCTTCAAATTAAAGTCACCAGTTACCTTAGCTCCTTCCATGAAAGTCAGTCTATCCTTTCAAGCTTGGAGACTGGCATGCCTTCTCCTCTGTGGCTGTGAAAATCCTGGATGATATCTCCTAGTAGAAGACTGTTTTATTGATAATTCACTGTTAAGTATAGCTACCTTCATCAATTATATTAGCCACATTTTCTGAATAACTTGCTTCAGCTTCTACATCAGCACTTACTGTTTCACCTTGCTGTTGTTGTTGTTTTTAAAGATTTACTTGTTTATGCATACATGAACTGGGCAAAAGGGATGGGGGTTGGGAGGATTCACCAGAGAAGGCAGGGAGCAGAACAAGTAGATCTACTGAAACACACTGCCAAGGGGAGCAGCAGTCAGACAGGAGAGGTCTACTGTGCCATGTGGGCAAGCTCCCTGGCTGAGGATTGAACTCCTCTGGCAGTAGCTGGTGATAGCGTGATAGTGCTGTGTCTTTAGCCCCGGCCTTCATCTTGCATTTTTATGTTTTAGAGATGACTTCTGCCCTTAAACTTCATGACCTTGCTAACTTCAATTTTTTTTTTTCCTGCCATTTTCTCACCTCTCACAGATTCATAGAACTAAGCAGAGTTAAGACCTTGCTCTGGATTAGACTTCGGCTTAGGGAATATTGTAGCTGATTTCTCTTCTATCCAGATCACTCAAACTTTCTCCACATCAACTTTCTTATCATTCATGTGTTCACTGGAATAGAACTTTTAATTTCTTTCCAAAACTTTTCATTTGCATTTATAACTTGGCTAACTATTGGCTTGCTTTCCGTCCTTTTCTGCTTTCAACATGCCTTCCTTACTAAATCAAGTCAGTTCTAATTTTTTATTGAAAGTGAAAGATGTGAGGCTCTCATGCCCTTGAAACTTAGAGGTCATTGAACATTTGGTATTTGCTTACTTTCAACATTATCATATCTCAGGGAATAGGGAGACTTAAAAAGAGAGAGAGAGAGACAGGAGAATAGTCAGTTTGGAGAGCAACAAACACCTATTTGCTGATTAATTTACCATCTTACACGGGTTCAGTTTGTGACTCCCGAATATAATAACAAAAGAAAAGCAGAAGATCACTGATCACAGGTCTCCAAAACATATATAATAATAATGAAAAGGTTTAAAATATTGGGAGAATTACTAAAATGTGACAGAAAGACATGAAGGAAAACAAACTATTGGAAAATGCCACTAATAGTGTTGGCTGACATAGGGTAACCACAAATCTTCAGTTTAAGACAACACAATTTCTGCAAAGTGCAATAAAACAAAGTACTGTAAAACAAGTTATGACTGTATTGAGATAGATTTGAATGTTTGCCACTACTGTTTGTCTCATTTTGATGGTAATGACTATCTAGAAATTTTCAACTCCAACTCAAAATGCAACATTTGGGAACCTTAAAATATCAAAGATGAAGAGAAAGTAAAGACAAGCTTTTCTTTGATGTCAGCAATGAAATGTTTTCTCATAGTTTAGTGGAAACTGAGCTTTATTACCTATCACAACACCTAGGATACCATTGTTGCAATACTTCAATCCAAGGTAGGAATGACATTATTAGCATAACACTTATTAATACTATTGGCCAAGCAGAGCCTTAAGAAACAGAACTTTTAACTTCAAAGGATTTGTTTTGAAGAAAGTAAGATAAAAAGGAAACAAGAATCCATGGGAACATGATAAAGTTCTATGATTTCCATCCTGAGTTTTGGAAAATCTGACTAACACTCCAAATTATGTTCTGAGAGAGAATTGTCTCATCAAAGACACAAGAAATAATATAAAATATATACTCAAAGTCTCAGGGGTAGGGGGGGCAGGGATGAAGCCTCATGTGGAAAGTAGCGGCTGCTGTAAGCTGTTGCCTGCCTGTGATTCAGACAGGAAAGTGGAATTTGACTCTCACAAGAAATCAGCAGATCACAAAAACTCTCCAATCCCAAATAGAGATCCACAGAACACATTTTCTTCTAGGATTTCTTCGTGCATTAAACAAAAGTAGAGTGAATTACAGTGACCACCAGAGGGCTCTAATAACATATTCATATGTCAAATTTCCTTTCTTTTTATTTTTCCTATTGGATGAAACAACTTAGAGCTGCTGCTGCTGCTGCTGCTACTGTGTGTGTGTGTGTGTGTGTGTGTGTTGTTACAGCTGATGTGTAGATGGAGCCCTACTTCCAGACAGGAAAAAGCTGCCCTATCCCCCAGGGCCCAGGCAGACAGGCTATTCTGGTCAGAGGAGTGCTTTTGTGTAGGTAGTTGTTTCCCTTAGTTCAGGATGCAAGAGAAGGAAAGGGTACAGCCTGACCTGTTTCCCTTCTTGGTATAAAGCCTTCCTGGTGTCCCGCCCACATAAAGGGCAGCCACGTCACCAGGAGTCCTTCCGCAAAGAGCATACAAACCTCCAACAGATGGGACACATTCTTGAAATCACACCATTGCCTGATGAGATACTTGGCAGGTACTTCTTTTATACATTGTACCTGGAAAACGGGTTTGGACACAGCTGGAATAACTATGTTTCTAGTTTAGTGAGATGGGCATGTAGGATCCACCTAGCTACTGATCCATGACTAGGTAGGGGAATTTTTTGAGCAAATCACTTTACCTGAAATAGCAAGAGAGGAAACATTTCCTTCAGAAATGGTTCTTTTTATAAAAATATAACTGATTTGCAAATTGCAAGCTTTTAATCCAATCTGTTAAAAAGAAAAAAAAAGGCACTAACACAATAAAAGTCTAGTAATTGAGGTGCTGTTTATAAAGAAATCCCATGAGCATGGGGTCACTGACTCTTTCACAATACAATGGAGTAAGCAGGACAAAAAATATTCTTCTCATTTTGCAGGAGAGCAAAGAGGGTGAACCTGCCACAATAAACTGTGTGCTCTCTGGGCTAAACTCTGGTGTTGGAGCTGGCGGCTGATATAAGCTCCTATGCCCAGAAAGAAGAGTCTAAAGAGAAAGGGAGAAACTTGAAGTTCTTTTTGTCTAAATGATAACTGGGTCTAATTAGATATTTCGATCCCAGCTCCACCTGCAGTGAACCCCAGCACAGAACTTTGTCCATCGTAGTTTCTCTAATATTTATTTTTAGAATCAGTGGTTAATAACAACTTAAATATCATTAATGATGTGCCAGGAACTGTTCTAAGCACCTCACATTATTATCTCATTCATTTCTAACAACTCCATGAGGGTGAGGTTGCTGCCATTATGGCCTTTGTTTTACAGATAAGAAACATGAGTACAGAGAGATTAAGTGACTTGCCCAATGACATGCAGACAAGGGTTAGGATTTTTAAAAAGAACATGCAAATAAGTTGCTTTACTATCAACATTTCAGGAGATTAATTTATATTCTGAGGGTAATGTAGGCAAAGCAAAGAATTTAAACTTATTACCTCCCCCTTTTAATTAGGCCACGAGAAAGAATTCCTGGGGCATCTAAAAATTCATCCTACCGATTTAAGCCTTTCTACAAAAGTCGCTTTGAACTATGATTGCATGAGCTTTGCCTTTGGTCAGTGACAGTTTCAACTTTAGGTAGGATAAGATCAGCTGCAAAAATATGCCACCTGTCCTCATTCTTTCTTCTGTGTCTGTGAGAAGAGGACTTCACTGGTGAAAGTTTAAATGACCTGGTTTCTTCTGGCCCCTGTGAAAAGCTAATAATATGCTTTCAGTTTCATTATTTTCTACCCGATTTCCTGTATGTACATTCAAAAATGAGTGAAGCTGTCAAGTGAAGTCCTATGTGGTCCTCTCCTGTCTGAGCATCTAGTGGTAAGTGCTCAGGTCTGCAGACCAAGGTGGTTTTCCAAGTTCCTGCTGCTGCCAGGGGCCCCATGGTAAAGAAAAACACTGGGCAGAGACCTTTGCTAGTGCTCAGTACCAGGGCTCAGTGCCTCCAAGTTCACACAGAGCTTTTGGATGTAACACCATATCTACAGACTAGGAAGTGGAATTAACTCATGTAACTCACATAGTTGGAACTCAACCAAGTTGGACACTGTTTCTGACTCCTTTTTCTCCTTCTTCCCTCCCTGTCTGCCTCCCTCCCTTCTTTTTTTCCTTCCTGTTCTTTTTGTTCCACAGCATGCTATCTTTGATAAATGAAAGAGAATATATCATTGTGGAAACATATAAGGGTGATTATTTATACTTTCCATTCGTTATCTCAAAATATGCTGTTGTGATATCAAACAGCCTCTAAGAATGGGAAATAAGCATAGAATCAGGACCCAGAGAAGAAAACAATGACAATCTCTTCCTTTCCTGCAGGGTCAGGCACAATAGCCCTGAGTCAGTGACCCTGACTAGTATTTAAAAGAATTTTTTTTTGACTATGCATTTTGGTAGGTGTGATGAACATCTTTGATGGATTAGGAACTTTTTGCAAGTCATGAACCTCTAAATATGATATAACATTTGCATGTAAAATCTGATAGGTAGGGATGGTTTATAGTTGGGTCACTTTTCTTTTGTAAATCATGTTTGACTTTAATTAGTTTGATGGGGATTGGACAGATATCAGATACCATCACTGCCTAAGGACAGTCAGCAATTCTGCTCAGACAACCAGCTAGGTGGGACCCTGCAAAGTCCTTAAAATAACATTCTGCAAGTTTGGGGGTGCAGTGTTGTTGACATAGTAGGACACTATGGACACTCCTAGGTGTATTGATGATGTAATGCAGAGGGGCTTTACTAAAAAGGTTAAATTAATTAAAAATCAAACCCTTCCTATCCAATAGCAAGAATATCAGTTTTATAATGAGTAGTGTCTCCCATTAGGCAATTTTCTTGCTTCTCTTTTGTGTTCCAATCAATTGTTTTCTGGTAGTTACACACTGGTATAATATTCACACATAGGTAAACATGGGCGTTGAGGAATACTTTGCAAAACTGAATATCAGGTAAAAATAGGAAACATGCAGTTATAACGGTAAACATCAAAAGAGGGCTGCTTACCTCACCCCCCCCCCCATGCACAGTGCCTTTGAAGCACTGCTCTTTTCTACAAGGTCACTAGTAAACTGTGATTTTAGTTAGCATGTATAAGGCACAACAGTTTAGGTGGGAGACACACAACTTTAATAATTTTTGGAGAGTTCTGATTTTTCCAAGGTAATTGGGAACACCTGAATCTCACAGATACCATCTAGGGCTCGTTAGAGACCCAGTTTAAGAAAAAGGAGATGTTCTAGAATGAAACACCCATAGCACCAGTTAGCAAAGACCAGTTGGCACCTCCCCTGTCTTGCAGGAGAAGCCCCTACCCTTTATATGCACCTTCAAATGGCGAGTCCTAATTGTTTTTTTTTTTTTTTAAGATTTATTTATTCATACAGAACTGGGGTACAGGCCAGAGGTGCGGAGGGTGAGAGGATTCACCAGAGACAGAGTGGGGAGCAGAACAGGCAGATCGACGAAGTACACTGCTGAGGGGAGCAGCGGGCGGGTCAGGAGAGGTCTGCCTCTCCATGTGGATCTCCTCCGGGGCAGGCCGGGATCGAACTAATGCGGAAGTGGCTTAAGTTTCTTAGTGCAGTGCTTTAACCCGCTGCACCACCAGGGAGGGCCCCCTAATTGTTTTTTTAGCTGAAGACTTAGAGATACTCCCGGTAGTAGCCATCTGGAATCAAATTTTCTTTGTGGAAATTCTTCCTGTTCAGTCTTTGGTTTTTGAGTGACTAGTGAAATGTCCCCATTTGGGTCCATAACGATACATGTGATATGTGAATAGGATTTTACAATGACAAGTAGTGGACACTGCAAGCAAACTTGTTAATAGGTTTCTATTTATTAAAAACATTAATAAAGTTTAATTGGATTTTCAAAATAATAAAATAAAATTTTAAGTGTTTCATGAATATATTTTATTTAAACATTGCTATTCATAATCATAATCTGTATATTAGGCATTTTAATACCAATAGATAACTGAATCATTTAGAATAAAAGTAGATTTTAACAACTACAAGAAAGTAAATTAAGTTTTCTGATTTTAAAAATTCCTTTATTAGGTTGTTTCACAGAATTTTCAGCAACAATGGAAATACTCTTTATTTGTGCTATTCAACATGGTGGCTTCGAGCTACCATTGCATCCTTACAATAGCAGTGCCATCGAGGAACAAAACGGACAGAAGCATAGGGAAGAACTCCACACTGACCAGCATAGCTTCCGATCACTGCTGTCACAGGGACACAAACTATGTATCAATCCTGAGCCTAACAATCTATCAATGATTACTAAAATAAAGAGGAAAATCAATTTTATGGAAACATAATAAAATATCAATTATGTATGTATGCCATCTTAAAACAACTCATCTATATAGTTAGACTATCAGTAGGAAGTCTAGATATGCATAATGATATCATCAGTCTGATATTTTGTAGGCTTTTGTCTTATGAAAACTATTCCTATTGTTACCATTGTAGGAAGATATAACATATAATTTATTATACAGAAATGTGCTAGCTTGAGTAATAACTTTGAAATACTTAGTCATATGATAACTGTCCATTTGTGCTTTTGTCCCCAAGCCCGCCAATGTTAGGAGCTGGCCAGAGAGCAGCTCTAACTGTGACCAAACATCCTGCAAATGTCACTAGTCTCCCCAGAGAGACAGGAGCATTATGTGGTTGGAATAAAATGAAAAAAAATCCTCACTGTTGAATAAAGTCAAAACAAGTGTCCTCCCAGGGGTATTCTTAGAGCTTCTCTTCTTTAGAGGAAGTTCAATCCATTCATTTTCAATAAAGGCCTTCCAAAGCTCAATGCTGCTTTGACCAGCTACCTGTAAGATGAAATAAATAAACATGAATTTCGAGTGATGGAGCTGCTGGCAAAAACCCCATCACTATTCAAAATGTGGCTTGCTGGTTTATAAGGGTAAAGTAGGCTTAACACAGCAATGTTTAGACAACAGAGATAATATTCCTGACACCCCCTAAGCAGACTTATACTTTTCCTTGCCCCTGGGTGCTCCAGCTCTAAGGCTATTCTATATGTTCTTCCTAAAATTCTGAGGGGATTGAGTCCCCATTGCCCACAGAGGTAACCTGCTGACTGAACTTTTTTCTTGTCCTTTTGTTTTACTTTCCCATTCATTTTGAACTGCTTTCTGGGGTTATTTCCCTGATAAAAATCAGTTGCACTTAACCCTTCTTCAATGTCTGTTTCTGGGGCTAGGGGGCGGCCAGTGTGTGACAACCTCCAGCACATATCATAGTGCCTGACATTTAGGATGACCTTAATAACTGTTTAAGGAATTAACATACTTTTCAAATGAACTCCTACCCTAATATTAACTTTTTCACCCAACTGAAAGAAGGAAATGTCTGAATTGACTTTTACCTATATATACCTACTGGCATGAAAGCTCAATTGGAAAGCACATTACCTTTCAAAAAGAAAAAGAAAACAAGCAAATTTGAGCTCCATCACAGTGCAAGATTTCAACAAAATGAAAAGCCCTGACTGCAGATTGGACCATCCTCACTTTCTGACCTTTTCCACGTAGGAAACACCGTTCCCCTCTCATAATTCAAATGTTCGTTTTGCAATTAAAGATAAGGCTCAATAAGTACATATTTGGGAGGAGAGAATGATGTAGGTCATATTAAGAAGTCAATGATTAATACAGAGCCTTTAAAAGAGCACTTCTGATAAGGATCTATTAAGTGGAATTCCTCAAGAAAGGGGAATTATGGGTTGGGATACCCAAGTCCTCTGTTGCCCAAATTCACCCTGGGAGGAGGATGCCAGCTGTAACATCTTCTGTCTGTTCCCGGGTCCACTGGAGACAAGGTTGAGGAGGCAAGGATGTACTGGTATTTTTTAGACCTTTATAAGCACTACATGAAACGGTTCAGGAAAGCTCCAGGGTACATCTACATCATAGATTTTGCCTTGGCTGTGTTACTGCACAGTGCTAACCTCTTTCCAGGCTTCTACTGTGTCCAGTTTGCTAGGCCATGTGTCCACCTGGCTTCAAGCACTTATTCTGAGAAAGAAGAAAGGGGCACATTCCCCCTGCCACCCCCCCCCCACACTTACACAAAGTGAATTATTTTACTGGAATATTGGTCGCTTTTTACTATTAAAAAAAAAAAACCGAAAAACAAAAAACCGCCATCTAAGAGTCAAAGTGGTCAATTTACTACATGGAGACATTATTTGACTCATTTCCTCTCTCCTCCCCGGTTTCTCCGTATTTTGCATCAGGTACAGAAATCACAGGTTACTGTCAAGCCCTCATTTCGGTGTGGTCACCACCTCCCAAACACTCCCCGCACCTCGCTCCAGGCCCACCCGCGACAGTGGGGGCACCACGAGGGTACTGGCGTCGTCCTGCCTAGCCGGCGCCGGGCGCAGGAGGCTGGAGCCCCTATGGTTTCGGGGTGCACCATCCAGTTGCGCGCCGGCGGGGTGCAGGCGCCGGCAACTCCCGCTCCTTCCCTGGGCGCCGGCTAACTTCGTTCGCCTGGCGGCTTGAAGCCCGATGCCCTTCGGAGTCAGCCGGACCGCCTTTCGGGGCAGCTTCGGGGCTCCACGGGCCCTGAGACTGTGGGGCGCCGCTGGCCCAGCTCCGTAACTCCACGGCGTGGGATGGAGCAGCCCGGCCGCGCCCTGGGGGCCGCCGGCCGCCGCCCCGGCCCGCCGCTTTCGCAAACTAACGGCGGTGACCCGGGACAAACTTCTGGCTGAGGCGCAGCCCCACGCACGCCACCCGCCCGGAAGCGCGTCCAGAAACGGGAGCCGCGGCTGGGCCTGGCGGGAGAGGGGGAACCGCCTCCCTGCTCCAACGCGCGCCAGCGAAGCCGCCGCGGGCGGTGTTGGCAGCCGCGGCC
>NW_004567117.1:5714588-5734984 GCF_000260355.1 Condylura cristata | reverse complement strand
AGCGGGCGCCGAGAACTCTGGCGCGCGAAGCGGGCGGGTCGGGAGCCGGAGCCCGGGATTTCGGGCCCCCTCTCGGCTCCCGTCGCTCCGCGGCCTGAGCTCGTGCTCCCGACGGATGGCCGCCACCCGGAGTCCCGGTCCGGCTGCGAGCGGAGCGGCTCGGAAAACTTTGCCTGAAGTTCGGAGCTGCAGCCGCCGGGCCGCCTGGCGTGGGCGCTGCTCCGTCCTTCAGACCCCGAGAGGCGGCGGGGTCAGGTGGCCGGTGTCCCGCTGCGCCTCGGGCGATCGCGGGGACCCAGCTTCAGTGCCGGCTGCGCTCTCCAGGCGCCCTGCCCTGCCGTTGCCCCCGTTAGGTCACGGCCGGTGACCTCGCCTCTGTCGGGTTGACCAGCGGCAGCTCGGGAGAGCCTAGAGAATATGCTCCTCATGGGTTCCAGCGCGATGACCCCATGTTCCCAGAGGGAGCAGATAGACCCTTGGCCGCCGCGACCCCGCACCCTCCTGTGTCTCCTCTTGGTTACCCTCAGCCAAGAGTCGTGGCCCAGGGCAACTGGTTAACCTTGCCCCGCCGTAGGTGTGTGTGTCGGGGGTGGGGGGGGGAGGGTCCCAGGTGGGAAGGAAAGGCCCTGGCAGAGAGCTGGCAAGTCAGTGTGTCATCTTGGCGCTCTTGGGGGCCCGTTCAGAGTCCGGAAGTGACCTTAGTGGAGAGCACCTGTGGGCCTGAGTCGGGGTCAGGGGAGATGCAGAACCCTGAAGGGCTTTTGCATGGGTTCCCCTCAAGTCGCCATACATACCTGGAGGACACACACGGGTGTGGGTGACAGATGTTTGCACATTTGCACTTTCTCTCAGGACCATTAGTTTCATTAAGGTCCATGTACAGCGGTGGCTTTGGGCGTCTTGTTTTACTTTTAATAGAAGGCCCACTGTGCCGTCTTAAATTTGAGTTGCAAAATAGATTTCATGTTTATTCGGGAGGAATGAGCATATTGAACTTCTTTAAAAATTTGATGGAGACTTTTACTGACGTGAAAAACAATTTGAACGTTCGAGGCGTTAGCTGTCTGTCCTCTGGAAACCCACTTTTTTTACTTTCTTGGAGTCCAAGATAATACACAGGCACAGAAGGTTGTGTCTCTGTGCTGAGCTGCTGGACCCTTGACCACAGTTGGCTGCAGAGTTGAAGTTGAGCTTTGCAGTTGGCTGATTGCTGTGTGCTGTGAAACCCAAACAGTCAAGTTCAATAGAGAAATACCCCCATTTAGATTAACAGTTTTGTAATTGCGTTTGCGTTTGATACACTGCAGTCTAATATAAAATTAATGCAGATCTTGGCCTGTGCACTTTCTTATCAGTGAATTATGGGGTACCCAAGCCAATTTTAGAAGTTTGTAACTCAGTAGTATCAGGAAACAAGTATGAAGGTTTTCTCTTGAGTAAGACCCATAGCTCCCTGTCTGGGATTTGTTTAAAATTAAACTGTGTATAATAGCATTTGGATGAATTTTTAAAGTTTTGTGCAAGAGGGAATGTTAACAAATATTTGTGTAGCTTAACCCAGGGTCCCTCATCCTTGCAAAGGATTTCAGCTTAGGTGGCACTGACCTGTATCCTTATTGAGGCTGATTTAAATTACCAGTTAAACTGAAGGTGACTTTTATTAATAATTTAATAATTGCTAAATTTACTGATATTTTTCTTTTAGAGTAAATATATATTTTCTTCTTGTTTGCTATCAGACCATTAATTGAAGTGTGTGTGTGTATGTGTATTTAATTGGGAAAACCAAGTACCCTAGAATGTTTGTGGATAAAGGGAATTGATGGACAGTATCCAAGAGATTGCTTTGAAATGTTGAAATTAAAAAAAAGTTGAAGTTGGCAAATTTTGTATGTTCAAGAATCATATTAGTTGCAGTGAGTTATGTTTATTTTTTTCTTTCTATTTGCATTTTGGTATGACAGGTGTGAGGCATTTACTATTTTTGAAAAGTCAAGGGTTTTTTTGGTATGTTTGGAAATAATTCTGGTATTAATGAATGAAGTGGGTGCTTTTTATTATTTTTCTGGAAATTGTAGTAATTGACTGCTTTTCATCTGACATGGAAATCAATTTTAGAAACTGAGGAGCTAGATTGTAAGCTCCTTGAGGTCAGAGTCAATATTTGTTCTCTTCTTGGTTTCTCACAAAGCAGCATAGAGCCCTAGACCTAACAGGCACTCACTTGTTTTAAGAACTTGCTAATGTGAATCCTGGTCATTTGCAAACATTCAAGGTATCTTGGATTGACTGATATAAACAGGGGGGAAGGGAGTAATTGTTGGATTCCACTTGCATTTTCCGTTCATTTGAAATTAACATTTTCCTCATGGGTTCTCTTTAGGCCACCCTGTGGACTACATCATGAGGTATTATGTAGTCAGTGGAGGTTTTTCTGTACAACTAAGATTTATACATACGTTACTATGCTATTCCCCTCTGTCTCACTCTCATTCTTAAGTCCTCTTTTGGAATGGGTGTAGAATTAATATGATGAGTAATCAATCATTTTTAGAGGCAACCACTGGGCAATTTGGATACGAGGCATGTGAAATTCAGTGCTAAACTTATTGGAAGAAAAAAAGAAAAAAAAATAGGTTTTGGGCTCATGAGGTCTTTATTTATTTTAAGCATAACATTTTAAAAACCGTTCTTCATTTTATAATTTAATTTGTTTGGTAAAATATCAGAGATTCACTTCTGAGTTCTAGGCTTTTAATGGCCATTCAAAATAACCTTTGTAAAACCGTACACAGGAAAGATGTGAGAAAGAAAGTGAAATCACTTTACTTTTGCGTGAAATTCTCTTTTCCAAATAGCCACCAAGTCAGTGACCCCAAAATTTTAAAAGTCAAAATTGTAATATATTATACAACAAAATCTTTAATTTTTCATTTTACTGGTACTGACATGTTAAGCTCTTTTAAACATCTTTGTTTTGCAGAAATAGAAACACAAACAAATTTGGTCCTTTGTTTTCATTCTAGTATTTGGAATAAACCTCAGTATAACTGAATTTTGAATGCTTACTGAGGATTTAAAAATGCTTTTTTTGGGGACATATGTGGGAAATAGACGACATCTAATATAATTGAAATAGTCTACAGTTTAATAGGTTGTACTGTACCAAGTTTGATTTCTCAGTTTTGATAATTTTACTGTGATCATATATGATATGAAGCTTAGGGGAGGAGGTGAAGCTTGTACTTGAAATCTTTGTAAACTATTTGTGCAGCTTTCCTGTAAATTTAAAATTATTTCACAACATAAAATGTTATTTTTTTCCAAGAGTGGAATAGGCTTAGGAGTTTGATTTTTCTTTCTTTCCTAGATAAAGGTAGTGATGACATTTTACATTGTTTTGGTACTTTAAGTAGATTGATAATTGGATTCATGAAAATACTTCAAATTTAAGTCAGTGATTATGAGAGAAGTATGCCAGATTACTATTATGCTTAGGCATAATAAATACATTGTCATGATATGAAAAATTATGTTTTAATATCTCATGCTTCAAAGGATTATTTTACAGGTTTTCAGAAGAGAATTTACTTATACACAGTGATAAACAGATAATTATGTGTCACTTGAGTAGTTCCTAATGCATTTTTTCTTAAGACACAAATAATTTGAATTAGGTCTTCAGATTATATAAATTTTCTATTATTCTTTAGTTATTTTTAAAGTTCATGTATTTCTATGATAATTCTATAAAGTTGTCCTTAGTTAAATTAATTATTGTACATTCCAGGAATTGATAAGCTTTGGTAAAAGTTTTACTTAACATAATGTAGAGTTTATGGTACTTTGGTAAAGGAACTATGTTTTGGCTTCGGAATTGTTTTCTTTCACTTTTTGTTTTAGATTATTAAACTTTTAAAAATGGGTCCGTGTTATCTGAATATCCTAAAACACAGTTTTTAGTTAGGGGTAAGGCATTTAAATAAGTAGTTGTATACTTTTTCAAGAGTGTAACATTTTTCTTCAGGGTGGTGTCTGCTATGCTTTTTAATTTAATCCTAGATCTCTTTGATCAGCCTTCCCACAGGTTTTTATGTTAGTGTGTTTATTATCTTTATGAATACAGCATATTAATAAGGTTATTTTATAGTGGGAAAAAGTTTAATTACTGTCTTTGAAACTCATGAAAAATTTTAAAAAACTACAAAATAGTATAAATCTCCCATCATAAGAGGATTCAGCTTCATAGACTCTGAAAATACTGCAGTGGTTTTTGGTTTAGTCATCAGAAAGCCTGAGTTACACTACAGTTCAGAAAAACTCAACAGAGAAAAATAAGTGAGGCTGGTATTGGGTGGAGAGCTGGGAAGATTTAGTCATCAACTTTGGTAATCTTTACCCTGCTCCCCCCTTACCATTGGTGGGGTTACTGGCAAGTCCGGGGCATAATTAAGGGATAGGAGTGTGTGAGAGAAAAATAAAAGAAGAAAACTGAGAAGGAAAGGGTTTGCATACTCATATATAAGCAGTAGAAATTCTGGAGGTTTTAGAAGGGGAGGACTGTGCTGTTACACTCTTTGTAAGAGAGTGGAACCTAGGGAAAGTTTTGTAAGGGTATTCAGAAGAGCAACAGTGTGCAAGTAGATCACATTGACATTCTGCACCTCAGTGGCTTTCGATGGCCTTGGGAGGGCTAGAGTTACTAAGCCAATGTTGTTGGTGAATTGTCTTTCATCCTGTTCTCAAAACTTAGTGTGCCCTGGGGTTCCAGAATGGAGCTATCAGTGCTGATTTCTAGGGCTGAGCCATGGTGATTCTGATGTCAGGGCGGCTTAGAGGATCTCACAGTATTTCCATGTTATTTTGGTCTTTGGGCACATTTTAAAAGACATTGTTCTGAAAGAGTAGTTCTCCAAGTGGCCCTACGACCACAGCAGTATCTGCATCACTTGGAATGTGCTCAAAATGCAGAATCTCAGCCCTGTCCTGACCTGTGCATCAGAAACTTGACAACAGTTGTCGGGGGGCAGTCTTTGTTGGAACAGACTTGCCTAGGTATTTGGACACCCTATTACGGTGTGAGCAGGATTGTTCCAAAAGAACGGGATCATCATCCTACATTTTCAGCCTTCCTGATAATGTATAGAACTGAAAAAGACCTGGGGGTAGCAAGACCTGAAAGAGATCTAAGGGTGAAAATATAATTTACCAAAAGTAGATGACTGGATTAAAAAGATGTGGTACATATACACAATGGAATATTACTCAGCATCCAAAAACAAAAAATAAACACAAGCCGTTTGCAGCAACATGGATGATGCTGAAAAGATCATGCTTAGTGAAATAAGCCAGAAAGAAAAGGAAAAATACCGGATGGTTTCTCTCATAGCAGGAATATAATGGAACAGGCGAGAAAATAATGATAATGATGAACAGCTATATACCAGAGACATTTTGTGGGGGTGGAGTGGGGAGTGGATCAAAAACAGTGAGGGAAGGGGATTGCACGGGACTATGGTGATGGCACACGGGTGGCTTAGTGATGGGAAGCCCACGGGGATTACAACTGAGATGGAAAAAGGCACAAAATGATGTAAAAATAAACTATATTATTATTAAAATAAAAGAAAATATAATTCACATTCATGCACTCATTAGCCTCCTGATGAACACCATCAAAATTAAGAACGACTGGTATGATTCTTAGACTCTTAGACTCTTAGACTGTTAGGTAAAACCACCAGCATGACATTTCAAATGTGTGTGTGTGTGTGTGTGTGTGTGTGTGTGTATGTATATGCATTATTTAGGGAAGATATTCAATCCAGCCAATTATAAAACTTCAATGAAAAAAGTTTTACTTAGTAAAATGTAAAATTTTAATTACATTTTACAGTAATGATTAGCCATTGGAAATTTCTCTGGGTTGATATTGTGTATAGAAGTGAACAGATGTTCACTGTAGTAAGTGCGTTGCCCAATGTGCTTATCAGAGTAATATCTTTAATTCTAGTATATATTTATTAAGAACTTACTGTTTGTAAGGCTCCTGTATGAACAGGGGGCTGGGACATTAGGATGGAATTGGGCAAAAAAAAAAAAAAAAAAAAAAATATATATATATAGTTAGCATACTTTGAAAACTGCGTATCTATTAAGTTTCAAAATCCACTGAAATGGAAATAAGGTCTTTTCAGGAGAGAATTAGAAGGCAAAAGCATAACTTTTGGAATTTTAATATGGAATTATAAACCATTTGGAGATAAACTTAGCCTTCAAATAGAAAGTACAATTTTTCATTATATGTCTCTTTAAAATATTGACAATGTGCATCCTAAATTAGAGCCTCATTTTTCTTTTAGCCACACGTGACAATCATGGTATCTTTGCCATTAAAACATCTGGGTAAATAAGAGTGATTGCGAAGTCATTTAATGAATTTATCTTGAAGCGGTTTTGGACAGAGGCTCAGCCGTGGAGTGCTTTCACCAGGCAGGCCTGCTTCCTGCATCTGCTTGTTCTGCTGTGATCCCCATCTGAGCACTAGGTGTAGCTGCATCCCTAAACCCACCTTCCTGAGCCTGCAGAGGCCCAGCCTTACCCACGAAGACTTCCTGGATTCATTCACTTACTGCTGAAGAATGGCACTTTATTTAGTGCCCCTCTACTGCTAGTATAGGCATCTCTAAATCTTCATGGTAAATCTTTAGTGGAAGTTGTATTTCCAACAGTCATAGCTGTGGTTCAGCATTGACCCTAAGACAATTGGACTCAGACTATTCCTCTAAAATAGTCTCTCTCTCTCTCTCTCCCTCTCTCCCTCTCTCCCTTCTGTTCCTCTGTCTCCTCTCTCTCTCTCTTTCTTTTTCCTGGTTATATCATATGTTGCTGCTATTCTATATATAGCCAGGGAACTAGAAATAGTCTGTAATTGCCAACTAAGTAAGAGTTCATGTTGACCTTTGGGGATTTCTCTATCAGGACTTTTAATAGTGGACAGGAAAGCAGTGGGGTGAAATATCACATGTAAATAAATGTGTAACATCTATGACCTATGTGTAGCACCTATATCTGCAGGAGGTTACTTTACTTCCTTGTCTTTTTAGGTATGTAATTCAGGAAGTCATTAAAATTTGAATGGTAAAATTGATTCAGTCAGTTTTCCTGATACTACTCAGAAAACTAATGGGTCATTAAGAACTTTTTATATAGGGCCCTCCCTGGTGGCACAAGGGGTTAAAGTGCAGCCCTATGAAGCTGGCCACAGACAGCCACTACAACACAAGTTTGGTGATTTGGCCAGGGAGCTGACTCTCATGGTGCAGCAGACCTCTCCTGTTTCTCCCACTGCTCCTCTTGGCAGTGTACTTCAGTCAGTTTGCCTGTTCTGTTATCCATTCTGTCTCTGGTGAATTCTCTCATCTCCCCAACACTGTACTCTGTTGGGTGTGTGCGTGTGTGTGCTCCAGTTCTTGAATGCATAAATAAATAAATGTTAAAAAATAACTTTTTATATGAAGCACAGTGTTGGGACCTGAGTTGGAATCTGATAGAGGTTGTGTCACTTACTGTAGAACCGTGACTCACAGGGGAGGGGAAAAGTCTGGCAGGGGCAAGGGCCACCATGGCCACAAGTACAGGGGACAGAAAATGAGGGTATTGTTGCCAAAATTGATACATTTTTTTAGAACTTCCCTTGGAAGAAAGACCACTGGTTAACAGAATGATTTATTAAAAAAATACAACAGCCTAAGCAGAAGCAAAGCATTTGTTTTTTATGGGCTACAAAGCATAAAAGCTTATAGAGCATCATTTTGTTTTCAGATGGGTGAATATTCATTTTAATCTATTCAGTATGCAGAAAGCAGATTTATTGCACTGATGGAAATGATATGTTTTAGTCTGGGTTACCGTGAAGTCAAAGGACCCATTATTTCACCCCTCCTGCTAGCTATGGAGTCAGAGTTGGTTCGCAGGTGGTCTCTCGCAGTGGGGAAAGGAAAGTGGACCATCCCCTTATTCCAGTCTATTTTTGATGGGTCCTATTTGATCTCTTTTCAGTTGAAGTAGTTTGAGAATTATCTCATAGTCACATGCTTGAAATCGACTCATTGTCATTTTTCTTTATATATAAAATTCTGAAGTGGTCTAAAACACTCCTTTAAAATAAATACTGATAATATATAAAACCAGATTACTCAACAGTATATTAGCTAATAAATATTTGTTGAATAAATAAGTAAATGATTACATAAGTTTCCTTGGGGAAGAAAAACCTCAAATTACTTATGTTTACTGCTCTTTTTTCACTTTCTGTCAATCTTGACTTGTCTAAGAAGTTGGAATTACTTTAAACAAATGGCCCAAGCTATGAGTTTTGTGCTAGGTGCTCATAAAAATTTATAGGTGTGTAGAGATAGAGTTAGATATTCAGAGTGAAAAAAATGTTGCCTTTTGTAAATTAAATAGTAAGCCTTATGATTTTCTTTCTTATAATACAGATTTATAAGTCACTGATTCCATAAATTAGAATATTGATAGATTCCTGGTCATGATCAAATGAAACTGAGTATACACATATATCAGGACTCTGCTCTAGGAACTTTTGGCTTTAGTCATTGATATCACCAATAAGTGCCATAGCAGAGAATAATATACATGTAATCTCTGTTGCTTTTATTTTTTGCTACAAAATGAAATTAAATATGCCTACATAGAGCTCAGATTTCATCACATTAAGTTCATCTTTAGTATGGCAGGAATGCACTCATTTCTTTTTCATTCAATGTGTTATTCTGTCAATTGAAACTTTGTAAACTTTGTTGCCTTGATAGTAGCCTCATAAGCTATGTTCTCTACTCCCCTGGCTTTTGAAATCTAAATTTCTGAATTTGATATTGAAATCTCCACAATTACCATATCTCTATCTCTATCTCTATGTGTGTTTGTCATGGGTCTTTGTGCTTATTTTCTCTGCCAGTGACCATCTTCATTCATTTCTATGAATTTTAGGAGTGTGCCTCCCTTTCCTTCTCTCACTACTTTGTGGGTGGGAGTCACGGAAGAAGCTAGTTGAGAGCCCGGTGTTACTGACTGACCTTGGAGTGGGGGGCCCTTTGCTTGGGAACCCTGGAGTATGGAAAGAAGGACAGATTCTCCTCTTGGGAATATCCGGTCTTATTGATTTTACCATGAAGTTTGGGCCTGCTACTTAATTTTTCTGAACCTCAGTTTTCTATTCTGGAAAAATGTCTAGCAAGATTTTAAAAAGACTAAACAAGAGGATGAATTCTGTGGTATTAGGAGGCCTCAGGAGGTGGCAAAGCTATGCTTGTTCAGTTGTGAGGAGAAGAGAGGATCATGCCATTGGCCATGTCCTTTGTTGGTTTAGCCAGATGAGTTTGCTGACTTTATAATTCAGGAAAGGGTTGAATATTGGTAATTTCATATCGTTCACACTAGTATATCTTCCAAGGCAAGCTTTGCTAATTGTGGTTCCTGGAGGCTATAAAAGTGATATGAAAACAGATGTGGTTATACACACATATATATTATAAAATATGTGCAATACTACATTTTAAAAGAACAAAAGCTGAAAATAGTACAATTATCATTTCTGAAGTGGCACCAAGACATCCCAGCACTTGTCAGTGCCGTGGGGGGCAGGGTTAGACACCTGCATTAGAGTCACCTGAGGCTTTTTTTTTTTTTTTTAAGATTTATTCAGTTATGCATACAGAACTGGGATACAGGCCAGAGGCACAGGTGAGGTGAGAGGATTCACCAGAGACAGAATGGGGAGCAGAACAGGCAGATCTATGAAGTCCACTGCTGAGGGGAGCAGCGGGCGGGTCAGGAGAGGTCTGCAGTGCCACGTGGATCACCTCTGGGGCAGAGATGAACTCATGCTGAAGTGGCTTTTGTTTGTTAGTGCTGTGCTTTAACCCCTTGTGCCACCAGGGAGGGCCCACACCTGAGGCTTTTTTTTTTTTTTTTAATAAAAAAGCAGATTCTCGCCCCCCAGACCCACTGAGTTAGTTCCTCTGGGGTGGAGCCACAGAAACTGGTAGACAAACACTTCAGATGATCTTTATGCTCATTAACATGAAAGACTGCAGGTTGGAAATTGGCCGTATGACCTAGAGACCCTGTTTTTTGGAGAACTGATCACATTTCTCTTGACTAGTGTGAAGAAAGCATCTAAGGGTCAGTATATGAATTTTTATATACCAAATTGTAATTAATCAGATAGCATTTCTTTCATGGATCAGAGGCTTTGTGGTGTCAGAAGAAAAAATGAATTGTGCAACAAGGTATTTCATGGAAACTTTTCTGCCTGTTACCCATTTCCCAACTTGGTGACCTCTAGTAAATGTGATACAGTCTGGAATGTTTTGGATATTATAGTGAAAGAATAAAGACATTTCAGAGTAAACAGAGTGCAGATGATTGTAGATTGTCAGGGAAGTTTGTACATAAGAGCAATATTTTGATATGACTTATTCAGAGAATATCACAAGACAAGATAAAGCAAGATTATTTTCCAGCACTTATTCCTTTGTTCATATGTTTGTTGAAACATGGACACTATAGAATTATTGATCTGATGAGCATGGCCAGAAGCTTGGCGCTTTGTAGTGGTTCCTAAAAATGTACATACCTCAAAATGGGCACATGAGTCTGTTAGTGCACGTGAAATTTCCAATAGGTCATTATTTCGAGGAAGAAAGGTGCCTGTTGAAATGTCGTTTCTAGGAAAGGTGTCTCATTAAATCATCTTAAATATGACATCTTCAACTAGCTGTCACCTTGATCAGTTGATGACTTAGGTGTCAGATTTCTCACTTGTTGAAGTTATTTTATTCAAGGATCTATAAGGTCTCTCCAATCATTTAAACAAGTATGAGAATTGTCATCTACTTGTATCTTAGTTCAAATTAACTTGTCAGATAGTGTGGTGTAGGAAACTGGAACTTGGATCAATGGGTCATTTTTGATAGATGAGGAAGGGAGAAATGTCTAGAACATTGGGTTAAATCTGAAAGAGTGTCTGATACAGCATGCAGTTGCTTGCCAAAAGGAAGTGGATGCTGAAGGGATGTCAGAAGGATTTCAGATATTCACACATTGCCATAGGCTATCTCTGCTGAGGTAGGAAGCTCAGGCTTTTCTTCTGTACTGCAGAAAGTAATTGCCATTCACAGGAATCACCTAAGTCTGTAGCAACGAGACTGGCTAGGCTGTGATTTTCTACTTAAATACTGGCAACACAGATAAGCCTTATTTCATGGGCTTAGAGTTGAGTGATAATCATATATTGAGCACTGATGATGAGTTAGTTACTGTCTGAGAGGGTATGATTTCTTAAAACTTGTGCTACCCAGTAGTTAATAAAAGCTTGGCTGAGGGAAATCTTGGAAGCTTTGGGAGATACATCTGTCTCCCTTCTTGAAAAAGGTGATCTGAGCAAGGGATATGCATTCTGTATTTTATATCCCCTCCTCATATACACAGATGCAGGGCTGCTTTCTACTAATGGATGTTTTTTATTGGATGCCAACTGAAGGCTTTGAGCTATGTTATAAGAAAAATTCAAGTGGAGTGTTATGTCTATGAGAAAGATGTTAACTGGCATTTTATTAAATTATGTAGAATCTTTATAATGACCTTTATTTATTGGTTTAAGTTCCAGGAAAAGGTGTGATCTCTTGTGAAGTTAGTGTCTTCTTGTGGACACAGTGAATTGTATCATCCATCAAGTTTTTCTAGAAAACCAGACTCAGATATGTGTTTCATTTTGGCTAGAAGTTCTTGAACAGGAAACTTAGGTCAAAGCTGGCCTTCTTTCAACAGGGAGTTTGCAGGCTCTTATAACAGAGAAGACGGTGGGTGGGCACGACTGGCCCCAGGAGCTCAATGTAGTAGTCCCTGGAGACCTGAGTCTTCTCTTCTAAATAATCTTTCTTCTCTGTGTGGTTTTTCCTAGGGGCTATAGGCTAAATTCTCCAGCTCCAAGCCTTATGGGAAGAGGGGTCACTCTCCTGATAGTAGAAATCTCTCCCGCTATTAAGGTCATGGAGTCACTTCACATTAGCTGTTTCCACTTTACCCTTTGGTCAGCTTGACCCATCTACTGGACCAGCCCACAGGCAGCACATGGAATAGGGGGGGAAATGGGCTGTTACCAGCTGAAGAAGCACATGCTGACTAGGCAAAAAAAGTGAGAAAATGACCCTACTGAATATCTGTTAGATATAGGCCATCATTTTTTTTTAAAGATTTTATTTATGCATGCACAATTGGAATGCAGGCCAGAGGTGCAGGGGTGGTGAGAGGACTCACCAGAGACAGAGTGGGCAGCAGAACAGGCAGATTGACAAAGTACCTGCTGAGGGGAGCAGCGGGCTAGGCAGGAGAGGTGGATCACTTCCCGGCCAGGATCGAATTGGCACTGAAGCAGCTGAGATTCACTTGCAGTGCTGCGCTTTAACCCAGAGTGCGACCAGGGAGGGCCCCCAATGTGACATTTTTGGTGTGTATTTCTGTTATTTCTTAGTTACTCAGCACATTCATAACCCGCTGAACACATGAATGAGAAGACAGTATGGAGTTTATTGCCTAGTTCAGTCATTTTCCAACTTGCTTATTTAGAGCATTAAACTGTTTTGGTTGAGTACAATTTTGCATAGGTACAGAAACATAAATATCTTCTGGTTAAACAAAATTTTATGTGGACAGATTTAAAGAAAGACTCTCCAAATTAGGAAATAAGACAACTGGTTAACTATTGCCCAGTAATAAACCACCCCCAAATTTGGTAGTTTATAATGGTCACCATTTGCTGTTTTTCATGTTCTTCAGATGATCTACCCATCCACGTTGAGCTTGGTGTGTGAGCCTTATATGTGTATCCCCACTCGGCTAATCAGTTTTGGGGATTTTCTGGCTTCAGGCTGGTCTAAGATGTTCTTAGGACAGTGCTGCTCCTTTCCATGTGGTCTTCCTATTTATATAGGACATTGTAAAGAGGGAGTGGAAGTATGACTAAGCTCTTGGGTCTCATGTAGGAAGGGCATATGGTCATATCCTTATTTTTCTGGTCCAAGTCAGTCACAAGGTCAACCTAGAATCAAGGGTGGTAAATAGAACTCACCCCTTATTATGTGGGACCACATTATAAAAGGGTAGAGAGTTGGGTTCCACCTAGGGGTCTGCCAGGATATGCAGCCTGTGCCCTCAGGTGCCTCAGCTTTGTGGAGCATAGTTGGGAAGTTACTGGTAGCATGGGGGATAGGTGAGTGGGGGGATTAGGAATTAAGAGACTATATTCAAAGCCCCCTCTTCTTTTTTTATATATGTTTTCATTTTTTACATCATTTTTCCTTTTGTGCCTTTTTTAAAATCTCAGTTATAATTCCCATGGGCTTCCCTCCATCAGTTCACCCCTGTGCCATCACCACAGTCCAGTGCTCTCTTTCCACCCCAGTTCTGATATTACACCCTCTCTGCCCCTATAAAATGTCTCTGGTTTATAGGTTTTCATCGTTTTCATTTTTACTCTGTTACATTTGTTTGTTTGTCTCGCTCTCCCTTTTTTTCACCCTGATCCCTTACTGTCCTGCTATGAGTGAAATCATCTGGTGTTTTTCTTTTTCTTTCTGACTTATTTCACTAAGCATGATCTCTTCCAGCTCCATTCCATGTTGCCAAAGGCATGTGTTATCCCTTTTTGATTGCTGAGTAATATTCCATTGTGTATATGTACCACATCTTTTTAATCCAGTCCTCTATTTTTGGGCGTTTGTATTGATTGTACATCTTCCCTATTGTAAATAGAGAAGCAATAAACATGGCAGTGCAGGTGTCCTTTTGAATCAATGTTTCTGAGCTCTTTGCAAGGCCTACCCTTTTACTAACTGTCATCTCAGAGGTAAGTTGTTTGTACTCATTGAACTCAGTTCCTTATCTGCAAACAGGGTTATTCAGTTGCATTTTGAGTTCTAGATTTGCTTCAAAGATCAGATTTGTTATTACATTGTATAGAGGGACCTTTTACCAATCAGTGTGTCTCTGGGAGTATTCTGAATGTGATAATAGTCTGATTAAACTTGAGTTCTCTTGGTGACTGAATTAATTATCAGCTGTCGAGGTCACATCGTATCTCGGCAGCCAGCTTCTTCATCTGTGAAAAGGGATGATGTCTACCCCCTTAGCCATCCTATGGCAAACATGGGCCCGTCTGTTGTCACTTCCTTGTGAGAGCCCAGCAAGTACCCTTGAGCCCCTACCTCATAATATCTCCTTTATGTCTGCAAGCCCTAAAGGGTGTGGTCCCTCTCAGCCCAGGTTTTCTTCCATTCATAATCTGATTCATAAGCTTTGATGGTATTTCCTAAGAGCAAGGTAAAAATAAATGTGAATATTTTAGTACCACCTACATTTTGGTGCTATACATATTATTTGAAGCAAGGCAGTACTACAAGGTGACAGTGGAGTCACTTTGTTCTATATTTTATGGAACCGGAACCCTACACATTCCCACATGTCACACACACAACAAGTACCCAGCTGTTTGTGGGTCCTTGAGTTCCTTTCCTCAAGTGCCTGTTCGGCCTATGTTCTTGTTACTCCCCATTGTGATCAAAGTATGTGCCATAATTTTGAATGTGCTTAAGTATTTGGTACAATTTCTCATTTTGATATTAAAAATAATTGTAAAGTTGACATAGCTCAACAGTGCAGTGTTGTTACTGCAGTTTTCCTTCCCTCCGAAGTAGTAAGAAGGAAAAGTATTAAGTAGCTTGAATGAAATTAACTGCTTAGAGGCATTATCTGTATTTTTTTCTACCAGAGGAGCAGGAGAACAGAATGTTTTCTGTGGCTTCAAATCCTCTAGATAGATTTTCGTTTTTGTAATTTCTTGTGTTTAGCACCTGGGGGTTTGATTGAGATGAAAGGTATAAAAATCCTTAGCAAATCTCTTGACTGTATATAAGCAGACTCAGGGTAAAATGCCACTAAGGTCAGATTATAGTTTATTTTAAGACAGTTTGTTTCAGGTGGAGGTGGGCAGGCCTTTGGAGATTGATGCTAATCACCTTCTTTAAAACAAATTGCATTTTGTTTTAAGGTTAGACAAAGGCATAGAAAGCCTAAGTGTAGATTCATATTTAAAGGATGTGAAACAGTCCAATGAGTTGTGTCTAATTGCAGTCATCAGGGGAAAGAATTATTTGATATAGAATAGTCTAAATTGATTATGCACTTTGATTACTTACTTAAATCACTTTTTGCAACCTTGTGGGGAGAATTATACTAAAGTATACTACAATAGTAAAAGTAGAATAAGTGGTCACTAAAGGAATATAAGACTCTTCAGAGTGAATTTTTAAAAATTATGGGATCTAGAATTTTTATCAAAATTATTTATAAAATGATGGTCATTATCCATATATGCATATTGTACGTAAGTACTATTTTGGGAAGATTCACTTTTTGTGAAGGATGAGAGAGATTACAGAACTGGACCTTATGTTGTACTGTTTTGTTCTGCTGTCATGTGGCTTGTCATTTGGGACAAGTCTTGTGATTGTTGCTCAAGTCTTTCTCTTGTCATACTATGAGAATGCAGTTTGTTTGTTCCATTCTGGACCGTCATCATCAACCTCAAGATTTATTCGTTTATGCCTCAGTTCTACAACCTGAAACTGAACGTGGATGGGAAATCCTAAATGACTGGAAGAATAGTTAAGAGTGGTCTGTAAAGCATATTGTTTTCCAAAAAATAGGCAACGCCTAGGAACCATTGTGAAATGAGGGAGGATGAAGCCCTCCTGCCATAGGAAGGGACCGTGCTTTCTGGAGTAGAGGTCTTGCCTGGGTGTGGGCTGTGCTGGACACCAGGACTGTAAAACATGATGTTTTTGCTCACTGAAAAACTTGAGGGCTACACAGTTCAGCTGAGGGCTGCCTCAGCAAAGGAGTATGAAGGTCCATCTGAAGGCCTTCCCAGGGTGAGCTTGCAGGGCCTCCTTGCAACAGAATTCAGGGCTGCAGTTAGCCAGTGGCCTTAGCTGCTGCCTGTGAGGCCTGTGGACATTGTTTAAGCACTTGGGGTGTGGGGGAAGGAAGGCAGAACCTCTAAATGTTTTCTGTGTTTTTCTCTTAAAATGGGTGGCCTCATAAACAAGAGAGTTTTTGAGGGCAGTGGTCACCTGCTTATTAGAAAGTAATAGAGAGAAAGTAATTAGAGAGATGGACAAGCTGTTATTACTTTCTTTTTCTTTTTTTTTTAATTGAAGATTTTGATGTTGGCGACTTGGCCTCTTTTCCTTATTTCCACACTGTAGACTATTTGTTGCTGTATTTAAGGATGAATGTGTGTGGGATGAGAGTTTAGGCCGAAGTTGGAAAAGTATGGGAATTTAGGGAAAGTTCATGAATAGAAAACTTGGCTTCTTTCATTCTTATGTTGTATCACCATCCTAGGCTTTCCCTTTCTCCTATTTCTTCTTTCCTTCTCTCCCCTTCTCTATCTTCAGCTCCTGTGATAGGTGAGTTTTAAAAACATAGGCTAATTAAAAAGACGTCTGTGTCCTTGCACTGCCACCACCTGATGAAGTGGAGTTAGCAGAGCACCGCACTGCCTATGTGCTATTTTTTCTCAGAATGATGTGTACAGTACAGTAAGTGTTGATCCAATAGAGTGAAAGTAGTGAAAGTGTTGCTTCTACATGCCTGTGTCAGGTGCTGGCTGGTGTTTTATTTACTTCAGTTCTAGTCAGCACAGCAGTATTTAAGGGTAAAAGTAGTATAAAAAAAAAAACAGTGAATGCTTATTGAATACTTAAAATGTCTAGTCATTATTCTAAGTGTGTGTGTGTTTGTGTGTATTTATAAAATCAACCAAGTTTGACTTTGATTACTTACTTAAACCACCTAACTTCCAGAAATAATGCTCGGAGGCTAAGGAAAGTGATCAAGCTCTGGCAACTTGTAAGGTCAAGGGTGAGGTTTGAACTTATTTAGCGAGACTTGAAGCCACGAAGCCACAAGACCTGCCAGTTCTTTGCAGGAGTCACTGTCAGGGTCACTTTGTACACACCGTGAAGTTAACATGCTTCTGTTTGAAGATCCTGGATCTTTTTTGTGTGTGCCTTTGAATTGGTTCATTACGAGTCAAAGGAGCATTGACAGATTGCTCAGGTATGAAGTATACTTCTAGCCCCTGAAGAACAGTATTAAGGAATAGAGGAGAGCTCTAGTGTTAAGTAGATCACTGTTACATAAGTGTTACCAGGCTGAAATTTATTTTACAGAACATCTTTGAAAACAGAGTCTACACATGGTTGTACTCATTTTGGAGGCTGTACTGTAATATAATTAGTAAAACTGTTAAGGTCAGGTGCAAAATATGAGATAAATACTACTTTAAGAGATCCTGCTCTAGAGAAATGGTTTTTCTGAGAAAATAGCTGAAGCTGTTCCAGAAATAGTGGGGCACTGGATCATGGCAGCTTTCTGAGTTTTATGCTGTGAACCCAAATAATTAAAAAAAAAAAAATGGATACTCCTATGCATATTGGTTAGTTCACATGTGGAATTTTACATCATGTGTTTATACAGTTGAGGAGATGTACCTCCTAAGGTATAAGTTGATACTTTAAAAATAAAAAAAAAAAATTGAAATCTATTATAGGTACCCATAAGAAACACAATTCAAATACCCAAAGGATTTTATATCCTCTGTTTTACATTTAAAAATATATAAACGCATTTTAATTTCATTGAGAACAATTTGTTACCCTTATTTTTATCCTTGACTGGGCACTTTTATTTGTTCATAGAATCTTATCCTGTTATAATATGATTGAGTTCGAAAATCTTTTACTTATCACTTGTCAAATTTTTCTGTATCAAAGTATATATAAAATTGAAAATTTAATCTATCTTTAGTTTATGGAACCAAAAACTAAGTGCTTGTTTTTACCTAATTGAATTATCACTGAAATTATTGGTATACACTGAAGTTTTTAACATTAGTGGAAAAATATCAATATGTTTATGTAGTCCAGAAATCAGCTGGGCTACAAAAAAATATTACATATTATCTGTGAATAGATAGTATACAGTACTAAACAGGGTTTAACACTGCATCAATTTCCATTTTTACAAATATATGTTGAGAAAATATGTCTATGTAACTAGGTAAACAGGAATAGAGGATTTTTGTTATAATAGTGCCAACTGGAATTATTTTCATATTACACGCCAAAATTTACGTTGATGTCATACATTGGTAATTATTTTTTATGGCCTGTGAGCTGATGTTTTCTATTTTACTCTCAAAATTGTTTGAAACAAGAAATTGGAAACCAACTAGTCTCTTAAGGATTTGCTGTCCAATCATGCATCTTTTTATTTCCTGGGAAATAAACCAAATAGAACATGTAGACCAAGATTCATGAATGACTATTAATTATACCTATTACATTTTAACTTAAAGGTACTACATCTGGAAGTGGTTGTAAAAACAAAAACAATACTGATTTTAATTAACTTTTGACAATAGAGTTTTCAGAACATATAGCTGTATGTATATATGTATATGTGTATATATGTGTATGTGTGTGTATACATATTTTTTGTTAAACCTTAGCAATGAGAATTTAAGCTTATCAGTGATGACATATATCCATCATAAGATCTGGTTAGGCCAGCAATTCTCATCAAACCTGCCAGTCAAATAGGCCTTACTTTCTATCCGAGACTTTCTAATTAGTTTTTAATGTCAAATAAGCATTAAGCTGAATTTGAGGAAAAAATTAAAAATAGTGTAAAGAAATTATGTGCCAGATTATTTAAAATGGTTTAGTCAAATTTCAGTGATTCAAATTTAATAGCAAATTAAAATCATGGCAAATTAATCTCTTTCTAATTAATTTATCTGAAGATAATGGGCACCTAAAATTGTGAGATATTTATAAAGTGAAGATTACAATTAAAACTCATGGCTGTTTTTCTGGTATGTTTATACTGAACCCTAGTGTTTGGCTTCTGGGACTAATTAAGTAAGAATCATGGGCATACTTTTGGAAATAATCAATTTCTGAAAGATAGCAGGATCCATCTTTTTCTGTGTACTTAATAAAAGAGAGGTGTTTGCTACTCAATATAAATTGAAACAGCAACAAATTAACATAGCATGTTTTAGCTAATAAGCAGTAGAAAAATGCCAAGCATTAATTAGACGATGACTGACTTTCATTGGAAAAAATTACTTTTGTAAATAAATGTTTGATGAAGTGGATTTTAATTATATTATTGTGTAATTCATGCTTAATCTACACTAACTCATGTATTTTCATTTATGATTTTTTTCCTGTACAATTTGAAAAAAAAAAGCATTGCAATTCAATTTAAGAGAATCACTGTTAGGAACATTCACACTTTTATTTGTTTGAAGTTTCCAGCTAAGTCATATTTGAATATGGGTTATGTTAAAAAAAAGTATAATTATTTTCAGATTAATTAATTTTTTTTTGCATTTGATATTTATCAATGTCATTTCTTTTTTAAGATTTATTTATTTAAGCTCACAGAACTGGGGTACAGCTAGAGGTATGGGGGGTGGGAGGATTTAACAGAGACAGAGTGGGGAGCAGAACAGGCAGATTGACTGAAATACACTGCTGAGGGGAGCAATAGACGGGTCAGGAAAGGTGTGCGGAACCATGTGGGTCAGATCCCTGGCTGGGGATTGAAGTTGTGCTGCAGTGGCTTTCGAGAGCTTCATAGTACTTTACTGTAACCTGTTGCACCACCAGGGAGATCCGCAATGTCATCTTTTTTTTTTTTTTTAAATCTCACTACTTCTTCAGTTGTAAAATGAGTTCTTTATGATCAAGGGAAGGATGATTATTAAATTGTGCAATATATCTGATTTTATAACATCCCACCGTGGCAAAAATATTCTATTGGTAATGTGGATTGTTTAACCTCAAATGACAGGGAAAAGACATGAAGCCCTGTAATGAGTCCATGTTTGATTACTCATTAAAGAAGCCTGCCTTGAGAGCAATAGCTCACATTGCTTCTTTGGTGCCATGGATGTTTGTACATCCATGTGAACCTTCATCCAAATGAACCTTCCTTGTGTAAAGTGCAAGAGCTGTAGTAAAAGGGTGGACTGGGAAGGGACATGAAGTCCTGATGACCCTAGGATGGAAATTGTTTTCCCTTCCCCTGTCAGTGCTGTGTACCCCCTTCATTTTGGGTTGCTGCAGAGATTTCCTGCTTGGTGGATATTTCACCCTGATGCTGAAAATGATGGAGCAGTGTCTCTAGCTGGGAGTGATAGCCTTTATATTTTTAGATAAAGACCTCAATTTATTTTT